>NC_140381.1:1092500-1385000 GCF_054491055.1 Hypomesus nipponensis | reverse complement strand
GTGTGTGTGTACTGTAACGTGAGTGTGTGTGCTTAGCTTTGTAGATCACAGGGTGAACTGTTAATTAACTAACACAGCGCAACAGTGTACCGGGCTGCACAGTGTTTGTGTAGTCACTTCCTGTGTGCAGTCACTGCAGAGAGGCCGTGAGAAATGAACTTCCTGTCTCTCCTGCCGGTGTCTGTCCTGTTCCTCTGACATGCCCGTATTAGGACCTCCTAAGTGTGTGGGTGTGTGTGCGAGAGAGTGTGTGTGTGAGAGAGAGAGAGAGAGAGAGAGAGAGAGAGAGAGAGAGAGAGAGAGAGAGAGTGTGTAAGAGAGTGCATGTGTGTGAGTTCCAAGGCTATTCAATCTCTGATAGGTCATTCCACTCTAACAACATTCCTGGAATTAATGAATGACGATAGATACTCCTCACCCCCTCCTCCCCATCCCCCATGTGTGA
Source organism: Hypomesus nipponensis (assembly GCF_054491055.1). Classification (NCBI taxonomy): domain Eukaryota; kingdom Metazoa; phylum Chordata; class Actinopteri; order Osmeriformes; family Osmeridae; genus Hypomesus; species Hypomesus nipponensis. The sequence goes on along the minus strand of NC_140381.1, from coordinate 1,384,555 downwards.
TAGCATAGCATAGCAGAAACCAGTCAGTTTACATTCACTGTATACCAAGCACTGCTAGCATGTGATAGCATAGCATAGCAGAAACCAGTCAGTTCACAATCACTGTATATCAAGCACTGCTAGCATGTGATAGCATAGCATATCAGAAACCAGTTAGTTACCAATCACATTATACCAAGCACTGCTAGCATGTGATAGCATAGCATAGCAGGCACCAACAAACACTTTGTACAGCTAACTAAAACGCCAGAGCTGGCTTGTTTACAGTCTGTGGAGTGAGTGTCTGGGCCTCTGGGATAATGAAGGCCTTGTCGGAGTGTGTGACAGCTTGCTCCGTGTTGTCATGGTTACTGCGAGGTGTGTTTCAGTCCTGTCCCGTATGAGTGTCTGAGTCCACTCTGGCCATCTGTGTCACAGACGCAGAAGTCTAAGAAAGGTTAACTGTCATGTCCACAGGTAGAGGACACAGGTAGTGTCGTGTAGACCAAGCAGAGGACAGACGTTTCCTAGCTCCAGCGCCCTATCCACTCACAGACTTCTCAGGAGTTTGGTACAGGTCACGAGAATATAGAACTGAACATAATACATATATATTCAAAAAAAAATCTTGTTAATCGCTTTTTAATGAATGAGTAATGAAGGAGCACATTGTTTAAAAAGTTAGTCCCTCTGCTGTTACTTGGTGGAAAGACATGTTTACTGCAACATCCTCCTCTCATCCTCCTTCCCACTCCACCTCCTTGCCTCCTCTTCTCTTCTCCCTCCTCTTTCTCACCTGTTCATCACAACGTCATCATACCATCCCAATAGAACACTGGTGAAGTGCTGCACACATTGTGACTCGTGGGACGAGGAAGTACTCAGGTGTGGTGATGACTCACACGGGTGTGGTGATGTAGTACACAGGTGTGGTGATGTAGTACACGGGTGTGGAGTGTCGGCAGTTTCAGTGAGGACACAGGTAGACCTCCAAGAAGGTATCAGTTTAATTACAACAACAATGGACAGGATGTGGTAGCTCTGCAGGAACTCCAAATATAGTCTCACTGTGAAACACACCCCTGCCATCTACAGCTGTGTGCGGGGGGGAAGGGCGTGTGTGTGTTTGGGTGCGTGTGTGTGTGTGCACACGCATATCTGTGACCTGTGTGTGTGTGTGTGTCGCAGTCTTCCTCAGATTGTGTGTGTAGGTGCGTGTGTGTGATTCAGCTTGTGTGACACAGTTCCAACTAATCCATGAAGTGTTACCTCCTCACAGCAGGACTTGAACCCTGTCCTGTCAGTCACTAAGACTATGCTCCCTGGTTTCAGAGACTCTGATTCTGGTCCTGGTCCTGGTCCTGGTCCTGGTCCTGGTCCTGGTCCTGGTCCTGGTCCTGTACTGGTAATAATACTGGTGCGGGTCTCTGGTATCTGGTCCTGATATCTGGTACTGGTGCTGGTTATATATTGATAGTTTGGAAAGTGTGGACAGTATACAAGAGCCAGAGGCAACATGGTCCCTTTCGCCTCGACACGAAGAGACATTCGATGCCTACACTGCCGTACACACACACACACACACAAACACACACACACACACACACACTTGATGATTGCTGTGATAGATTTACAGGCTGCAAAGAGCTGTCACCATCTAGCCTGTCAGTTCTGCCAAGGATATCGCCGTCACAGTTTGGTTTAGTGTGTGCGTGTGTGTCGTGTTAATGGTGTTAGCTGTGCTCTCCTGACCTGTCACCCTTCTACTCATCCAGCTGTCATCAGTGATGCGCAATCTGGCTCTGCAAGTGTGTGTGTGTATTCATTGTAAGGAATGTTACAAGTGTGTCTTAAAGGCATGTATGTGTGTCGCTTTAGATAAGAGCCTGCTAAGCTAATACATTATATAACATTATCATTATGTAGGCAACTCCTATTGCATATATATTCATTATTCTCTTATTTTTCCACTCTTCTCTTCTCTTTTTTACAGCTATATGTGGTTATTATTGAAGGGCTGGGGGGTCGTTAAGTATTGTGTTTGCTACAGAGATAAGCTCTTTAGCCTAAGAGGCTGTTGCGGGGCAGGAGGGAGACCCAGGAATGTGTGTATGTTCATTGTAAGGAATGACTGATATAAATACAACTCCATTATTATTACAAATTCTTAAATAAACAAATCATTTTAAGCCTGTATTTAACGGAGAGGCCACTCTCTCGGTTAAGAGTCGTAAAACACTTTAATTTATCGTTTTCAAGGTAGCCGTGAATGAAACTCTGGCTAATTTGCTTTCATACAAAAGCACTGATCTCAACTACAAATCGATAATCTTTTTAAGTTTATGATTTTAGTGTAGGCCGCTTTGCCAGTCTTGCCCCGTCCCTCAGCCGGCCGAATGCGCCTCTCCAAGTGGACGCGATCGAGCCAATCAGAGCGCGCCGTGCAGAAAGTTTGCCTTTTATGGATAGGGGCTGCAGCGCGGGCGCACATAAAACCCAGCACCTTGGCAACGCTTCATCATTCTACCACAGTCGATCTAGCAGAGCGGACTACCGCGCGTATACATTCTCCTTGTGCAGTTAACACTTCCCTAAAACACAGGTAAGACCGAAAATGCGTACCGCCTTGAGTATGGATCTTAAGATTGTTTGAAAAGCTGTAGTGTTGGCGATGTGGCCAGATATTGTTGATAGAACTGCTGTTATCCATTCATTGCTTCGACACGCGTTAAAATTGTAACTGGAGCTAGAAACTGCAATACTGTAGCTAGCGTACTGTACAGTAATTACATCTTGTAATTACATTTTGCTAGTTAATTCAGAGGTATTCCTATGAAGTCGCTACAGTAACGAATTGTATGGTTAGCTTGGGAGCTAGCTAATTTATCCTGGTTATCGAGCTGTAGGGTGGCGACTTGTGTGGTCTGTGTTAATTGTCTTTGAGTTTAATTTTAAAGGACCAGAAAGAGCTTAGTAGGACGGCAGCGTTTGAGGAATTTGAATTTCAACGGATTGTTCTTTTTGATGGCGTCTGGTTGCCATGGGTGTGTCCCGCTCGCGCTAGCACACTGGACCGGCTTGGCATAGCTGCCTGTCAGCGGCCACAAGTCTTAATGAACCGAGGTTACATCACGACCCTCTCTACCGTACACGATCCTGCCGTGGACCGCCGCCCTTGAATGCCTGCTAGCTGACTAAGCTTACTGAACCTTTTGAAAAAAAATTGTAATTATACAAAAGTTAATGCTTTACTTTTCATTATCTAGGACATTTGGGTCAACCCGTTACCGAGAAGAGCTACACGACCGGTTAGCTAGCTAACTAACTGGTCTAGTGTGGTGTTAGCGCTTTTGTGTAACTTGCCCTGCGAACAGTCTCGAACCTTTTTATGGTTAGACCGTTGACATTTGTGGTACCGGGACATTAGAATTTCTACATTTTTGTATAGACATCAACTGCACAGTAGGCGTTGATCTGGGACGTGGGGACGGTTATCCTCGTTTCGGATTAGGGAGTGGCCCCTCGCTGTCACAGGCGGCTGTAGAACAGCACGCGGGGTGGCAGTCACGGGCCGAGCAGCAGTTTTTACTAAGCTGGTCGAACTATTCCCATATATGGCAATGACTAGACCAAGAGAAGCTGGCTTTTGTCTTCCCGCACTGGGCATGGCCCTGGAGCTGGGCCCTGCGGCGCCACCTTGCGGCCGTTGTGTGGTACAACAGCTCACTGAATAGCTTGTTCGCAATTTTAACGGTTCCGCATTTTTTGTTCCTGTTTGTACAGAAATGGAAGACGAGATCGCCGCCCTGGTCGTTGATAACGGCTCCGGTATGTGCAAAGCCGGTTTCGCTGGAGATGACGCTCCTCGCGCAGTGTTCCCCTCCATCGTCGGTCGTCCCAGGCATCAGGTAATCTACACGTCAATCATTTACCTACAATTTAGTTAACCAACAATTTTCACTAATTTCCTTTTACCTGATTTCACTTGGCAAAGTACTATGCCCATTTAAGTTTGGCTTTCCTACATTTAAATTTTAGCCATTTTCTACTGCAGTTTTGACACACACATGCATACTGTACTTCTGCAGTAATCCATGTCTGTGAGGCCTTGCAGCCCGACGAGTCCACTAAGCTCCCTCTCTCCTCCCCCAGGGTGTGATGGTGGGTATGGGTCAGAAGGACAGCTACGTAGGAGACGAGGCCCAGAGCAAGAGGGGTATCCTGACCCTGAAGTACCCCATCGAGCACGGCATCGTCACCAACTGGGACGACATGGAGAAGATCTGGCATCACACCTTCTACAACGAGCTCCGTGTGGCCCCCGAGGAGCACCCCGTCCTGCTCACTGAGGCTCCACTCAACCCCAAGGCCAACAGGGAGAAGATGACCCAGGTGTGGCTTCAGTCTGTCTCTCTCTCACCCTCCCAACCATTTGGGGCAGGATGTGACCAGGGCAAAAGGCTTATTCAAAGCTGCAGCCCCCCTGAACACACCTCCTACTTTACTGTTCTTGAGTTCCTTTTGTTCTCGTTCGCCCTCCTTCAGGCCCTCTCTCCTCAGCCCTGCTGATCTGTCAGTCTCTCTGGAAGCTCCAGGTTTCTCTTCTCCTGTGTGCTGCCTGTCTGCATGCAGGCCCCTCGGGCCTCATCACTAGGATGATCCAGTCTAGCTTCATGTTCACTACTAATGACAGGACCGTTTGATGGAAACATAACATGCGTCAGTGCTCCTGTTGAGCGACTTGTCTCTAGTCTAGTGCATGGCTCTCTGCTGTGTGCAGTGTAGTGACCTGCTGGTGTTGCTTCACTCCTCCTCACCCCTCCACCTCTCCTCCCCTCCTCTCCAGATCATGTTCGAGACCTTCAACACCCCCGCCATGTACGTGGCCATCCAGGCTGTTCTGTCCCTCTACGCCTCTGGTCGTACCACCGGTATCGTCATGGACTCCGGTGATGGTGTGACCCACACAGTGCCCATCTACGAGGGCTACGCCCTGCCCCACGCCATCCTGCGTCTGGATCTGGCCGGCCGTGACCTCACCGACTACCTGATGAAGATCCTGACAGAGCGTGGCTATTCCTTCACCACCACGGCCGAGCGTGAGATCGTGCGTGACATCAAGGAGAAGCTGTGCTACGTGGCTCTGGACTTTGAGCAGGAGATGAGCACTGCTGCCTCCTCCTCCTCGCTGGAGAAGAGCTACGAGCTTCCTGACGGACAGGTCATCACCATCGGCAACGAGAGGTTCCGCTGCCCCGAGGCCCTGTTCCAGCCCTCCTTCCTCGGTGAGTCTCACAGCACATCCCACGATGCACTGGGTGGTCGCTGGTCTTGGTTTGAAGGCCTCTGTTTCTGTCCTGCTGGAGAGTCTAGATGTTTATCTCTAACCTCCTCCCTCCCCCAGGTATGGAGTCCTGCGGCATCCATGAGACCACCTTCAACAGCATCATGAAGTGTGATGTGGACATCCGTAAGGACCTGTACGCCAACACCGTGCTGTCTGGAGGTACCACCATGTACCCCGGCATCGCTGACCGCATGCAGAAGGAGATCACAGCCCTGGCCCCCTCCACCATGAAGATCAAGGTGAGGACTGGAGACACACTTGTCTCTAAAAGCTTCTTAAGAACCCACCAGCCAGCTTAATGTTCCAAGAGTTTCCATTTGTATAATTGCAATTTGTTCAGTGAAGCAGAAGTTTACCAGCCAAGTGCAAGATGCTGGAACAGCTAGAGCAGTAATAACTTTAATGGGGTTCGTCTGAGTCCACTTCAGGTCTAACAGCTTCTCTTCCTCCTGCCTCCAGATCATCGCCCCCCCAGAGAGGAAGTACTCCGTCTGGATCGGAGGCTCCATCCTGGCCTCCCTGTCCACCTTCCAGCAGATGTGGATCAGCAAGCAGGAGTATGATGAGTCCGGCCCCTCCATCGTCCACAGGAAGTGCTTCTAAACAGACTGTCTTCCCCCCCCTTCCCCCCCCATCCTCTTACTACACGCACCGCTAGTGACCGCTTGAGCTCTGCACACACATGCGCACACACACACTCACACACACACACACTCGCTCTCATACACTCACACACATTGGTGTGTGCAGAGTTCTGACCCCCCCCCCCACACTCCGCCCCTCCCACTCTTCCATCCAAGAGGCCCTTCGTCCGGGCAACCCCGGCCTGCCTGCCTGGTGTCTGCAGGGCTGAGGCCTCGGCCAGCAGGGGGCCCGTGAGAGAGAGAGGATCCTCCCTGTATATTTGTTGTGTAGGTCGTCCCAGTTGTCTGTTCACCCACCTTATTTACCTCTGTGAAGGTTTCCTGGGCTGGGGGGGCGGGGCTAACGCTCAGTCCCTCCTGGTTCCTAGTATTGCTTAATATGTAAATTATGTAATCGAGTCAAGTCATTCGGTTTGTTTTTTGTACTTTCAGCCTTAAGAGAAAAAAATACTTGGTCCAGTTTTTTTTTTGTGTTTTGTTATGCAAAAAATAATCTTTACCTTTTGTATGAAAGTGTAAAGGTTGTCATCACCCCTCACCCCCCCATCTGGGGAGGGGAGGGGGCTGCTGGGATACTGTCAACACCGACCAATAAGAATTCAATAAAGTGCACATGTCTATGAACTCCTGTTTCTCTCATCACTCCTGTGGTTCAGACTTCAACCTCTGACCAACTGAACCATCAAAGTAGCACAAGTTGCCATCTCTCAGAAATGACAAATATTAGATGATCGATGTGGACGGTATGATTGCATAAAATGTTTAATGCATTTAATGTTATTTAGGAATTTCAGTTGCAAGCTCTTGGGCTGAAGTACAGCTTATTTTATCAAAACAATCAAATGCAACAACAGGCTCGTCTGATCACTTGTCCTGAAAAGTGGTGTTAAAATAACGTTTCTGGAATAAATTGATTCACACAAAATGAGACTTGACCCTGCGCTGATAGAACGCAGCTCCAGCCAGACATACTGTAAATACAGTATTTAAAGGTGCAGCCTTAGTGACTTAATGCCCCATTATCCTGAAAACAACTTTTAGATCTAAAGTGATCTCATTGCTCATCTCAATATAAACAATAACGGTAAGATAATGGGGCAAAAAAAAAATTATTGGGACAAGTTACTTTGGATAAAGTGAACATTTACTTTTTAGTTAAGTGGTTGTTTATCAAACATGTATGAATTACAAAACAGATTTTAGAATCAAAGTTCTCTAAAATGTACGTTTTCAAAGGTAATAAACAAAGACCAATAGCTGGAATATAGGCAGGAAGTTTGATTTTTTTTCTTATGATTATAACGTTACAGAAAGGTTTTGTTGTACTGACCCAGTCACAATGTATTTTGCAGTTTACTATATCATGTATGACTTAACATCGTGAAGTTCTCTAAAATACAGATCACATTCAATATAGGATTGCAGGTTTCCAACATCAAAACGACCATCGATCTCATAAGTGTACACAGGTTTTCTTGCAATGAGCCAAGACAAGAAATTTCCAGGTGCGTCTTTCTCTTCAATGGCAGATTCCTTAAATGCGTCCAGAAAGTCATCGAGAAGAGGAAGGCTTGTTTGGGACAGAATATAGAAACAGGGACATGCCCTCCTCGATGTTGTCTCAGAGAACAGTGGTTTCTCCTTCATGCACAGCACCCGAAGAGCTTCATCCACCTCCAATATACCATACTTGGAAGTGTCCTCATCTTTGCACTGGTAAGAAAGTACCAAATTACTGTCCTCACTCTTTGCTTGAAGTTCACAAAACTTCTCCTTTACTTTGTTGAGGCTGAAATCTTCCTTAAAGAGAGTGTCACCTCCAATAACGACCACATGATCCTTGATCATGAAGTTCTTCACAGCCAGTTGAAGGCAGGACACTGCACCAAGACGCTCTTCATTGCTTCTTGTTCCATCACTGAGGATTTTAACGTTGTGGAAGTCTTTGGCCCACTCCTGAAATTTCTCTTGGTGCAGGGCATTTGTAATCACGTAAATCGTATCCACACATTCAGTGGCAGTCAACGCATTAACCCAGTATGATATCAATAAAGAGTAGCCCACAGGAAGCAATGGTTTGGAAATGCCAGACAGATGGCTAAATCTTCCGCAGGTGCTCTTTTCGACATCTCTTTGCAACCTCGTTCCATATCCCGCGGCAAGAATGACAGCTTTCATCGTTTTAATATGATCACACTAATAGGCCTATATTTATTATGGTCACAGACACAGTAAGCTACTACAAATAATTTGTTGACAGTCTGTGTAAACTATTACTTAATTATTCCAGCGGATCGATGTGAAGCCAGCCTCAATAAAGAATTGTACTTTCTCTAAGGTGAACCACTTAACGTGAAGAAATCGTTAACCGATTCCTTAGGTGTTGACGTGTTTCACAGAATAGAGCGGTAGTGAGTCCGTCAATACTGATCTTCCGGTGTTCCGCTACAGCTAGCGTGATTTTTGTTCCACGTCTCAACCAAGTAATGTCGCTGGCGAGTTAGCCCCTGGACATCATCGCTTAAAGAAAACTATACACATGAAACGCCCATAAAAACGAGCATGTCTTTAAGTGGAACTTTACATGAAAACATGGACAATCAAATTGTGCAGGTTAGTTTACTGATATTTTCCAGAAACCGTACCGAATACCTAACAAAAGCCTACTAGCTACAGATTTACCGAGCAAGCTTTAGCTAACACCGGCTCGCTGCCCAGACTGCAGTGAGTTTTAATGAGTTGACCGTTCATTCCTAACTGATTTTAAATAATTAATTGTTTCCATCGGGTATCTCAAAGTGGCTAGTATGCAGTGAGTTAGCCGTGAGGTTGTTCTGTTGATGCACAGAAGTCTGCTACCAGTGTAGTTCAGTGTCATCTGTCGCTATCTGTGTAAGACGCTATGGTATGTTTCTGTGTAGAGCTGTTCAAACATAACTTTAACAGTTTTAGCTGCTGTCTCTGATTCTGTCTGTACTTTTCTGTCTCCCTCCCTGTCCCCAGGCGGTGTGTGGAGAGGAGGGCGTTCCTGCCGTCTCCGTGGGGATATCGGACTTCTCTGATGAGATCCTGCTGGGCGTGCTGCGCTACGTGCCCCTGCCCGACCTGCTACTGAGCGTGGCACGTGTCTGCCGCAAACTGCACTCGCTCTGCCACGACAAGACCCTGCTCAGCCACGCCTGCCTGACTGAGGACTACACGGTAACACACACACACACAGACAGGCATGCACACACACACAGACAGGCATGCACACACACACAGACAGGCATGCACACACACACAGACAGGCATGCACACACACACAGACAGGCATGCACACACACACACACACACTCATAGGCACACTTGGTTCTTTGGGAAATCCTGTGACCAATCATCGTGTTCCCTGCTTCCTCTTTCCTGTCCCCGGGCCCCTCTCCTTCCTCCAGGCCAGCGATGCCACTGTTTGCCAGGTGCTGAAGCAGCTGTCCAATCAGGTGCAGTCCCTCAGCCTGAACGGCTGCTATTGGCTGTCCGGATCCACCATTGACCAGGTCCATCGTTGCCGGGCAGTGACTCAACTCGACCTGTCCGGTTGCCGTGTCACCACGCTCCGCCTCTCCCGCCTCCTCTCCTCCCTCCCTCTCCTCCAATCACTGGCCTTCGACGTGGCTCCCGGCTTCGACTCCGCCCAGCTGAGCGCGGAGGCACGTGATTCGCTGGGGCGCGTGCGTGCTCTGAGGCAGACGCTGCTGACTCCCAGCTACGGCGTGGTGCCCTGCTGCTGCGGCCTGCAGCGGCTGCAGCTGCGGCTGGAGATCCCCGAGGTGACCAGGGAGGGCACCAGCATGTGCTGCCAGCTCATGGTGGGGCAGAGCAGCGTCCCACACTACCAACATCTGCAGTGCTTCACCGCCCGCCTCGCTCCAGGGGAGGTAGGGAGGGGAGAGGAGGGGTGGAGGGGAGGGGAGAGGGTGGAGAGGGGGGGGAAGGGTGGGGAGGGGTGGAGAGGGGGAGGGAAGGGTGGGGAGGGGAGAGGAGGGGTGGAGGGGAGGGGAGGGAAGAGGGTGGAGGGGGGGGGAGAGGAGGAGGGGAGGGAGGGAAGACGGTGGAGAGGGGGGGGGAGGGTGGGGAGGATTGGGGTGTGCGTGTGAGCATGGTTGTGACTGCTTCTGTGACAGGATCTTGTATTCAACAGTTTCTATCTTGGCAATGTTGGTGTATTACATAAACATTGTGTGTGTATACCTGTGTATATGTGTGTGTGTGTGTACCTGTGTGTGTGTGTGCGTTGCAGGTGAACCAGACCCTCCTCTTGCTCTACCTGGCTGTGTTCAGCGTCCGTGTTCCGGAACACCTCCGAGTCTTCCTGGTTTCAGTTCCTGGTCTCAACCCCGCCCACTGGCCAGCCGCCGCCTCATTGGCCCAGGCCTTGGGTCGCCACGGTGACCTGGAGGCCTTGCAGCTTCCTCGCTCCTGGTTGGATGCCGAGTCCCTACGGAGGGCCCTCAACGGCAACGCCCCTAAGCACCTGAGTTTCAGCCGTTGCCCCGCGTTACGGCCGCAGATTGTCCGGTCGTTGCTGGAGGACGGAATCAGAGATGCGACACGATTGGTCAGCCTGAACCTCAGTGGAATAAGCCACAACCCTTACCCAGAGGGCAACGGTGCGCGTGGGGAGGACGAGCTTGTTGCTGAGACGATGAACCGGCTGGTTACGGGCTGCCCCAACCTCGCACACCTCAACTTGACGCACACACACTATCACCACGACAACCCTGCGGGGCTGGGCGGAGACACGCACCTGTGCGCCAGCCTGGCCAGGCTTACACATCTCTGCTCGCTCTCCCTGCCCGTGTGCGCTCTGGCCGACGGCCCCCACACAAACACACACGCCCCCACACACACCCTCTCCCCCTCCGCCCTGCTGTTGGGCCTCAGGAAGCCCCCCCGCGTGGGGCTCCAGAGCTACAGGCCAGACTCGGCCCCCTCCTTCCCCAGGGACGGCACCTCGGGGCTGGGCGCCCTCCTGGCCGGCTGCCCCTCCCTGGAGGTCCTGGAGGTGACGGGACCGGGGTTCGTGTCGGCGCTGCCACGCCTGGAGGCGTGCGTACGCGTGTGGGCGGAGCCCCGAGCGTGCGCCTGGGCGAGGGCCGTTGGCGACGCCCATATTGCCGCCCTGCAAGAGTTGCCGCGGTTACGGAAGCTGACGCTGGCGGGTGTGCCGGGTGTGTCCAGGGGGGCGGGGCTGGTGCGGGTGGCCCAGCGGTGCCAGGAGCTGCAGGTGCTGTCTCTGGCCAACCTGGGCTCCTTAAAGACAATGAGCTACAGCGCCTCCCTGCTGGAAGCTCTGCAGCACTGCAGCCAGCTCCGGGAGCTCAGGTTAGCATGCACACACAACCATACACACACCACACACACAACCATACACACACCACACACACAACCATACACACCACACACACAACCATACACGCACCACACACACAACCATACACACACCACACACACAACCATACACACCACACACACAACCATACACACCACACACACAACCATACACACACCACACACACAACCATACACACCACACACACAACCATACATACACCACACACACAACCATACACACCAGACACACAACCATACACACACCCCCCCACAATCATACACACACACACCACACACAACCATACACACCACACACACAACCATACACACCACACACAACCATACACACACCACACACACCACATACACACACACACATAAGGAGTGAGCAAACTTTTATGGGACTTATTTGTGTTTGTGTGTATGGTTGTGTGTGTGTGTGCAGGCTGGAACAGCCCTACCTCAGTGCTAACTCTGCGTTCTTCGAGGCTCTGTCCTGCTGCTCCCGGCTGCAGCGGCTCTGCATTGTCTCACGCAACGGAACCTTCCAGCCCGACGCCGTGGCAACCTTCATGGAGCGTTGCCGTGATGTTGTCATGTGTCACATGTTCATGGGTGGAACCCTGGTGTCCTGTCGCACGCTTCAGAAGACTCTACTGGACAGGTCTGTCTGTCTGTCTGTCTGTCTGACTGTCTGTCTGTCTGACTACCTGTCAGTAACATGGCAGTAACATTACCAGTTTGCACTCTCACTCTGTATGTCCCTCCCTCCCTCCAGGTTCTCTTCAGAGCGCCCTGCTCTCAGTGTGGTCATCTACCCTCTGCTCCATGAAGATCTGCCATTGGTCATCAGAGAAACGCCCCTCCCTCTCTTGGATCAGGTGACCTTGTTCCAGAGTCGGGTGGCACAGACCCTTCCCCGGTCACCATGGTGATATGGCATGCCACCCCAAGACACCCTGAGAAGAAGTGTAATCACGCTAAGAGGGCGGGACTTCCGTGCCTGCGCTGTCCAATCACAATCAAAAGGGAAGGACAGGTGGGATCTCCATATAAGGAGTTTCCTGTGGTTGTTGTTTTGTGCCATATAAGGACTGTTTTGTTCACGATGTGGGAACATATGACAGTATATTATTTATGATAATAAAGACGTACTTGTGATGACCCTCTGTCCGTATGTAGTGTCTGACACACACACATCTCTTCGTCTTTCAGAAATTTTGAAATTTGTTTAAAAAAAAGAGCTGCTGTAGTCAGGAACATGGGCAGGGTTTTGGGGCCCTAAACAAATAATATTTGTTCAACGTGTCATAACTTTTTTTCCACATACACAGTGAAAGGAGAGGAGGGATGAGGAGTGGGGAGATGAAAACAGCAAAGCCTATGACAGAGTAAAGCAGAGTAGAGTACGATAGAGTACAGTTGAGTATTAAAGAGTCCTCATCAAGTAGTCGTCAATGACGCAAACTGGTTGTGCACTGTAGTTCCCAGTGTGACCAGAAGAGGGCAGTATCGCTGGGTTCAGATCTCTCGACTTGTGACCTCTAAACCTGACAGGAAAACTAATCAATATCTTTCGGCAATCTTCTGTTGAAATCATCCTGGGACTGTTTATTGATTTCAAGGGATATGGACAAATTGTAGTCTATAATAGAATAGGCTTGATTATATTTGACCATACTGACATTTACATAGAACAGCAATGAGAAATGCGTTTAATTTCTTCAATTGTATTAGGGCTTCTCGGCTATGTACTCGTCATGTCTGCTTAGCATCCATCACTGGACAACAAGCTCAACATGCTTGCTGCTGGTTGATCTGGTGTTTACGAAGAATAAAGATGACAGGATTGGCAAGAGTGGATTATCAATTTCGTTTGTCATTTTTTGTCACATAAGCCTAAATGGTTTGTGACTTTCCGGAAACTATTTTAGTTTGATATTGACTTTAGTTGAATTGACAGCTACCTTCTAGCTAAACATATCCTGTAAGTCGAGCTAAAGTTACAAAATAATGTTCCCCTGTGTCTCTCGTTCGTGCTTGAGAAACGGAAGATGTGTCGTTGATTACGGTGTCAGGTACGTTTCAGTTCCAACGACACGGGATCTTTCGACGGTATTTACCGGTAAGGGTCAGTGCCCGTTTCAACGGGCGTCAGTTACTGACACCCAATGGAAAGGATTTGCCGTTTCGGTGTCAATGGCGAGCGCTCGGAAACCGAGGGAGAATTTTGTCAACCCAGTACATCTGGACCTACCAAGATCTGTCTCCGTCCAGCCTAGCCAGGATGAAAACGAGTCACCCGAGGAACGCTTCGGCTCGTTGTCCGGCTCCTTCGCCTCGAAGCGGTCATTCCGAAAGACCTCCCCGCAGCTACGGGACATGAGGTTCCGGGATGGCAGTGAGGAGGACGGAGAGAACGAAGACACGGACCCGGTGCCTTTCAGGTCTCGAACTGGAAGGAGGAACACTCCCTACTGGTACTTTCTACAGTGCAAGAAACTAATCAAGGAGAACAAGGTTAGATAACTTCTCTCCCTCCCTCCATCTCTATCATGTTGAGAACTGCTCGAACAGATCCTAGCCCGTCCCAGTTCCCGCGTGCCTCTGATCTCTGTCCCCTCTCCTTCATCCTATTGGTCACCTGGTGTGTCCTAACCCACCTAGGCCTTCATCTTGTCTTAGCACCTCTCCTTCTTACATTTCTATGTCGCCCCCCCATCTCCACCCTTATGTTTCCTTGGTAACATTGCCTCCCCTCATGTGTCTCCGTGGTAACAGCTAAGCGAAGCCCTGGAGCTGTTCCAGGAGGACATGCTGCGGGGAGAGAGGCTGCAGCCGGAGGAGTTCAACTACACGCTGCTCATAGGGGGGTGTGGACGCTCAGGCAACCTCAAACTGGCCTTCAGACTCTACAACCACGTATGCACATCCACCCTGTGTGTCTGTCTGTTTGTGTCTGTTAGTCTTTGTGTCTGTGTGTGTATCTGTGCGTGTGTGTGCCTGTGTCTGTTCCTGTGTGTGTATCCCTTAGTGTGTGTGTCCCTGTGTGTGTGTTTGTTCCTGTGTGTGTGTGTGTTAGTCTGTGTGTCTGTTAGTCTGTGTGTCTGTTAGTCTGTGTGTGTCCCTGTGTGTGTTCGTTCCCGTGTGTGTGTCCCCCTGGGTGTGTGTCCTAACTCCCAACACCCCCCCCCCCCCCCCCCCCCCCAGATGAAGAAGCGAGGCCTGGTTCCCACGGACGCCACCTACACCGCCTTGTTCAATGCCTGTGCCGAGTCGCCGTGGAAACAGGCAGGGTTGCAACAGGCGCTGCGATTGGAGCAGGAGCTTCGCCGGAAGAACCACCCCCTGAATGACATCACCTTTCATGCCCTCCTGAAGACCCACGCCCTGACCAATCACCTCCGCGCCTGCCTGCACACACTCAGGGTACACGTGTGTGTGTGTGTGTGTGTGTATTGATGTAGATGATCTGGCTGTCCTGACTGTTGTGTTGAAGCTATTCACAGTGAGACTGATCCTAGCCTGATATAGCTGTAATGTGTGTAGGAGATCCTGCAGGGTGGCCATGCCATCACCCAGGAGACGTTCCACTACCTGCTGATGGGCTGTGTGAGAGACAAGGAGGCAGGATTCAGACTGGCTCTGCAGGTAGAACACACCTGGGTGGTCTAGCCTTAACCCTTCACCCACCATTTGACTGACTGGGATACATTTGATGTGTGTGTGTGTGTGCGTGCGTGTGTGTACATTACATTTACATTTCATTTAGTCATTTAGCAGATGCTCTTATCCAGAGTGACTTACTGTAAGTACAGGGACATTCTCCCCAAGGCAAGTAAGGTTAGGGTTCTATCTGGCATGGCCGGGACTCGAACCAACAACCTTCTGATTAATATGTGTGTGTGTGTGTGTTTCAGGTGTGGCGTCAGATGTTGAGGATGGGGCTCCGCCCTGACCTTAAGAACTACAACCTGCTGCTCCGGGCTGCAAGGGATTGTGGGATAGGTGACACTGCGCTGGCCTCAGCCTTGCTGCTGAACCCAGAGAAAGGGGGGGGGCAGAGGGGGTCGAAGGTCAATCGGGGTTCTGGGGGCGGAGCTCCGCTGGATGTTGACTTGCTGGAGGCCCAGCTGTTCACAACGTCCGGTGGCCATGACGACAACCCCGGTTGCCACAGCAACCCGGGCATCCATGCCGCGATCCCCGCAGTAACGGTGAAGGGGGGGGAAGACACCGGGGGCTCCGCCCTCCTCGTACCAGGAAGAGATGACCAAGAGGCTCCCATTGGCTCACTCGCCTGTCAGTCAGTGGACAGTGCCCGCCCTCCCAACTTGCTGGACCTATGGGTAACCAACACAGGTGTGGTTTCCTTGGGAACGGTTACAGGAGCTTCTGATAGGCTAGCTCTTGTGGGCGGGGCTGAAGGTGTCCTTGAAAAGATGGCCGCAGATGGGTGCCGACCCGACATCAAAACCCTCTCTCTATTGGCTGACACCATGGAGCCGGGGAGCCAATCACTGCTGAGCCTGTTGCAGGTTGCCAAGCAACACAAGGTGAAGCTGGATGTGGCGTTCTTCAACAGCCTGATACGGAGGGCTGCCAGAGCAGGAGATCTGGACGGAGCCAAGGTACACACGCACACGCACACTATACACACACGCATACACACACACCATACACACACACATATACACCCATATACACTGACACACACATATACACACACGCATACACACACACATATACACACTATACACACACACACATATACACCCACACACACATATACACACACATATACACACCCACACATATACACACACACATATACACACATATACACTGACACACACATATACACACACGCATACACACACACATATACACACTATACACACACACACATATACACCCACACACACATATACACACACATATACACACCCACACACACAGACCTGAAAACATACAAGTCCATTATGTGAGCCTGATGTGTGTGTGTGTGTGTGTGTTGGCAGGAGATAGTGTGTGTGATGACCCAGAAAGGTATATGTGCTGACATGCAGACCTACGGCGGTCTGGCTCTGGGCTGTGTCCACAAGAAGGATGGACTGCAGCTTCTGAAAGACATGGAGGTGACACACACATATACACAGTCACACACACACACACACACACACGAGGTAGACCCAATCAGGTTGTCTTTCCTTAATCGCTGACTGTGCGTCCTGTAGGAGGCGGGGCTGAAGCCGAGCGTGCACGTGTTCTCCGCCCTGATTGGCCGCGCTGCTCGGAGGCTTAACTTCCTGTACTTGAAGGAAGTGATTAAGAGTATGAAACACCTGGACGTCCCACCCAACGATGTCATCATCAAGCAGCTGGAGCTCGCTGCTCAATACCCACCTGGTTACGACCAGGTAAGTGTGTGTGTGTGTGTGTGTGTTTAGAGTCAAAGTTGAAATGTGTGTATGTGTGTTGCTTCATTATCTTTCTAAATGTTTGTTTTCTCCCTCCCTCCCTCCCTCCCTCCCTCCCTCCCTCCCTCCCTCCCTCCCTCCCTCCCTCCCTCCCTCCCTCTCTCTCTCTCTCTCTCTCTCTCTCTCTCTCTCTATCTACCTCCCTCCCTCCCTCCCTCCCTCCCTCCCTCTCTCCCCCTCCCTCCCTCTATCTATCTCTGTCTCCCCCACCCTCTTTCTCTCTCTCTTCCTCTATACCTCGTTCTCAGTATAAATCCAGGAACAACTATTTGAACCAGATCGACGGTTTCCGTGGTTACTACCAGCAGTGGCTGAGTTCCATGCCGGCTCAGGAAACTCCGTCTAGACCCTGGGAGCGAGAACATCAGCCCTCATAGACCACTGAACAGACCCCAGCCATCTTCCCAGCGCAGCACACAGACTGCTCTGGTGTGGACTGAGAAATTGGAAGGGAAAATAATTATCTTAACTGTAATTTGAAAAACTGGTGGCAATTATTATTATTTTTCGTAACTGAAATACAATCAGTTTCTCAAATTTAAGATACATCTACAATCTCACTCCATACTCTGGCTGCACTACAGGGGCAATGTTGTGCTTTTGCTCGGATTCCTTCAGTCAAGTCGAATAACTGCGTACGTGTGTATGTATACTGTGCATATATAATAATAATAAAAGGTTTTGAAATATTGAGTACTCGTTTGCTGGACAAAAATACTGTTGAGCCTCTAAACATCGAATACCCTTCTTGAAGGTGCACTTTTAAATAACTATGAGATGTCACAACCAATCAGTGAACAGGGAAGGCGTTGCTCGGTGTCCATATCAAAAAACTAGCCAGCGTGCCACGGTAGTCCCGGTGTGATCCTTTTTCAGATTGCGTTGTTATAGCTAGCTCGCACCTAATCTCTAACCGACACAAATTATCATCCGAAATATGGACGGCCGTGGCTACGGTTCAGGTATGTACTATACGAACATGCATTAATGTAGCTAACCTCAGCGACTACGTTTTAAACCAGGAGAGCTTATACCTAACCAGACCGTCTTGTTAAAATGGAGTCGTCTGCTAGCAAACCATCTCTATTGGTATGTAGAATTAGCAACCTCATTTTGGCCAACAAGATAACTAATAAAATGGCTGCCTTGTCGTTTGCACTAGTAATGACCTACAATCATCAACTATCGCAGTAGCATAAATCAATCACGTTATTCACCGGGTGTAACTCACGAACAAAGTCTGTTAACGTTATTAGCACGTCTTCGCTACCTGGCTAAGTAGGCAGTAGTAGCAAACGTAGCTAGCTAGCCTTACCGGGTATCCTTTGTTAGCTTACTAGCCTAGCTTGCTACCTCTTGCTAGCTGACGGTTCATTACTGAGAGTTAGCTTTTTTGATTGCATCGGTATGCATCTGGAATCTTTCTTTAAACGGCCTTTCTTACAGGAGGATACTCCAGCTGGGGTGGAGGCGGCAGCGGAGGAGGTGCACAGTCAGGAAACAGAGGTAATTAAGTTTGAACACAGCTAAGACTTGGACAAGCCACACCGTTTATCGCGGTACATGGCTGGTGAGCTAGCTAGCCGTGACCCACCCAGGACATTGTGTACGTAATGTGTTTTATGTACGCGGCTCCATCAACTTGAAACAAATCAGTTTGAAACGGGTGAAAAGCTTGTTCAGTTCGGTGTTTTAAATCATTGCTAACTGATTTTGTGGCCGACTCCTAGAACTGTACTTTTTTCATGATTTTATTTTCCTCCACCGACTTATTCTGTTTCTAAATTATTTGTAGTTGTTGCGAGATGTATTGACTTAGTGCTGTAGTGATTTTACATCTGAGCCTTTCCTGTATAAATAAAGGTGAAATTAAATCAATTGTTCATTGAAGGAAAATACAACAATTTAGCCTTAGTTTAGACATGTTATCCTGGTGTAAGATTGATTAGATCCCCCCCCCCCCCATCTTTCCTTGCAGGATCAGGCAGTTTTGACCTGTATGGAGGTGGTGGTGGTGGAGGAGGAGGAGGTGGTGGAGGAGGTGGCTACAAGGAGCCCATGTCGGGGCTGGGGGGCTACGGAGGGGGCTACGGGGGTGGTGGAGGTGGGGGGCACATGAAGCGAGGGCTCTCTGGGAGCTCCTTGCTGTCGTCTACAGGGACCAGCGCGGACGCGGTCATCGCCAAGATCAACCAGCGCCTGGACATGCTAACCCAGCTGGAGGGGGGCATGAAGGGAGGGGGGCGCAGCGACAGGTAACACACACAAAGCCCACGGCCCTGTCTGGTTAACCCCTCCAGATCAGTACCTCACTACACCCCTAGGGACAACTCTCCCCCCTTACCTCCTTTACCTCCTTTCTCTCTTTACCTGAAGTCTCAGCCCACTGACCCTCCTCCTCCCCTCTTCCCCCCCTCTTCCCCCCCTCACTTCATCTAAACTTCCCTCTATTCATCCACCCCTTCCTTATTCCCCCTCCTTATACCTCACTCCCTCTCATATCCCTCCCTCCTTTATCCATCCATCTAACCAGTCAGTATTGATACGCACTAGAGAGAATGTAGTGGTGTGGTAAGAATATTCTGGAGGGGCACTCGGGATCCCCGACCAGCTGGGTGCTTAGAGGAAGCAGCAGGAAGAGGCATCATAACGGTCAGAGAAGATATCCTGGCTAGGGCTAGCTGATATCCTGGCTAGGGCTAGCTGATATCCTGGCTAGGGCTAGCTGATATCCTGGCTAGGGCTAGCTGATATCCTGGCTGGCGCTAGCTGATATCCTGGTAGCGCTAGCTGATATCCTGGCTAGCGCTAGCTGATATCCTGGCTAGCTTTAGTTGATATACTGGCTAGGGCTAGCTGATATCCTGGCTAGCTTTATTTGATATACTGGCTAGGGCTAGCTGATATCCTGGCTAGCTTTATTTGATATACTGGCTAGGGCTAGCTGATATCCTGGCTAGCGCTAGCTGATATCCTGGTAGCGCTAGCTGATATCCTGACTAGTGCTAGCTGTTGGTGTCCGTGGTGTCGGACTGTATACAGGAACGGGTGGGGGGGTGTAATAATTGATTAGTTGATACCATGGCAACAAGGGTGTGGTTGGGATACCATGGCAACAAGGGTGGGGTTGGGTGGGGTCTTTGTTTTGGCTCTGGAGATGAACCTTTAGTTGGTCGCACACACACACACACAACCCCCCCCCCCCCCCCCCCCCAAACCAGAGTCATGGTTCTCTAGGTAGTTGAAGCCAGGGTGGGTGGGTGTAGCTCAGTGGTGGAGCAGAATGCAGATCAACTGCTACGTGAAAAAACCATTCCATCCCATCTGCTGATCAGTTCCCCTTGTGGATACCTGGAGGCGTGAACTGCTGACCTGCCCCTACAATCTCTCTATACCCTACAGTAGATGTCTCTCTATACCCTACAGTAGATGTCTCTCTCCTGCAGTAGATCTCTCTCCACATCTGTTTTCCTATTTTTTTAGTTATTTGTTTTTATTTACCCACTGTGTATTTCTCTCATCCTCCACACGGTGACTCTCTCTCTCTGGGCGGTCGATGATGTGATTGGCTGGGAGGGATTACTGTGTCAACTCTACCCCCCCCCCCCCCCACACACACCTTTTACTTTAATTAGATCGACAGGGTTCCCCGCCCCCTGCCCTCCCCCCCAGTATGATGCAATGGTAACCACCCTCTTCAGCGAGGAGAGGATTTCTATTGGACAAAGCTCTTGTCTGTCTCTCTGTGACCAACTGTTCTCCACCAGATCTGTCTGTCCCACCCTCTGTAAAGGCCCAGTGCCTGTTGGGGAAAGGGCGGGGGGGGTTAGAGTAACTATCGAGGGTAAATAATTTCATTTCCCATCATCCCTTACCAGGGTTGGATCCCAAGTAGGGGAGGGGCACAAGTGTTAAGCACTGTGATTGGTCATGACACCAGGACTGTCAAGCACGTATTGGTCCAAGTTGACAACCTCATCGTGATACGCATGAGAGAAACTAGGCTTGAAGAGAGGGAGGGGGGAGGAGGAGGTGGAGGTAGTGTCCTCCCTCCCTCACCCTCTTTCCTCTGCTCCCTCCATCCATCCGCAGGTTTGACCAGTTCGAGTCCTTCGACTCGCGCCCGTCCTCCCTCGCCTCCCGCGATCTCTACGCCCGCTCCGGTAACTACGGTTACGGCGACGGGAGGGGCGGCGACATGCTGAGCCCGCGAGGGGGGTCTGGCTTTGGAGGAGGAGGAGTCGGGGGCGGAGTCGGTCTGGGGGGAGGCGGCTTCGACAGCCCCTCCCCTTCCTCTTACGGGGTCGCTAAAATGCGACAGGCCATGAGAGACTCCCCCTTCTCCAGCAGTCTGGGAGGAGGAGGAGGAGGAGCGGGGGGGTGGGCAGCAGCAGGCCGACGCTCCCCCAGGAGGGGAGGAGGTCCTGGGGGCCCTGGAGGCCGAGGAGGAGGAGGGGGAGGGTTTGGAGGCCGCAGGTCCGACCCGACTCCCATGGGAGGTGGAGGCCGGGGAGGAGGTCACTCCCACCCTCACGGCCTCTCCCCAGGGGGCAGAGGGAAGCTCCCGTCACTCCTGTCCCACCGGATGTACTCCGAGGGCGGGGCGGCCCACCACCCGGGGCCCCCCGGCCCGCAACATGACTTCCCAGGGAGGCACTTTGGAGGGGGGCCCAGGGCCGGGCGCCAGCGTGGCCGGAAGAGACCCCTCAACCGAGTAAGTACCCCCACCCCCCCACCCCTGGTGGGGCGTGGTCACAGCCCTGGCCACAAGACCTACGGCCTGTCTGCCGATAATGACCCCTGACCTACGGCCTGTCTGACCATTACGTCACCATAATGAAAGGCCCCCTCCTCCCCTTCGGCCAGCTGAGTTCACATGCTTCAGGGCCACATCCTGAATGAGCCCCAAGCCCCCCTTCATCAACACAGTGTTCTGCCTATTTAAGCCCCCCTTCACCAACAGTGTTCTGCCTATTTTAGTCGACTTTTTATCCGTTTAATTTGGGTTGTTGATTTTGTGTTCCGCCCACCTGCCGGCCCACCCCCTAGCAGTCCCACACAGTCAAAGCTAACGCTAATGCTACACGGGCTGATGGTAATTTTACACAGTCTAATGCTAACGCTACGATGGCTAATGGTTACAGCGCTACAAAGGGGGAGTCCTAAATAAGGGAGCAATTTGTACTAAATGGGCGTTCTGTGTTTTAGCTCAGTGGGTGGTCTGATGTCTGCAGCGATGCTGCGAGGGCTCGTGGCAGCAGAGGGGCACTGATGGTTACATGGTTTAAGCATCTTCAGGACATGTCAATCAATACCAAACCTCTTAAGGGGTAGAACGCAACAGCACTGCCATGATCGCATCCAGTGTGTGTTGAGTGGAGATACGGTGTGTGTGTGTGTGTGTGTGTGTTGAGATGGTGTGTCGAGAGTGGAGAAATGGTTTGTATGTTTAGTGGGGATGGTGTG
Organism: Hypomesus nipponensis; assembly: GCF_054491055.1. NCBI lineage: Eukaryota > Metazoa > Chordata > Actinopteri > Osmeriformes > Osmeridae > Hypomesus > Hypomesus nipponensis. The sequence goes on along the minus strand of NC_140381.1, from coordinate 1,362,266 downwards.
TGTGGAGCGGAGGTGGGATGGTGTGTGTGTGTGTGTGTGTGTGTGTGTGTGTGTGTGTGTGTGTGTGTGTGTGTGTGTGTGTGTGTGTGTGTGTGTGTGTGTGTGTGTGTGTGTGTGTGTGTGTGTGTGTGTGTGTGTGTGTGTGTGTGTGTGTGTGTGTGTGTGTGTGTGTGTGTGTGTGTGTGTGTGTGTGTGTGTGTGTGTGTGTGTGTGTGTGTGTGTGTGTGTGTGTGTGTGTGTGTGTGCGTGCGTGCGTGCGTGCGTGCGTGCGTGCGTGCGTGCGTGCGTGCGTGCGTGCGTGCGTGCGTGCGTGCGTGCGTGCGTGCGTGCGTGCGTGCGTGCGTGCGTGCGTGCGTGCGTGCGTGCGTGCGTGCGTGCGTGCGTGCGTGCGTGCGTGCGTGCGTGCGTGCGTGCGTGCGTGCGTGCGTAGAGTTGTCTGTTGTACTGTATTGCATCTGTGTGTGAGTCAGAAAGAATGTGGAGTCTTCTGTCTGTAGTGCATGTTTTTAATGTGTGTGCTTGCTACCTAGGTGTTTGCCTATGTTAGAAAGGGGTGGTGCAGCCACATTACTATGAGTGTGTGTTGATGGTGTGTGTAAATAGTGTGTGTGTGTGTGTGTGTGTGTAGATGCTAGGTGTGTGTGTGTGTGTGTGTGGGCTGAGTGATCATAGTGTGTGAGGGAGTGTGTGTGGATGCTTGTGTGTGTGTGTGTGTGTGTACGTTGGAGTGTGTGTTGATGGTGTGTCCAACCCCCAGCAACAACATCAACAACAACATCCAGCCCCACCACCACCACCACCACCACCACAGCAGCAGCAGCAGGCCCGGCCACAGCGCGACGGCCAGAAGAAACGCAAGCAGACTCTGACGGCTGCAGACGAACCAGAGTCCAAGATGAACAAGACCGAGGCCGCAGGGCCCGCCCCCAGCCACGGTACACACACACACACACACACACATGCATGTCCACCCTGAGCATGGGGTCTAAACTGCTCGTCTGATCTGCAGAATCTGCCTCGAACAACGGAGACGCCAAGGAGATCAAGACCCCATCTGCTGTGAGTACAGAGCCAGCTACTGCTGGGGGGGGGGTGAGGAGAGGGGTTGAGTCCTGGAGGGGGGGTTGAGTCCTGGAGGGGGGGTTGAGTCCTGGAGGGGGGGTGAGTCCTGGAGGGGGGGTGAGTCCTGGAGGGGGGGGGGGGGTGAGTCCTGGAGGGGGGGTGAGTGGTGACTAACAGCTGTGTGTTTCTACAGGAAGGCAGAGCCTCTGCAGATGGAGACAAAGGTACCGATCTACACTCCCTCCATCGTTCCTCTCTCTTTCTCCCTCTCTCTCTCTCTCTCTCTCTCTCTCTCTCTCTCTCACTCTCACTCTCACTCTCACTCTCACTCTCACTCTCACTCTCACTCTCACTCTCACTCTCACTCTCACTCTCACTCTCACTCTCACTCTCACTCTCACTCTGGGTGTCTTTCTCCCCTTTAGCCCTCAGCATGCAGGAAGAGATCTCCCAGATGAAGAAGAAGCTGCAGTCCACGCCCCCTGCTCAGGCCACGCCCCCTGCCCAGGCCACGCCCCCCGCCCAGGACAAGACCCCCAAGCTCAGGAAGAGGAGGGGCTTCCTGGAAAGGTCAGGGGTCAAGCTTAACACTCAGAGGTCAGGATCACCCCGCCCCACCTCCTCCTGCTCTCTTCCTCTGTCCTCGTACCACTCCAACTTCCCTCTACCCACCTCACCTCCCAACTTGCCAGGCTCTGATTGGCCGTGCTCCCAGTGACACTGTGTGTGATTGGTTGCAGGGTGATGTTCGCGTGTTCGGTGTGTAAGTTCCGCTCCTTCTACAAGGAAGACATGGCTGCCCATCTAGAGAGCCGCTTCCACAAGGAGCACTTCAAGTTCCTGTCCAACCAGCTGACCAAGCCCACCACAGACTTCCTCCAGGTACACAGAGACACACACACACACACACACAGAGACACACACACACACACAGGTTCCACGCTGACCTGCTCGCTCTCTGTAACGTGTGTGTGACAGGAGTACCTCATGAACAAGTACCAGAAGACGGAGCAGAGGACCAGTCAGATGGAGAACCACAGTGCTGCCGTGTGTCAGGTGTACCGAGAGCAGGACCTCACCAGGGGTACGTACAGGGGAACCTCCTCCTGCAGAGCGGGGCATGGAGGGCTGTGTGTGTAACCCTTCTCTCCTGCAGAGCGGGGCATGGAGGGCTGTGTGTGTAACCCTTCTCTCCTGCAGAGCTAGGCATGGAGGGCTGTGTGTGTAACCCTTCTCTCCTGCAGAGCTAGGCATGGAGCACTTCATGAGGAAGGTGGAGGCGGCCCACTGTGCAGCCTGTGATCTGTTCATCCCCATGCAGCACCACCTCATCCAGAAACACCTCAAGTCCCCCGACCACAACTACAACCGCAAGGTACACACTCACCATCACACACGCCACGCGTTGAGTGCGTTTGGTTGGAGTGTGTGTGGTGACCCCTCTTGTGGTGTGACCTCTGACCCCAGGGCATGATGGAACAGTCCAAGAGAGCCAGTCTGTCAGTGGCCCGCAGCATCCTCAACCACAAGGTCATCGGCAAGAAGCTGGAGAGCTACCTCAAGGTACACACACACACACTCCATACACACACACACACTCCATAGACACACACACCACGTCTCTAACAAGCTGGAGAGCTGCCTACCTCCAGGTACACACACGCTCAGTCCTCTCTTCTCCTGCAGGGTGAGAACCCTTTCACTGGTAACCACGACGACCAGGACCCCGAGGACTCCTTGGCCATGGAGGTGGCCGAGGCGGAGCTGGCCAACGAGATGCAGTCGGAGACCGAGACAGGAGTGGAAGGGGCGGGGCAGGAGGGGGCGGGGCCGGAGGGAGAGGGGCCATGTTCGGAGGGGGTGGGGCCAGATACAGAGGAGGTGGGGACAGATTTGGAGGGGGCGGGGCCGGAGGCGGGACAGACTGCCGCTGAAGCTGATGGGAACAAGGAAGAGGAGAAGATGGAGGAAGAAGAGGGAGTGGAGGTGGCGGAAGGAGGAGAGGAGGTGGATGAGAAGAGACCTGAGGAGCAGCAGGGAGAGGGGGAGAAGGAGCAGCGAGGAGAGGGGGGGGAGGAGGAGAAGAGACCCGAGGAGCAGCGAGGAGAGGGGGAGAAGGAGCTGCGAGGAGGAGGAGAGGGGGAGGCAGGACTGGAAGAGGAGGAGGAGGAGGAGGAAGGGTTCGAAGTTGGGGATGAGGAGGCGTTCTTGGTGGATGAGGAGATAGATGGAGTAGAAGGAGAGGTGGAGGGAGGAAGAGATGATGGAGAGGAGGAAGGGATTGAGGCAGTTCTGGGGGATGAGGAGGAGTTGTTGCAGGAGGAAGATTCCAATGGAGTCGTAGTCATAGAGTAGTTCTCTCCTCCCAACCTCACTCTGGACCAATCACAGCCCCCCTGGCCAACCCCAGTTCACGCATCAGCCAATCAGATTAATTCATAAACATCGCACCTCCCCACCCCTTCTCTCCAAAACTTTCTCAAACAAAACCCTCTTAACAGTAAATGGTTATACATGGCTAGTTTTCTCTGTGTTTCTGAGTTCATGTTGTGCCTTTGTGGTAGTCTTGGCCAGGGGCAGGGCTGTGGCCAGGGGCCGTGTACATGATAATGATACAGCACCAACACTCTGACTCAGTCAAAGGGACTGAATCATGAGATGTTGTTTTGTGTTTTCTGTTTTGGGGGTTTATTGACTTTGTCTTTTTTTTAAAGTGCTTGTGTTTTTGTTTTCCTTTTTTGGGTTGATTGAAATAAACATTTATAACTCCTTTATAACAGTTTATTGTTGGCTTGGTTTGTTTGCTTCAAGTTTTCGTCATGGAACATTTCTTATTCAGAGGTGGTTCTTGAGCAGACCAAGCTGGGGCCAGTTGCACTGCTAGCTCGCTGTCACTTGGCCCCCCGTCGGACTCAAACATGCCTCCGAAGAGAGGGTGGTGAATGTCGCCCTCTCGCGGACTAATGCTTAATTATCTAGTATACTAGGTCAAGTAAAATCAATCTTTACCCTGAGCCCTCAAAGATATCGACAACTTTGTTTCTTACAGTAAAACCACATAAATATAAACGCTGAATGAAATTTCCAGATCGAATATTATTATTTTTTTAATAACAAAACATACGATTTTTTTAAAGAAATACCAAAGTGTTACATTTGATACAGAAATTGCCTAATTGAACTCAGTGTATCCTCATACAAAGTAAAATAATAGTAGAAAATAATAGTTGATGAAAATCAAAAAAGTGGACTGTGTGAATGTATACATTTCTTTTTGTTTAGTTTTTTTATATAACGTGGAAGGGTTTTCATAGCGAGAGGTGACATTCGATGAACCGACGTTCAACTGCCCTGCGTCTTACGTCATCGACGTCGAACGGGGCTGTTTGTTCTGGATTCAGGTTGAGGAAGATCTGCGCGCGCTGACATCTGACGAGGAAGGTAATCAAAGGCGTTTTGGGGTCACTTTGGGGCGATATTGGTACGGCAGGCGAAAACATACAAACCCGGGAGTCTAGTAAAACTATTGGAACCGGTCTCGGTGACGTATTTCACCTGCTGTCAGCGAGCTTTGGCATCGAGGCACGAGCTGTCTCTTCGCAGGCCTGTCACCGGTGCGGACGCACGGGAAGATTCTCTACGTTGTCTTTACGTTGTCTAGCTTTGAGTCCACTGCACACGGTGTACGTTTTTTATTTTGTATGTGACTTTATGATGAAGTAAGGGGCATTTTAAGGAGCAGAGGGCACTCCCTGTTGTCACTGCGCATGCTAGTCGCGGGACGGCAGCAGGCTAGTCGTTAACTAGCTAGGCTGTTTGTTTGTAGCCTCGTAGGCCGTATTCGTGACAGACTTAACGCATTTTCTGATACGTAGCTTACGCAGTACGGCGCTCAAAAAGCACGGCGCTCAAAGCACGTGTGAAATACGACGTAGGTCTCAGAATAACGGCATTGTCCAAGTTAGTATTCCTAAACAGCGTGTACGTACGTAGCTGTCAGTGTTTTTGCTGACACAGTTAACCTAGATAGCGGGTGTGTCGCTGCCATGGTGCCATTCAGTAAACATTCCCCCAACCATAATAAAATACACACTGCTTTTTTTAAAGCATTGCGTTCTGTGTGGTTGTCTTATAGCTTGTCTGGGAACGAATTGCGCCATTTTGACTGTTTACTCGGCCTATTGGGTCAATAATCCAGGACACTGGTATTCCTTCTCGTTTCTTAGCCGTATTAACTAAATGTTTTTTTGTTCATTCTTGGCAACACGCAGTCATCTATAGTTTTGTGTTTCTCTGGCGAGTGTGTGTTAGACTCGTGAGTGTGTACGATCAGTTCTTTAAGCGTTTTTATCAGAACGTCTCTCTCTCACTCTCTCCCTCCTCTGAAATATCTCCCAGCTTTCTCAAGGGAATATCTACAGTGTCAGGTAACATCCATTCCCCTATCTCTCAATCCAAGACAAGTCCATCTTGCCTGACTACCTCCAGCAGAGATGCCCCTTCCCCATGACTAGACGCACGTTAACTAACTGCAGGCAGAGATGTAAGTCCCCTTTAACAGACGTCACACGCACACATGCAGCCTACACACACATACAGCCTCACAGATGGAGAAGGGTAGAGGAAGGGGGAGACAAGGATGTGTGTATAAACGACGTAAGGACTAATGCAACATCTCAACATACTCTAGTCATGATGAGGAGGAGGAGGATGATGATGATGATGCTGATCTTCCTCCCCAGAGAGCCCAGTGAGAGGTATGATGGCCTGAAGGTGACCCCCCCCCGCCCCCCCAGGGTCGTACCGTCTGACTGGGACTCCCCCCTCCCCTTTCTACTGCTGTTGCTGTTGCTATGGGAGACGGCCTGGAGGCGGGCAGTAGCCAGGGTCCGCCCCTGGCCCCGCCCCCCCTCTATTTCAACCACCCCCCTCCCGAGACATGGAACCCTTCGCGACCCAAACGGCAGACCAATCAGCTACAGGTATGGGGGTGATTTGGGGGACCAATCAGCTTCTGGTGGTGTGTTGTCCAGTGTTGCTAGGTGGGATGTGATCCAGTGTTGCTAGGTGATTCTGTGTCTGTGTTGCAGTACCTCCTGAAGGTGCTCTTGAAGACCCTGTGGAAGCACCAGTTTGCTTGGCCCTTCCAGGCTCCTGTAGACGCCATCAGACTCAACTTGCCGGTACGTACTGTGTGTGTGTGTGTGTGTGTGTGTATGTACGTACTATGCCTGTGTACGTACTGTGTGTGTGTGTGTGTGTGCCTGTGCGTGTGTGTTTGTACTCTGTGTGTGTGTGCGTGTCTCAGGCTTCCTTCCTTGTCTCCACCCCCCGCTCCCTCCCCATGTCCCACAACCCCCCTCCCTCCCAGGACTACTATAAGATCATCAAGCAGCCCATGGACCTGGGCACCATCAAGAAGCGTCTGGAGAACAGCTACTACTGGAACGCCCAGGAGTGCATCCAGGACTTCAACACCATGTTCACCAACTGCTACATCTACAACAAGGTACACACACACACACACACACCCACACTTGTGCACACACACATTTCAAGAGTAGTTTGGGGCTTTCATCCCGCTGTGTGTGTGTGTGTGTGTAGCCCGGGGATGACATAGTGCTGATGGCGGAGGCTCTGGAGAAGATGTTCCTGCAGAAGATCACAGAGATGCCCCAGGAGGAAACAGAGATTGCCGTGGTTACCAAGGGTCGCCGTGGCAGCCGGCGAGACTCAGGTGTGGGTTTATGGGATGGAGACCTCACCATACACGCTGTCTCAGAGCCACCAACACGGTTCCTAACTCTCTCTACTCTCCTCCTCTCTGTTTCTTCTCTCTATCTCCTTACCTATCCCCCTCTCTATCCCTCCCCATTTACCTATCCCTCTCTCCTCCTCCCCCCCCTTACCTATCCTTCTCTCCTCCTCCCCCCCTTACCTATCCCTCCCTCTATCTCTCTCCCCCTTACCTATCCCTCTCTCTATCTCTCTCCCCCTTACCTATCCCCCTCTCTATCTCTCTCCCCCTTACCTATCCCTCTCTCTATCTCTCTCCCCCTTACCTATCCCTCCCTCTCTCCTCCTCCCCCCCTTACCTATCCCTCCCTCTATCTCTCTCCCCCTTACCTATCCCTCTCTCTATCTCTCTCCCCCTTACCTATCCCTCTCTCTATCTCTCTCCCCCTTACCTATCCCTCTCTCCTCCTCCTCCTCCCACCCTCCCAGGTCTCATCTCTAAATCAGACTCAGGCCAAGACTCCTCCTCCCCCTCCACCACCCCCCACTCCCGTCCCCCCCTCTCCCTCCCCTCCCAGGGCCCCCCCAGCCTTCCCCTGGCCATGCCACCCCAGTCCACCCTCCTCCCCCGTGTCCCCCCGACCCCGCCCTCCCACGCCCCCCAGCTTGGCCCCCCATTCCCCCTCAGCTCTCTGGACCCCCTGGGCCATGGCCTGACCGCCGTGCCCCCCCACCCTGGCCTCCGCCCTGGGGCACCCCCTCACAGTACCGCACCCCCCGCCAAGGTGAGTCCACCTGGGAGGAGTGGTGGGGGGGAGAAGGGTGGAGAATGGAGGGATGAGATGGGGCAGAGGAGGGAAAAGGGGTTAGTAAAGGATGGGGAGGAGGAGGAGGAGGAGGAGGCGGGCGGGCGGCCTGAGGAGGATGGGGAGGAGGAGGAGGAGGATGGCGGGAGGCCTGAAGAGGAGGAGGAGGAGGGAGGGCGGCCTGAAGAGGAGGAAGAGGGTCTACCGCTGTAGTAGCAGTAGTTTTCCTTCCGTGACCCCCTGACCCTCTGACCCCTGCAGCAGAGGAAGAGCCAGAAGAGGAAGGCGGACACGACCACGCCCACTGCCAACGACCAGCTCAGCGAGTCATCTCCCCTGGCAACGGAGCCCCGCCCCCGGCGAGAGAGCAGCCGTGCGTCTAAGCAGCCCAGACAGGACTCCGCCCAGCCGGACTCCCAGCACGGAGGTGGGGGTGGTGTGTGTGTGTGTGTGTGTGTGTGAGGGGAATGAGGTGAGGAGTGATGGAGTGTCTTTCTGTGTGTGTGTGTGAAAGCGAGGTGCATGTACTGAGCAGAGCGTGTGCTGTACCCCTCCCTCCCCTCCAGTGGGGGGCTGTGCGGGGCTGCTGAGGGAGATGCTGTCTCAGAAGCACACGGCCTACGCCTGGCCCTTCTACAAGCCTGTGGACGCTGAGGCCCTGGGTCTCCATGACTACCACGACATCATCAAACACCCCATGGACCTCAGCACCATCAAGGTGAGGTCATCAGAGAGGGACAGGGGGTGGTGATGTCATCAGTGGTTGACGGGGGCGGGTGAGGTCATTTAGGGGTGAGATGTGGTCCTCAGGCAAGTATGAAGTAGTGATGAAGTCATCAGTGCTGGACAGTACTCGTAATAGGAATACCATTCACCTGGTGTGTGTGTGTGTGTGTCCAGGTTAAGATGGACAGCAGGGCATACAGGGATGCTCATGGTGTGTGTGTGTGTGTGTGTGTGTGTCCAGGTTAAGATTGACAGCAGGGCGTACAGGGATGCTCATGGTGTGTGTGTGTGTGTCCAGGTTAAGATGGACAGCAGGGCGTACAGGGATGCTCATGAGTTTGCGTCAGATGTCAGGATGATGTTCTCCAACTGCTACAAGTACAACCCTCCTGACCACGATGTGGTCGCCATGGCACGCAAGCTGCAGGTACACACACACACATACAGACACACAGGTACATAACACACACACCCACTACTCTGACCCCTGACCCCTGACAGGATGTGACTACTCTGACCCCTGACCCTGACAGGATGTGACTACTCTGACCCCTGACAGGATGTGACTACTCTGACCCCTGACCTGACAGGATGTGACTACTCTGACCCCTGACCCCTGACAGGATGTGACTACTCTGACCCCTGACCCCTGACAGGATGTGACTACTCTGACCCCTGACCCTGACAGGATGTGACTACTCTGACCCCTGACCCTGACAGGATGTGACTACTCTGACCCCTGACCCTGACAGGATGTGACTACTCTGACCCCTGACCCCTGACAGGATGTGACTACTCTGACCCCTGACCCTGACAGGATGTGACTACTCTGACCCCTGACCCCTGACAGGATGTGACTACTCTGACCCCTGACAGGATGTGACTACTCTAACCCCTGACCCTGACAGGATGTGTTCGAGATGCGATTCGCCAAGATGCCAGAAGATCCGGAGGAGCCCGCCCCTATGCCCGCCTCCTCGCCCAGCCTCCACCAACCAGCACCCTCCACCAGACAGGCCCCTCCCACCAGACAGGCCCCTCCCACCAGACAGGCCCCTCCCACCATAGGGCCCTCCTCCTCTTGTTCATCTCCCTCGGGATCGGAATCGTCGGCCGGCGACTCGGAACACGAGCGGACTCAGCGATTGGCTGAACTGCAGGAACAGGTGAGCTGGGGAGCACCTTGGTATGTGTGTGTGTGTGTGTTATGTACGTGTGTGTTATGTACCTGTGTGTTATGTACCTGTGTGTGTGTGTGTGTGTTATGTACCTGTGTGTGTGTTATGTACCTGTGTGTGTGTGTGTGTGTTATGTACCTGTGTGTGTGTGTGTGATGTACCTGTGTGTGTGTTATGTACCTGTGTGTGTGTGTGTTATGTACCTGTGTGTGTGTTATGTACCTGTGTGTGTGTGTGTGTGTGTTATGTACCTGTGTGTGTGTTGCAGCTGAAGGCGGTGCATGAGCAGCTGGCTGCCCTGTCCCAGCCTCCGGCCCTCAAGAGGAGAGACAGAGACAAGAAGGAGAAGAAGAAAGATAAGAAGAAGAAGCCAGGAGGGGAGGAGCCTGTGGAAGTGACCCCGCCCCCTGTCCTGCTCCAGCCAACCAGGAAGAGCAGAATCACCAAGGACCCAGTCACGCCCAAGAAGGTCAAGAAACCCAGGTGAGGTCACTCGTGTGTGTGTGTAGGTGTGTGTGTGTGTGTGTGTAGGTGTGTGTGTGTAGGTGTGTGTGCTAAATGACTAAATGTGTGTGTGTAGGTGTGAGAGTGTTTGCTGCAAACTCTGAGTATCTTACAATTCAGCTCTTGCAATCTCTCTCCTTTCTTCCCCCCCCCCCTTCTCCCCCACAGTAAGAAGGAAGGAGTGGTGAAGAACAGTCGCCCTGGCAACGCACTTCAGTCTGGCTCCACCCCTCTCAACCCCTCTGGGTCTGAGGACCACACAGGTGTGTGTGTGTGTGTGTGTGTGTGTGTGTTAGGACCCGTGTGTGTATGTGTGTGGGTTCTTATCTCTTCTTTCCAAACTCGTCCAATCTCCTCCCTCCAGGCGTGTTTGTGGGCGGGGCCGACCGGTCTAAGCCAATGTCGTACGAGGAGAAGCGTCAGCTGAGCCTGGACATAAATAAGCTGCCTGGCGACAAGCTGGGCCGCGTCGTCCACATCATCCAATCACGCGAGCCGGCGTTGAAAAACTCCAACCCGGACGAGATCGAGATCGACTTTGAGACGCTCAAGCCGTCCACGCTGAGAGAGCTAGAGAGATACGTGTTCACCAGCCTCCGCAGGAAGAGCAGACCTGGTGAGGGGGGTGTGTGTGTGTGTGTGTGTGTGTGTGTGTGTGTGAGAGAGAGTGACAGAGTGACAGAGTGACAGAGTGACAGAGTGACAGAGTGACAGAGAGACGTGTGTGGAGGGGGTGTGAGTCTAATGCATTTCTTTAGTTAATTTACATATATTCATTTAACAGACGCTTTTATCCAAAGCGACTTCCAAGAAAGAGCTTTTAAGAGCTTTTTTTAAGATGCAAGTTAGCACTGGGTGTTCAAAGGTGTGTGTGTGTTGCAGCAGAGAAGGCTTTGGAGGTGACCAGTGTGATGAAGATGAAGACTGGATCTTCATCAGGCAGCAGCGAATCTTCCTCTGACAGCGAGGATGAGCCCGAGAAAGGTACACACACACACACACACACCTGACACACACACACTCTCTCCCCCCTCTCCTAACCCTTCCCCCTCCTCTCTCCAGGGTTGGTTCCCAAACAGAGGAAGCAGGCTCCTCCCCCTCGGAGGCCCCTCCCCCAGCACCCCCCCAGCGTCCCTGCCCCCACCCAGCCCCTGGCTCCACCTGCCCCAGGCCCCAACTCCCCCTCCCTGGACGACACCTTTGATCCCCTGGGTCACTTCCTGCCCCCCCCACTGCCCCAGGCCGGGCCCATCTCCGAACCCCCCCACAATAATGCAGAGGCGGTCGCCGTTGGCAACAATCCCACCCACCTCAACTCTGGAAGTGAGACACACCCCTTCCTCAACCCCTCTCCAGGTATGGACACACCTACTTGTTTCGTGTGAGCTCTCTGATAGGTTAAAAGTTACTTTTTGTAATCCAAAACCTTTTTCCCTCCCTGTTTCTCCTCTTCTCCCCCTCCCTGTTTTCTGCTCCTCTCCCCCTTCCTGTTTCTCCTCCTCACCACTCCCCGTTTCTCCTCCTCACCCCCTCCCTCTTTCTCCTCCTCACCCCCTCCCTCTTTCTCCTCCTCACCCTCCCTGGTTCTCCTCCTCACCCCCCCTCTGTTTCTCCTCCTCTCCCCCTCTGTTTCTCCTCCTCACCCCCCCTCTGTTTCTCCTCCTCTCCCCCTCTGTTTCTCCTCCTCACCCCCCCTCTGTTTCTCCTCCTCTCCCCCTCTGTTTCTCCTCCTCACCCCCTCCCTGTTTTCTCCTCCTCCCCCTCCCTGGTTCTCCTCCTCCCCCTCCCTGTTTCTCCTCACCCTCCCTGTTTCTCCTCCTCCCCCTCCCTGTTTCTCCTCCTCTCCCCCTCTGTTTCTCCTCCTCTCCCCCTCTGTTTCTCCTCCTCACCCCCTCCCTGTTTTCTCCTCCCTCGTCGCACACTGTAGCTCTCCACAGCGCCCTCCCCCAGCAACCATCTCGCCCTAGCAACAGAGCAGCAGCCCTCCCCCCTAAACCCGTCCAGCCCCCCCCCTCCTCCTCTGGCCCCCTCTTCCTCCCCCAGCCTCCCCCCTCCTCCTCTGGCCCCCTCTTCCTCCCCCAGCCTCCCCCCACCTCCTCTGGCCCCCTCTTCCTCCCCCAGCCTCCCCCCTCCTCCTCTGGCCCCCTCTTCCTCCCCCAGCCTCCCCCCTCCTCCTCTGGCCCCCTCTTCCTCCCCCAGCCTCCCCCCTCCTCCTATGGCCCCCTCTTCCTCCCCCAGCCTCCCCCCACCTCCTCCGCCCCCCTCCCACAACCACCCCCTCGACCCCGCGTCCCCTCCCCCACACCGCACGGCATTCTGGGAACCCTTTCTGCCCAGCCCCCTCAGGCCCTATTGGAGGACGACGAGGAGCCGACGCCCACAAACTCAGAGACTCCGCCCCCTCCCTCACTGACTGCGAGCCAGGTTGAGATGTGCCCGCAGACACGCCCCTCCGCGACACACACACAGCCACACACACGCATACACACTCACACACACCCGCCTGTCACTCACTCCCAGCTGATGCAGGCGGCAGCAGTAACCACGGCAATGTCCGGTGTGCCCCTCGCGAGGCCGACACACGAAGAGCAGCTGGAGTTTACACACTCGCTCACACACACACACTCGCTCGCACACACACACCCATCTCTCGCACACACGCACCCCTCGTTGCTGGGACAGAAGGGGGCAGCGTTGCAGCAGAAACTACAGCAGATACAACAACAACAGCTAAAGCAGCAGCAGCAGCCGTCGCCTAGCAACAAGATGGAGTCTTTTGCTTCAGGTAACACACCAATCCCCTTTTCTATTTCTGTCCTTTCTATTTCTGTCCTGTTAAACCGACCAATGCAACTCTCTGCTGTCTCTGATAGGTCCCCTGAGGGGAAGTCCCTCCCCCCTGATGATGCATTCCCCCCAGATTCCTCCATACCATCCAATAGGACAGCACTCTCCCTCTCTGTCCAAGAAGCCTGTGAGTTGTGTGTGTGTGTGATAGAGCGTCATTTGACCATCCGGAAATCGAACCAGCAAATTTTTTATGCCGATACCGATAGTTTGGAAAATACCTAATATCGGCCGATAATATATCGCCCCGCCGATAAATCGGTCGGGCTCTAGTGTGTGACAACAACGAATGTTAGCGTGTGTAGTGAAAATGTTTGTGCCTATTTAAAAACATTTCATTTGTGAACTCGGGTGTGTGTGTGTACCTATTTTTTACTGCTATTACCTTTGTGTGTGTGTGTGTTTGTTGAGCAGGACCAGAGGCCCCCCCTGATGGGTGTGAAGGAAGAAAAGCCCCCCTCCCCCTTTAGCCCCTCCCCTTCTCCCTTTAGCCCCGCCCCTTGCCAAGACTTAAACAAACCCTCCGACAGCAAACACACACACAGTAAGTACACACACAGAAGTAACACACTCTCCATTTTCACTATCTATCTGTTCTTCCTCTACTTTTACTTTTGTTCATCTCCTCTCTCTTTCCATGTTTTCTCTCTTAAAGTTTTACCAACCAATGACATTGTTTCTCCAGGATCAGATGTGAAGCCATTAGATGGTTCTCGTCCCGGGCTCCGCGTCCCTGACTCCCTGGCTCCGCCTCCTTCTCAGCAGGAGCTGAAGCAGGAACCGAGAACTCCCACCGGCCCCAAGAAAACACAGGTGTGTGTGAGAGTGTGTGTGTGTGTGTCATCTAGACTAGCAGAGTAATGCAATTATAAACATTTTTTTCCCTCCTCTCCTCCTCCCTCCCCCAGACCATGGGTTCGTGGGCCAGCCTGGCCCAGCGCTCCCCCTCCACGCCCTCCTCCCTGATCCGCTCCTCCTCCACGCCCTCCTCCCTACTTCGCCCCCCCTCCACTCCCTCCTCCCTGCTCCGCTCCTCCTCCGACATCTTTGAGCAGTTCAGACGTGCGGCGCGGGAGAAGGAAGAGAGGGAAAAGCTGTTGAGAGCCCAGGCCCACCGCAGGGAGAAACTACGGTGAGGAGGGGGGGGGAGGAGAGGGGAGGTGAGGTGAAGAGGAGAGAAGAGAGGGGAGGGGGGAGGAGGAGAGAGGAGAGAAGAGGGGAGGAGAGAAGGGACAGAGAAAGAGGAGCATGCTTAAGAGCTGGAGGATGGATAGTTGAAAAATTAACAAAATAATGAACGTTCCCACTGCCACTTCCTGCTTCTTGTCTGCAGTAGCCGTGACGACGAGGACACCGTGGAGCCGGCCCGCAGGGCTCAGGAGGACTCCCGCCGTCGTCCGGAGCAACAGTCTCCCCTGGCTGCCACGCCACCTGCCTCAACCCCGCCCACCAACTCCCCACAGGCTCCGCCCCCACAGCCCCCGGCCACGCCCCCAGCCTCCACAGCTGCACAGACCGCCCTCGACCAGCAGAGGGAGCTGGCTAGGAGACGAGAACAGGAGAGGAGGAGGAGGGAGGCGGTAGGAACACTACTACACACTATACTACACAACATTATACTACACAGCATTATACTACACTATACCACACTATACTACACCATACTATACTATACTACACCATACTATACTATACTACACAGCATTATACTACACTATACTACACTATACCACACTATACTATGCCATACTATACTACACCGTACTATACTACACAACTTTCTCTCCCCCCCCCTCTCTCTCCTGCTCAGATGGCAGACACTATAGACATCAACTTCCAGAGTGACCTCATGGCCATCTTCGAGGAGAACCTGTTCTGAGGGACAACGAGAGGAGAACCTGTTCTGAGGGACAACGAGAGGAGAACTTCCAACAAGATGTCCCTCATGCATACACACACACACACTCTCATTCATACACACACTCTCTCACGCACCCCCTCCCTCCCACCTCCTCCCCCCTGTAGCCGTGGAAACGTTGCAGCGTCTTACACTTCTGTGGAAGCTTGTTTCGGATTTGGGGTTGCTGAGGGCAACAGAGTGAAATCAGACACTTGATCAAGTCCCAGACTCTCTTCTCCTCACGAACAAGGTGGGAGGAGCCATGAAAGGGGGAGGGGTCTTTTAAAACAGAAAAATACCAAGTGGGGGGGGTTAATTTAAGAAAATTACTGAAAAAGAAGAAGAAGCAGGAAGAAAAATCATGAATTAATGAAGCTTGTTAATACTTGTTCTCTTTTTGGACTAGCCTGAGGAGGGAGGGAGGGATGAGGAGGGAGGGAGGGATGAGGAGGGAGGGAGGGATGAGGAGGGAGGGAGGGATGAGGAGGGAGGGAGGGATGAGGAGGGAGGGAGGGATGAGGAGGGAGGGAGTTTCAAACCAATGAGTGAACCAGAGGAAGGACAGCCTCATTATTTCCCCTCATCTCTCATCTTCTCCCCCTCTCTCTCCACACATGTTGGGTGGGGGAGCAAGGGGGGGAGTGTGTGCTAGGGGGAAGATTTCTTTTTTTTCTTTCCCTTTTTGTGGTTTTCTTCTCAGGACCCAGTGGAGATGGGCCGCGTTCCAAAACTTCAGAAACACATCCCTCCTCATCCTCCTTCACAGATTTAACAGCGTTGTAGCCTCCTAGCTTAAAAGCTCGCTATCTACCTACACGGATAATGTTTTAAACACAGTTAGCGAATTCGCTACAGAGCACGGAAACAACATAGCTTGACAGTTACACAGTTTGATAGCCGCATATCTTGTTAGCTTTGAACGTTAGTTAGCTGTGAGCTAGCTACCTAGCGCTTCTGACACGGCTAACCTGATAGCTTGCCAGCTAAATAGCTTTCCTTGACCCTGACTACTACATTAAGAAGGAGGAGAAGGAAAATGGGAGGGAGGGGGAGAGAGAGAAAGGGAAGGCGGTAGGGAATAACCAACTGTGTTTTAGTATTGGAATGCGGCCCCTGCCTTAGTGCTCCTGTGAGATTGTGATCTAACACAAACGCATATTATACATATTATATATACAGATACATAAATATATATTCTATACAATGAAATGTCACAAACAAACTGAAGGAAAAGAAAGAATAAAGAATTCTGTCTTTTGTGGAGAGCATGGCTCTTCTGAATCTCTGTTTATGTTTTAGTTTTGTAAAATTGACTTTAGAGGGGGGGAATTATTATGATTCTGTTAAACTTATCTTTTTTTTATTTTTGTCTTGTTTGTGTCTGACCATTTTCTCTCTCATTGTCTGGCCTTCCTTTCTTTACTCAATGCCAAAACCGATTTATTGAGTGCTGAAAGTTCATTCATTCATTTGTTTCATTTTTTAAACTGACTTAAACAATCGTGTTTTCACTTTGTACTTGAGAATTTTTCAGTAATTTAATTTAATTCTTACTAATGAGTTTCCTGGTCCTCTTCACCCTCCTTGTCCAATCAAATATTTTCCTTCAAACAGTCTATGCTGTCATTGGTTGAGAATCACTGTTCATTCACAGGACCGTATCTTTTTGTTTTGTTTTTTGCCTGTCATTGCTTTTGAACTGTAAATCTTTTAATGTTTTTACTTCATGTTATGGTTGTATTATGGATTGTATTTAATTATACATTTTTTTATCTTTAAGTTCTTCATTTTACGATCATTTATCCTGCACACCGTTGCTATTATTTGATTGGATAAGAGCTGGAGAAAGTGTGGGGGGGGGTCCCTTGACCAGTAGAAAGGAAGAGGAATTCAGCTTGCTGTGGCGAAATGGAGTACATCCGTTCTAGGATTCTATTTCTATGTTCTGAATCCCCCCCACACACACATGCAGACCTATGGACTGCAGATCTATGGACTGCAGATCTATGGACTGCAGATCTATGGACTGCAGACCTATGGACTCCAGACCTATGGACTGCAGATCTATGGACTGCAGACCTATGGACTGCAGACCTATGGACTGCAGATCTATGGACTGCAGATCTATGGACTGCAGACCTATGGACTGCAGACCTATGGACTGCAGACCTATGCTCCTAAGATGAGACTAAAACTGTATTGATTCCCCCCTTTACAGCAGCTCAATTGCTCACAAAAGAGAAGAAAAAAAAACATAAAATAAAATAGAAAAATGTTAACAAAATATAAAACTAATATTGGTTTACTACTCACACCTTTATTTTCCCTCATCATCATCCCATCTTTATCGCTTCCCTTCATCTCCTCTTTCAAATTCTGGTTGTCGTGTGTTTTCTCTCTTCTTTCCCCCCTCGTCTTGAATACCTTGTTTGTATCTGGGTGAGTCTGCAGATGGTTCGATCCGTCTTGTTTGTATCTGGGTGAGTCTGCAGATGGTTCGATCCGTCTTGTTTGTATCTGGGTGAGTCTGCAGATGGTTCGATCCGTCTTGTTTGTATGTGGGTGAGTCTGCAGATGGTTCGATCCGTCTTGTTTGTATGTGGGTGAGTCTGCAGATGGTTCAATCCGTCTTGTTCCCTTTATGGAGGCAACCATCTCTCTTTTTTAAGAAAAGTATTAAAATTATATTAAAAATGTACCTTTGGCAAGCTTGTGTGTGTTTTTGAGGAGTGTGTGTGTGTGTGTGCAGTGTGAGTGTGTGTGTGTGTGTGAAACGGTAAGCTCTTGACTGTTAGCCTTGTAGTGACACAGGGAGTCTCTGACAACTGAACACATCCAGTGTTACAATAATCAACCTGTGTGTGTGCAGGCGTGTGTGTGTTTATATGTGTGTGTATGCACTGTGCAGGTGTGTGTTTGTGGTTATACCTGTGTGTATGTGTGTGTTTGGCACTCTGTGTCTCTGTTTCTCTTATCCATCATCAGTAGGTACTCTCTTACTTCATGTAACTAGATGATCAAGTTTTTCACAGGTGTGTGACTCCTCAGAGGAAAAAAACTCACACAAATATGTAAGCATGTTGGTGTGGCTTTTTATCAGGTGTATTTCCTTGTCCTCAGTAACAGTCAGACAGTTGGTGAGACAACCAGGACTCAACCGAGGTAAGGATCTTTAACACGAAATATACATACTATATATCTTATATACTTTACTATTGCATACATTTCACACACGTTATAGACATACTTTAACATCAGAGACACAACATAATAATATATACACAATACACATATTCCTTCATACAATAAACAAGTGTTTGTTTGTCATGGTGACGTGGTGATAATAGTGATGTTAGTGAAGTGTTGGTGGAGAGACCAGACAGCAGGCAGTCTCTCTGTCCTCTTTAGTGCCCTGCAGCCACCACTGTCTCAGAACAGAGCCTGTCTCTGCCTCCCTATTGGCCCAGAGGAAGATACCTTTAGACTTTACCTGTAGACGTCTCATGGTTTTAAATGTTAACACTTCTAAGAATGCGTCTTCGAAACTCTACAGTATCGAGTAGATTCTTATCAGGTGAAAACATTAGACACAAGCCAGCTGGATTACTGTAGTTTTACTGTTCCCTGACAGGTTCTGGAGAGAGAGAGAAGGGTATGAACAGAGACTGTGAGTGAAAGAGAAGGGAGAGAAAGAGGCCTAGTGTTTATTTGAGGTGTCATATACCATAACATGTAGTTATTGTGTGTGTGTGTGACTCACCATCAGAGGTTGTTGTGTTAGAAGCCTGTTTGTCTGGGTTAAAAGTACTACAGTGATTCATTTGAAGATGGATCCTCTGTGATTCATGGTTAGAAGTACTACAGTGATTCATTTGAAGGTGGATCCTCTGTGATTCATGGTTACTGAAAACATCTTCTGGCTGGACAGGAGAACTTATCTGTGGTTTAATCTTCACCAGGTCTTCAACGAGTTCCTCCATCAGGGAGAGAGATAGAGAAATAAGGAAGAAATAGAATATAAAAGATAGAGAGACAGAGGGGGAGAAAGAGAGAGGGAGACAGAGGGGGAGAAAGAGAGAGAGAGTAAGTGAATAGATGAAGGGAGTGTGCATTGAGAAGACCAGGTCATGGGAGGCAGTTGTTCCAAATGTAGATGGGGTGAGGAGGGGGATGCTAAAGAGAGGAGGAGAGAAGAGATCATCCTCAACACAGCTCTCAGAAGAAGTCTGTTACTGGATGAGAGTAGAGAGATGGAGACAGGAGAGAAGGGGGAAGGAGGGGATGAGAGTAGTATCCTCTACTATGGGGCCTTCTGCCCCAGACAGAGAACATCTCAGAGACTGATGAGGAGATGAGGAAATACCTCAGGAAGCCAGACGTAGAGAATATCTCACCAGAGAGGCACGTCAGCCTCTTCCTCTGCTTGACTGAGATGAAAGACAGTTCAGTACATGAGGACATTCACCAGTTCTTCATGTCACCAGATCAAGAATGTGCTCTCTCAGGGGATCACTGCTCAGTGCTGGCTAATGCACTTCTGATGTCACAAAGCGAGCTGGATGAGATGGACCAGAGGAAATACAACATAGAGAGTGAGGGGCGGATCAGACTGATACCAGCAGGATACTGCAGAAAAGCTGTGTAGGTATTAATCTTAAACTTGCATGCAATGCATCACATATGTTGATCTGACTCATTGAATTTTTTATTTATGTTTTTGAGTTTTACACTGGTAACTAAATCCAACTTCTTCTAATCACTTTAGGAAACGGGCCAAACATCCTAGTAATGTTAAGACTATTGACATACATCTTGTAACATATATTGTAATTTGTTTAAATTGTGAACTACACTGATATAAGTGAAGAGGAAACCAGATATTTATACACTTTTTTTATTACGGGTTTCATTGCGTTGTGTGTGTGGATTGTGTGTGTGGCTTTGGAAGACGCTTTTCAGTGTCATTTTCTGTGGACCAAAGGGAGAGCAGGGCTACAGTAGAGGCGGAAGAGTGAGATTTGACAGAACAAAAGGAGAATATCTGAGCTAGTTTTTACTTCTCATAGATTATTGTAATGATTCGCATTGTATCTGGAACATCGTCTGTGGTGAAGTTTATTTCAGAGCAGACAAAGTAGCCTACATATTCCCCAACAATCGTGGTGAATATTAGAGCTATTGAGAAAGAGCCGACGACTTAAATTGTTCCGTTCGTGATTATCTCTGGATTATATAATTATATAATTGTCCTACTCAAAGAGCCATGTCGTGAGACCGTTTTGTTCAGATCGTGTAAGCAGGGGCGTTTCTAGGATTCAAAGAAATGGGGGACTTAGCCCCAAGGGGAATTGAATGTTTGCGCGCCGCAATTTTTTTTTAAGGCCCATTTGGGGCCGTGGATATCCATTGTTTCAGACACTTCATAGATTGGTTCAATCAGAAAGTGTGATTTTGCTCTGTAGTTTTGCTTGCATTCAGTATATGATAACACAAGAGACAGAATGTCAGGGTCATAGTGACATTTGACAACACAAATAGGCTATGAACTTTTCTCAAATAAAGAGAGAAATAAACAAATGCCTATACAGTTCCACCACAGTAGGAGAAAACAAAAAAACTCCACTCATGTCCTTCTAGACCTGTAGACCGTTTATAACCTCTATCACACTGGCTCCTTCTGCCCTGTCAACCTCCTGCTTCTCTCTCTCATCTGACTGGGCGGAGCTGCCACCTTTCCTAAAGAATGTTCTTATATCCATATGGTCAATGAATTGGATGATATACCGGTACAATAGAGTAGTTTTCACTAGCATTAATTGATTATAAATGACAACATTCTATAGGGACTGATAATGTTGTTTCGAAATACTAGATAGATATATTAATGCAAAGGATAGAGAGATGTCGATAGTTATTTCTTGTATTTCGAATTCGCTCATTCACACTCTTGCTAACTAGGGACAGTTTCTAACAAAATAGCTCACATAGCTAGCTTAGTTTTAACTTAACCCACTACAATATTTGCTTCCATTTGCCTGATATCAAGAAAACCTAAATTTAAGCAACACTCATTAACAACTTCAGATAGCCACCTTCTGTAACTTCATGTAGGCTACTTACAATTTCACTCCGTGCATCATTTACTTTGAACTCCTTGGCTGTAATACTGGCTGTCTTTGACGAGAGACGTTACTAGTGCCCGGGGTTTATATCGTAAAGTATGGTGATAGGCTATTGGATTATAATTTGAAGGGGGAGGAACCCATACAATCCAGAAATGTACGCACAATTATTTAGGGGGGTTTTTAGGCCTAACGACATCCCTGGTTGTCAGGCTAGTTACGGGATAACAGTCTTCTGAGCAGCAGTTTAGTTCCGCGGGCAGCGGGAACGGAGCTTCTCGTGCTCTTGCTAACAGCCGCTACAGCTGCGGACACCTCTGACCATGATGGACAAAGTCGCTTCGTTTTCCATTCAATGTGATTATAGCCTTGCTGTAGAACAAGACATAAGTGTTTAAAGGTCAACTATGTGGTCTGTTAATCTAGTAAATTTAGTCAAACATTAATATTACAATAATGGACTTTTAACATTTGATGTTTGTAGAGTTGTAGGAACCCTGGGTGAGATGTGAATCCTGGCTGCCAAGAGACCTCCAGTCAGCAGTCTTAACCACTTCACCACACTGCAGCTCATGAATGTTCTTTTTCTTCAGACTGACTGACTTGAGTCTCAGCCATGAGGACTGGGCATCACTGGCCTCCTCCCTCCAGTCACCAGACTGTCCTCTGAGAGAGCTGCACCTGGAGAGGATTACAGTGTCTGGTTATGATGGTGATTGTGATGGTGCCCTGAGTTTTGTCCTTTCTGCCCTGAGAGGTCCACACTGTAAACTGCAGACACTGAAGTCAGTACCTGTAGAGGAGTCTTCACATTAAAACAATACACATTGATGGACATAGACTGTCACAGGCAGATGATGTTATAATGAACATGATCATGATATGGGAACATGTCATTAAAAATACCTTTGACTATAGATGCATTTTGACTTCTGTGGAATATATAATTGTATTATCACTGCTGCCTACTAGTTAATCTTCATGTTGTCATGTGTTTCCTCGTGTCTGATTTAGGTTGAACTGGTGTAACCTGACGGAGGACAGTTGTAGAAAGCTGTCTTCAACTCTCAGCTCAAACTGTCCCCTGAGAGAGTTGGACCTGAGTCACAACAACCTGCAGGATTCAGGAGTGAAGCTGCTCTCTGATGGACTGAAGAGTCCACACTGTAGACTGGAGATCCTGAGGTCAGTGATCAGACACACATGGAACCAGACAGGGACACATAGAACATGTTGAAGAAGTCTGTCAACAATGCACCCAGTGATGTCAACAACACCCACCAGCAGAGGGCAGCAGTGTTGTAACGTCCTGACGACTTCTCTCTGCAGGCTGTCGTTCTGTGGAGTCACAGAGGAAGGCTGTGCTTCTCTGGCTTCAGCTCTCAGCTCAAACTGCCGTCTGACAGAGTTGGACCTGAGCTTCAATCACCCAGGAGACACAGTTCTCTCTGGTCCACTCAGTAGACTGGAGAAACTCAAGTTAGTATTGGTCACTGATATATTCCTCTTCATTTGCCATGTTCAATGCTGAGTAGTTGATTATTATACAATTATGTTTTGGTGAGGTTCTGGTTGTTTACAGAAGCTGTATGTATTTTGAGTCATGTTGGTCTGAGAACAGTCAGGTCCTGATATCTAGTTCTTACTGTCACTCTTCACACACAGCCAGGTCCCTTTACTTTGGTAATCATCTCTGTTCCTGACCACTCTTCATACACAGGCTGTATGTGTGTGTGTGTCACTGTCTGTTCCTCTCTGTCTCCCACAGTGTGGACCATAATGAAGAGATCTGGGTGAAACCACAGCTGCTTAAGAACTGTTAGTGTTGTTTCGTACATCAGTACATCCAACATTGAGACTTGATGTTGATACAGTGTTTGTGTGTGTGTATGTGTGTTTGTGTGTGTGTGGTGGTGGTTGTGGGGGGTTAGAGATAAACACATACCTGTCTTTGAGGGTTTAGGGTGGTTGAGGGGCAGTGCTATGGGTGTATGTGAAGCCCTCTGTGACATGCTTGCGTGTAAAAAGGGCTATACAAAGACATTTAGATTTGATTTGTACATACTGACACATGTATCCACTGACACACAGACAAACACACAGAGGCAGTTAAACTATACCTAGCAGTAATGCTTCCACTCTTACTGGGTTCAATCCCAGAATCCTCTGACTGAAAATCACACATGACCATCTGACAGAAACAACCTCTCACTCACTGACCAGATGGAAATCTAAACATCCAGACACACAGTTCTGATCCAGCCTCTCTCCTCTGTTCTATAGATGCCTGTGATCTCACACTGGACCCAAACACAGCTCACAGAAAACACTCTCTCTGTCTGAGGACAACAGGAGGGTGGAGGGAGTGAGGGAGGACCAGCTGCATCCTGATCACCCAGAGAGGTTTGATAGAGAGCAGCAGGTGCTGTGTAGAGAGGGTCTGACTGGACGCCATTACAGGGAGGTGGAGGTGTTGGGGGATGGCCTGGTAGGAGTGACGTATACAAGCATCGGTAGGAGAGGGAGGAGTGATGCCTGTAGACTTGAAGACAACGACAGATCCTGGTGTCTGAGTCTGGACTTGGTTGGGACTAGACTCGCTGTTCAGCACAATCGTGAAGAAACTTTAATACATGTCAGATCTTGGTCCAGCAGAGTAGGAGTTTACCTGAACAGGCCAGCTGGTGTTCTGTCCTTCTACAGGGTCTCCTCTGACACGATGACCCACCTGTACACGTTCATCACCACCTTCTCTGAGCCCCTCTACCCAGCGTTTGGGTTGTACTCCTCATCCTCAGTGACCCTGTGCCAGGTAGAGTAGTTCATCCTGGAGGAACACAACATGGGTCTCCATGGAAACAGCCCTGCTCCTGGTACACACTCACACACACATCAGAACATCACACACACATAGCAGAACTTATTGCCTAATTACACTGGGACATAATTTTCTATAGGTATTCAATAACTATATACACAGTGGCATAAGCTATCATCATTGTTATAGTAATATATTGATTCAGACTTTATTCTGGGTTATATTCCAAACAGGGTCAGTGGCTTCACCTATTCTGATGCATCAATGTACATTTTACTGTATTACCTGTGTTTTTATTGTACTAATTATAATTTGTTGTTGATACACAAGTGTATATACACTATATACCGTGATTGTACATTGTGAGTTACCATGAACACTTCTTGAGGATTAATAAAGTAAACTGAACATACACAATGGCCCCTATGGTTGTTGGTAGTTGTGGTTACTTCTACATAAACTACAAGCTGCGTGTGTCTTGGTTACCATGCGTCTAACACAGGATCCCCTTGCAGTGTCCCTTACTGAGTCAATAGGGGAGGAAAGAAAACAGAAAAAAGGCTCAAAATGAGAGTTGGAGTATAAGCTTATTGTAGGGTGTGATTGTGGTAGAGTTGGCTAAGAGGTAACTGTGGTTTAGTGTGTGTGTGTGTGTGTGTGTAGTCACATGACTAGTACACATGTCTTGTTGCAGCAGGAAATCCTAAAGTTCCGGCTGAAGTTGTCCCACTGCATCAGCATCACACACTGCAGAATGACATCGGAGGAACAGAGAATGCGTGGGGGAATGATGTCATCAGAGAGAGAGAGAGAGAGAGAGGGGGGGGGGGAGGGGGAGAGAGAGTGAGAGAGGGGGGGGAGGGACAGAGAGAGAGAGAGAGAGAGAGAGGGGGGAGGGAGAGAGAGAGGGGGGGGGGGGAGGGAGGGGGAGAGAGAGAGAGAGGGGGGGGGGGGGGGAGGGGGAGAGAGAGTGAGAGAGGGGGGGAGGGACAGAGAGAGAGAGAGAGAGGGGGGGGAGGGAGAGAGAGAGAGAGGGGGGGGGGGAGGGAGGGGGAGAGAGAGAGAGAGAGGTGGTGAGGGGTAACACACACACACACACACATCTGAGGGTGACTAAGGTTAAGGTGACAGGGAGGAGGGGGGGATAAAGAGAGGGGAGGGAGAAGGAGGGAGGGGAGGGGAGGGGGGGAGGGAGGAGGGAAACATCATTGGGACATCAAGGTACCCACTAAATGTATTCCAGATGTCAATAAGCAATCCCATCTGTGATTAGCACACACACACACAGTCACTGGGACACAGGCTTGTTCACATCTGCACAACAACTGTAGATTGAAACAAACACACACAAACACACAGGCTTTGTCACGCTAGGAGTTCTGGTTGACTGCTGTTTCATTGGGTGTCCCTTCTCTTATTTGTGTTTTTGAGTGAGTGTGTGTGTGTGTGTTTTTGAGTGAGTGTGTTTGTGTGCGTGAGCATGCGTACGTGTGTAATCGTTTAAATGGGTGAGCTCATGTTGGTTGCCTAGCTACAGAAAAGCCTGCCAACCCACTTCCTGTGAAAACGCTAAGGTTTCTGACTTAACAGTAACTACACACAACCTGTAGTGTATACACACACAACTGATCTGATTATATCAGTACCTTTTCTTCCCAGTCTTGTATAAACACGTAAAGAAGTGTTTCCTAACTAGCATGCCGACAGAGTCAGACCATACTCCGAATAAACAAGGTTTGTGTTAATACATACACAGAACGCACCAAACATTCAATTTTCATTGATACCAAGGTACTGAGGCCAATTATCTTCATAACTCCTATTACATAATTATCACCATCTCCCCCCTGCTCATCACATCCATCGTCTTTTATTATCTGCTGTCTGTTAACAATGCTAACCTTTCCATTAACTACCTGTTTCCTCATACAGTTCAATAATTGTTATTGTAGAAACACAGTTTTAATTGTTAACTTTCATCTCAACGCTTCGTCGAGACGTCATACATCAGACGGAAGTCTATAGTCCACACTTGCACCTACCTTGTCAATCACCAAAGCGACTCTGCCTATTGGTTCCTGTGGTGCGCACGTCCAACCAGGGGAAGCCTTGGGGGTGGGAACTCGGCCGCCCAGGTTGAGCGGAACACACCGATGTTCCTATTGTCTGTCGGATGTCACCGAGTCAGCCGCGCCCTTCGTTCCTACCCCCACCCTCCCCGGTTAGAGAGCTCGTTACGGACAGGTAAACTCTACGACCAAAGTCACTCGAAACTGGAGAAAGGAACGTGATTTTCGGCCAACTTTGTATTTGAGAGAGAAGACTAGTTTTGAACCTGGAGGTTTTACATGGTTGAGTGACTGGAACGGGAACACGGTAAGATACATGTTGAATAGTTACGTTCAAACAAAGCCAAACTTTTTCAGTGCAGTTTGTGAAAGGTAAACTCTGCCAACATGGGCGGTACCATCATATCCGTAACTTGTTGTATTTAATAACTTGTTTCTAAAATGCTTTTATGGAAATTAGGATCTTAATTTTCTGCTTGTGTGAGTCAAACGGCGAGGTTATTGCAAATCTTTTCACCTCTCACTCCTTCGCCTTTTTCTGAACTTGTTCCGAGAAGGCGCGAGTATGGGTAAGCGCGCGCGTGTGTGGGGGATGCGGGTTGGCTCGCGTGCAGTGGCAGCTGTGGAGTGCCTATAAGGAAGGGAGCGCGCTTCATATGTCAGCATGCAAAACATGAGCTTTTCAGCTTGGTGCAAGTTTATTAATAACATTCCTCAGTTAGACACAAGGACAGATGTACTACTTCGGTGGGACGGGAGACAGTGGACAATTTACATTAGACCGATACCTACTCTACCCAGCGTTTGTGCGCGACAGGAGTGTTTTGTCGGTGTCCTGCCAATCACCGGTGGGATTCTACACGTTCACGCGTAACACACTCACCAAGGCCTGTACCCACGCCCTGGTGTTCAAGCACGCGCCTCGACCGGAGGAGATAGTGAAATAGTAATTTGCATAGGTCAGAGTCTCTTTTTCCCCACCTCATAGAGGTGGTGTGAAATAGTCATATCGTGCTTTTCGAATTGAACTGTGTGTGTGTGTTACAAAACGTGTTCTAGGTGATCCAAACGACATTTCGTTTCTCGGAACAACACACAGGCTGCGCTTATTGTCGTTTTCAGCATCTGCCTGTGGTCGCCTTATCGGTCCATCACAAGTGAACGTGCGTCATTTACATTGGGAATCGTAGGCTTGTGTGAGTGTGTCTGTATGAGTAGAGCTTCTAAATTGGCACAAGTCTCGTATCCGCCTCCCGCCGCGGAAGGCTCACCCTCACCACACAATCACACACACACACATTACACATGTGTGCACACACACACACTGTCACCCGTCTCATCTTGTTTATAAGGGCCGTGTTATCGGCACACATTATAACAACGCCAATTAAGACCCCCCCACACACTTCCCTACCCCCCCCCCCCACATACACACACACACACACACACACACGGTTTGTAGTACTTATGGGGTCATTGTAACCGGTCATGAGAGAGGAGAGGGGAAGGAAGGAGAGAGAGATCTCGCACAGAGGGTGTGTCTTCTCTGGTAATAACAGGTTAGGATTCAAACTGCTGTTTCCTGAACCAGTTCACACACACACGTGCTTGTTTGTTAGCGGGTGTGTGTCAGAGGCAGAGGGGTTGTCATGGTATCATGGTAGACGTCTTCGTCAGATTCAGAACAGCTGCTGAACTGCTTTATAAATGGCTGGTGTCATCAGACACATAGACATCCTGTGTGGACTGACAGAGGAAGTGAGATAGAGGCACCTAAGAAAGAGGGAGAGAGAGGGGAGAGAGACATGAGAACGTAGGGGAGAGGGAGGGGGGGAGAGAGAGAGAGGCACCTAAGAAGCACTGATGCCACTGTCACGTTTCCTGCAGAGGCGTGTGTGTGTAACTGTGGGTCCTGTGTCTTTTTGAAGAGACATGAGAACTGAGAGAGGTATGGGGAAGAGGTGAGGGGGGGTGGGAGAGGGAGGGGAGAGGGGAGAGGGACATGAGAACTGAGGGTAGAGAGAGGGGAGAGAGACATGAGAACTGAGGAGAGAGAGACATGAAAACTGAGGGTAGAGAGAGAAGAGAGAGACATGAGAACTGAGGGGAGAGAGACATGAGAACTGAGGGGAGAGAGAGGGGAGAGAGACATGAGAACTGAGGGGAGAGAGAGGGGAGAGAGACATGAGAACTGAGGGTAGAGAGAGGGGAGAGAGACATGAGAACTGAGGAGAGAGAGGGGAGAGAGACATGAGAACTGAGGAGAGAGAGACATGAGAACTGAGGGTAGAGAGAAGGGAGAGAGACATGAGAACTGAGGGAGAGAGACATGAGAACTGAGGGTAGAGAGACATGAGAACTGAGGGTAGAGGGACATGAGAACTGAGGGTAGAGAGAGGGGAGAGAGACATGAGAACTGAGGGTAGAGAGACATGAGAACTGAGGGTAGAGAGAGGGGAAAGAGACATGAGAACTGAGGAGAGAGGCAGTGTTTCAGTTCCAGTATTGAGATGACATGAGTTGACCATAGAACCCAGTGATTTGATTGACAGCTCAGTGTGGGAGGGATTTAGCTGGCTTAGTGGGAGGAGTTTGTGACTTCAGACAGCTGGATGTTTCAGTTCCTGAACACACACAACCTTACACACACACACACACACACACACACTATAGGACACTTTAACACACACACACTATAGGACACTTTAACACACACACACTATAGGACACTTTAACACACACACTATAGGACACTTTAACACACACACTGTAAGAGACCTTACACACACACACTATAGGACACTTTAACACACACACACTATAGGACACTTTAACACACACACTATAGGACACTTTAACACACACACTGTAAGAGACCTTAGGACACACACAGTATAGAACACGTGTGCAGGAATACACGTCACACACAGTCAACCACACACACACACACACACACACACACACACACACACACACACAACCACCACAAACACTCCCTCTACATTCCTGATCTTTAGTCAGAGTTAGTTCAACTCTCTTTTCTGTTTCCCTCCCTCTCCAGTTCCTTCGCTCCCCCTCCCTCTCTGTCGGAGACTGGCTCAGTAGGGATGTGTTTGCATGTTTGGGTGCGTGTGTGTGTGTGTGTGTGTGTGTTTAGATAGAGATTGGGTTACACGGGTGATTGTGTAATTCCGAGGTGTGTCTGTACAGTAGAGAACTGCCTCACTGTGTCTGTAGCTGAAGGAGAGGGGTGTGTGTGTGTGGGGGTCAACATGGCTGTGGATGGTTTGTACACACACACACACACACACAACCTTGACACTGAAGACTATTACAGCTGGCTCTTTGTTTTTCTCCTAAAAGCTTTTTCTAGAGCTTGAATGGATTAAATTATTTGTGTTTGTGTGTTATTGTCTGAGAATGTGTAGCTCTTGTCTAAAATATTGTTATTGATCTCTCACACACAGATCTGCACCATTGGAGGAGAGACATGTCAATCAAACATCTGTTGGCATGTCCATACACAACCCACCAATAGGGAAAGTCTGCATGTAGCTCTAACCCCGCCCCTTTCATACGCCCCTTCCCTCTCAAGCATTCAGCCAACTCCATTGGCCCATTCCTCTGATATCCTGCACACTCCCCCAGCTCCAATCTCATTGGCCAAATGGCCGCCACCGTTCCGCCCACCCAGGCGATGGCCGACGCCCACAGGTGCTACGACAACGAAACTGTAAAGTTTTTCTACAACGAGAGCGGGAAGATCATCAGCGACCACTGGCGTCGCCGTGACTACATGGTGGTGGGCCTCGGCCTGACGGTCTGTGTCATCGTCATCCTCTCCAACATCCTCGTCATGACGGCCATCTTCATCAACCGCCGCTTCCACTACCCCATCTACTACCTGCTGGGAAACCTGGCCGCCGCTGACCTGTTCTCTGGTAGGTACTGCAGGAGTACTGCAGGAGTACTGCAGGAGTACTGCAGGAGTACTGGAGGAGTACTGGAGGAGTACTGCAGGAGTACTGCAGGAGTACTGCAGGAGTACTGGAGGAGTACTGCAGGAGTACTGCAGGAGTACTGCAGGAGTACTGCAGGAGTACTGCAGGAGTACTGCAGGAGTACTGCAGGAGTACTGGAGGAGTACTGCAGGAGTACTGGAGGAGTACTGCAGGAGTACTGCAGGAGTACTGCAGGAGTACCGGAGGAGTACTGTAGGAGTACTGTAGGAGTACTGTAGGAGTACTGTATTGTTACTGTAGTACTGTATTGTTACTGTAGTACTGTAGTATTACTGTAGTGTTACTGCAGTACTGTAGTGTTACTGCAGTACTGTAGGAGTAATGTAGTGTTACTGCAGTACTGTAGGAGTAATGTAGTGTTACTGCAGTACTGTAGTGTTACTGCAGTACTACCTGCTGGGAAACCTGGCCAGCTGCTTGGAGGATAAAAGGCTGGCTAGCTAACTAGAAGCAAGACAATATAAAGCTAGTACTTTAGCTGTATTGTAGTATTATTAATGCAGTCTTAGTATAGCATTAGTACAGTACTTATTCAGTCTTAGTACAGTACTGATGCAGTCTTAGTATAGTATTAGTACAGTACTTATTCAGTCTTAGTACAGTACTGATGCAGTCTTAGTATAGCATTAGTACAGTACTTATTCAGTCTTAGTACAGTACTGATGCAGTCTTCGTATAGCATTAGTACAGTACTTATTCAGTCTTAGTACAGTGCTGATGCAGTCTTAGTATAGTATTAGTACAGTACTAATGCAGTCTTAGTATAGTATTAGTACAGTACTGATGCTGTATTAGTACCGTACTGATGCTGTATTAGTATAGTATTAGTACAGTACTTATTCAGTCTTAGTACAGTACTTATTCAGTCTTAGTACAGTACTGATGCTGTATTAGTACTGTACTGATGCAGTCTTAGTACTCTACTGATGCAGTCTTAGTATAGTATTAGTACAGTACTGATGCTGTATTAGTACTGTACTGATGCTGTATTAGTATAGTATTAGTACAGTACTTATTCAGTCTTAGTACAGTACTGATGCTGTATTAGTATAGTATTAGTACAGTACTTATTCAGTCTTAGTACAGTACTGATGCTGTATTAGTACCGTACTGATGCTGTATTAGTACTGTACTGATGCAGTCTTAGTATAGTATTAGTACTGTACTGATGCAGTCTTAGTATAGTATTAGTACAGTACCTATGCTGTATTAGTACTGTACTGATGCAGTCTTAGTACTCTACTGATGCTGTATTAGTATAGTATTAGTACTGTACTGATGCAGTACGCCCGGTCATCTCCAGGCATCTCCTACCTCCACCTCATGTTCCACACCGGCCCCTGGACCATCAAGCTGTCGCCCACCCAGTGGTTCATCCGGCAGGGCCTGATCGACACCAGCCTGACCGCCTCCGTGGTCAACCTCCTGGCCATCGCCGTGGAGCGTCACCAGACCATCTTCACCATGCAGCTGCACAGCAAGATGACCAACCGGCGGGTGGGCCTCCTGATCACAGGGATCTGGGCTCTGGCTATCGTCATGGGCCTGGTGCCCACCATGGGCTGGCACTGCATGTGCGACCTGCCCAACTGCTCCACCATGGCTCCGCTCTACAGCCGCAGCTACCTGGTGTTCTGGGCGCTGCTCAACCTGCTCACCTTCTCCATCATGCTGGCCGTGTACACCAGGATCTTCGTGTACGTGCGGAGGAAGAGCCAGAGGATGAGCCAGCACACCACGCAGGCCCGGCACAAGGAGACCGTGGTGAACCTGATGAAGACTGTGTCCATGATCCTGGGTGAGGAGGGGGGGGGGAGACTGTGTCCATGATCCTGGGTGAGGAGGGGGGAGACTGTGTCCATGATCCTGGGTGAGGAGGGGGGAGACTGTGTCCATGATCCTGGGTGAGGAGGGGGGGGAGACTGTGTCCATGATCCTGGGTGAGGAGGGGGGGGGAGACTGTGTCCATGATCCTGGGTGAGGAGGAGGGGGGAGACTGTGTCCATGATCCTGGGTGAGGAAGGGGGAGACTGTGTCCATGATCCTGGGTGAGGAGGGGGGAGACTGTGTCCATGATCCTGGGTGAGGAGGGGGGAGACTGTGTCCATGATCCTGGGTGAGGAGGGGGGAGACTGTGTCCATGATCCTGGGTGAGGAGGGGGGAGACTGTGTCCATGATCCTGGGTGAGGAGGGGGGGGGGGTGTGTATGTGGGTGTGTACGTGGGTACCCACACACACGTAAACACACCCACGCATAAACATACACTTGTAAACATGCACGATCACACATACACAAGCATATACACACACACAGACGTAAAGACACAGAATTAGCAGCATTTCACATTTACATTTTTGATGTTCGGCAGGTGCTCTTTATCCAAACAGCATGTAAAACACACACACACACACTCACACACACACACTCACACGCACACACGCACACGCACACTCACACACACACTCACACACACACACTCGCACACACACTCACACACACACACACACACTCACACACACACACACACTCACACACGCACACTCACACACGCACACTCACACACGCACACACACGCACACACACACGTACACAAACATCCACATGGATATATACACTGCAAACATTCTCTTGCTTGTCTTGACTCGTTCAACCAGACACTCTGGTTCCCTTCCTACATTCCCTCCCCCTCCCTCCCCCCTTTACCCCCCCTCCCCTCCCCCCCCCCCTTCCCTCCCCCCCCCTTCCCTCCCCTCCCCCCTTTCGCTTCCCTGATATTTCCTCTCTTAGCTGTTGATGTTCTGTTGACGTGATCAATCTTTCCCCGTTATCCAATCCTCTCTACTCCTTTCCTCTTCCCTTGTTCCTCCCCCCCTCCTCTCTCCTCCCCCCTCATCCCCCCCCTCTCCTCTCTCCTGCCCTCCTGTCTTCTCTTTTTGTCCTCCACTCCTCCCTCTCCTCCTTCCCTCCACTCCTCCCTCTCCTCCTTCCCTCCTCTCCTCCCTCTCCTCCTTCCCTCCTCTCCTCCTTCTCTCCTCTCCTCCTCCATCTCTCTTTCCCGCCTTCCCTCCTCTCCTCCTTCCCTCCTCTCCTCCACCCCTCCCCCACCTCTCCTCCCTCTCCTCCTTCCTTCTCCTCCTCCTTCCCCCCTCTCCTCCTCTCCTCTCTTCCTCCTTCTCACCTCTCTTCCTCCTCCTCTCCTCCTCTCCTCTCTTCTCCTCCTCCTTCCCCCCTCTCCTCCTCTCCTCTCTTCCTCCTCCTCTCCTCTCTTCCTCCTCCTCTCCTCTCCTCCTCCTTCCCCCTCTCCTCCTCCTTCCCTCCTCCTCCTCCTCTCCTCTCCTCTCCTCTCCTCTCCTCTCTTCCTCCTCCTCTCCTCCTCCTTCCCCCATCTCCTCCTCTCCTCCTCTCCTCTCCTCCTCCTTCCCCCCTCTCCTCCTCTCCTCCTCCTTCCCCCCTCTCCTTCTCTCCTCCTCTCCTCCTTCCCCCCTCTCCTCCTCTCCTCCTCCTTCCCCCCTCTCCTCCTCTCCTCTCTTCCTCCTCCTCTCCTCCTTCCCCCCTCTCCTCCT
Source organism: Hypomesus nipponensis (assembly GCF_054491055.1). Lineage (NCBI taxonomy): Eukaryota > Metazoa > Chordata > Actinopteri > Osmeriformes > Osmeridae > Hypomesus > Hypomesus nipponensis. Next base: position 1,328,911 of record NC_140381.1, on the reverse strand, counting down.
CTCCCCTCCTCTCCTCCTTCTCTCCTCTCTTCCTCCTCCTCTCCTCCTTCCCTCCTCTCCTCCTCCTCTCCTCCTTCTCTCCTCTCTTCCTCCTCCTCTCCTCTTCCTTCCCCCCTCTCCTCCTCTCCTCCTCTCCTCCTCCTACCTTCCTCTCCTCCTCTCCTCCTCTCCTCCTCTCCTCTCCTCCTCCTTCCCCCTCTCCTCCTCTCCTCCTCTCCTCCTCCTACCTTCCTCTCCTCCTCTCCTCCTCTCCTCTCCTCCTCCTTCCCCCCTCTCCTCCTCTCTTCACTCCTTCTTCCCATCCTCCCATGTTTTAGTTCCTGATTAAATTCCTCAAGTTCAGGAATGTTAAATGTTTCCCACTTTATCTCTTCCACACAAACACACACACACACACACACACACATTAAATAGAAACTATTTGCATGCCACAAATGTGTGTGTGTTTAGCGATTATGTCTTCCTAGAAAGTGTGTGTGTGTGTTCAAGTTCAAGTAAGTACAGCTCCATTGAAATTTTTAGAACTGCTCCTGTCAACAATTTCCGAGCGGGCTATCCTAAATCCTATAGTGTTTGTGTTAGTATGTTCCCATGTGTGTGTGTGTGTGTGTGAGTGTGTGTGTTTGGAAACTCTGAGCATGTCCAGACAGACAGAGCTGCATAGTTAAACCACCACCATACGAAAACACTCTCTTCTCTACTGTCTCCTCCCTCCTCCCCTCTCCCTCCTCTCCTTCCCTCCTCCTGTCATCCCCTCTCCTTCCTCTCCCTCCTCCCCTCTCCCTCCTCTCCTCTCTCTCCTCTCCTGTGTGTCCGAGTGTGTGCGGTTGTTTTACTGTCCTTGCACATTTTTTAGGTATCAGTATCCTTATTTCGTGGGAATTTGTGTGCATGAAAATCCATGTTTTGTGTGTGTGAGAGAGAATTCCTGAGCTGTTACATTGTGTAATTAGGTATTATCATAATGAAATCTGATCCAAAAGACCAACCCCAAACCACACGCTGAAATGTGTGTGTGTGTGTGTGTGTGTGTTACAGCACAGTTACAATCTCTCCCTCCCTCCCTCTCCTATCCCCACTCTGTCCTCTCTCCTTCAAACCTCCTTCCTGCTCTCTTTTCCTCCCTCTCTCACTTTCTTTGTGCCTTTCCTCTTCTTCTCCCTCCCCTCCCTTCCTTCCTTCCTTCCTTCCTTCCTCTCTCACCATTCCCTCCTCCTCTCCCTCCTCCCCTCCTCTCCCTCCTCCTCCTCTCCCTCCTCCCCTCCTCTCCCTCCTCCCCTCCTCTCCCTCCCCTCCTCTCCCTCCTCCTCCTCTCCCTCCTCCCCTCCTCTCCCTCCTCCCCTCCTCTCCCTCCTCCCCTCCTCTCCCTCCCCTCCTCTCCCTCCTCCTCCTCTCCCTCCTCCTCCTCTCCCTCCTCCCCTCCTCTCCCTCCCCTCCTCTCCCTCCCCTCCTCTCCCTCCTCCTCCTCTCCCTCCTCCTCCTCTCCCTCCTCCCCTCCTCTCCCTCCTCCTCCTCTCCCTCCTCCTCCTCTCCCTCCTCCTCCTCTCCCTCCTCCCCTCCTCTCCCTCCTCCTCCTCTCCCTCCTCCCCTCCTCTCCCTCCTCCTCCTCTCCCTCCTCCTCCTCTCCCTCCTCCTCCTCTCCCTCCTCCTCCTCCCCTCCTCTCCCTCCTCCTCCTCTCCCTCCTCCTCCTCTCCCTCCTCCTCCTCTCCCTCCTCCTCCTCCAGGCTGCTTCGTGGTGTGCTGGACCCCAGGTCTGGTGGTTCTCCTACTGGACGGGCTGGGCTGTGACTCCTGCCAGGTGCTGCGTTATGAGAAGTACAGCCTGGTCCTGGCTGAGTGTAACTCCCTGGTCAACCCCATCATCTACTCCTTCAGGGACAAAGACATGCTCCGCACCTTCCGCAAGATCCTGTGCTGCCTGTGCCCTCGCCCCGGCGACAAGCTGGAGTCCGCCGTCCGCTTCGACACCCTGGAGCACGAGGTACTGTCGGACTCCTCCCACGGCAACCATCGCCACGACAACGGCGACGGGGGCGATGGCGGCCACAAAGGCGTCAACGGCAGCAAGCCTGGCCGGTCGGGCGGGGGAGAGTAGGGGGGGGACGTGGCGGTCACCACGGCAACTTGAGGAAGCTAAACGGATAGACGACATGGGTGGGGAGGGGTGGGGTGGGGGGGCGGGGGGTGGGGTGGGCAACATCCAGTGCCTTCACCATGGCAACCAACCACTGACCCAACCTGACACTTGATGCTATAGCTGTCTCCACGACAACAGGCTGTGACGGGTTAGAGACTTTAGCTGCGCTAACACTTGGGGTGAACTTGATTTGCCTCTTGCAGCGATCGTAAACCAAAGGAACAGGCCTCAGATGTGTGGATTAGAAGTAAATCAAACTCACCTCCGGTGTGTCTGGTGTGGACATGGAGCCATTTGTGTTTCTTACTGCTCCTCTCTCTGGTGCCTGAGATGCGAGAGAGAGAGTGTGTGGTTGGAACATGTTGTGCTATTGCCTTGTTTCCTCTGACTAGCTTCTCTGGCTTGTGTACACACACATAGACGCACAGACACACACAGACACACACACACATAGACGCACACACACACACAGACACACACACACAGAAACACATGTCATGTACACAGACACACACACATTGACTCAGAGCCCTGATGAACTCAGTCAGTAATTCTTACATGGAAAATGTGTGAGAATGTTTACACTGTGCCCACACACACATCATGTCTATGTCCTTTCACTGACGGGGCACCCCCACAGCAACACTGATAGAGGGAGGATTATAGCAAAGAAAATTGTATATTTGCTAAATATGCCTGCACACATACCTACACACACACACACCTGTACACAACACACACACAAACTTGAGTTGCTAATTCTGCCACTAGTGCCTAAACTACAGGATTCTAAAAGTGAATAGTGATATTCAGCGACTTGAGGGGTATTGTAATTGTATCCATCTTATTGTATATGATCTTAATTTTCAGATTTTTAAGAAATATGATTTATCATGGTGTTCAAGGATACCTGGATAAACGCTATTTTTGATTTTATGTTTTCAAATATTTCAAATCTTAGATAAGTATTTGCTTTGGGGCTGTTTTTTTGCAAATACTCACAACAAAACTAGTTATATAGACCAGTTCAGATCATCTAAAAACTTTTTAGCCAGAATTGTAAATAGTATTTTGCCTTTTATTAATGGTTACTGTTGAATTTTTTTGTAAATGTTTTTTTTATACTTTTTATTTTTTACAAAAGAAATATATTGCTGCAGAAAATATTGCCTTAAAGGAATAAATACCACTGATAATTGTTTTCCGTTTCCTGTATTTGACGATCGCTTAGTCACGTCTGAGTCCTCCTCTCTTTCTCTTCCTTTCTTTGCATGATACTAACGTTTTCTCTCCTCATTCCTCTTCTCTTTTACTGTTTTCCTCGATCCATCCTCAATCCATCCTCCCTGCCTCTCTCCTGCTCTGTTCCCCTCCTCTCCTCTCTTCTTCTCCTCCTCTCCTCTCTTCCCCTACCCTCTCCTCTCTTCTTCTCCTCCTCTCCTCTCTTCCCCTACCCCCTCCTCTCTTCTTCTCCTCCTCTCCTCTCTTTCCCTACCCTCTCCTCTCTTCTTCTCCTCCTCTCCTCTCTGTAGACCTATAAAAGGGAGAGGGAGAAGGAGGAGGAGGAGGAGGAGAAGGACAAGCTCAATGGAACTTCTCTCATTCTGGAAACCTCACAAGAGCTACTGGACTCTACAGAGAGCTGACACCCACACACACACGCACACCCCTACACACACACATCCACACACCCATGCACACACACTCACACACCCAAACACTCACACACCCACAAGCAAACGTACACACACCCACTGTAATTTTTTAAATATTAGTTTGACTGTGTAAATGCTATCAATTGTTCATGTATTGTTGATTGTATGATTACTTGACGAATATACTTTGAATCAACTTTATTGACAGCTACTGTTCTGACAATAAAGAGTGTTCCGTGACTCGATACATTCCACAATATCTGGTGGCAGTTCTTCATCGTCACGGTAACGCATCTTTGGGACAGTCGCTAGGTCAGGCGAGCACCTCGACCAGAGAGAACCTCTGTCTGGGAGGAGAGTAGTTCAGGACACTGTCAAACACTCCTTTTGCTCCCTTCTTCTTCTCTTTCTTCTTCCTCTTCTTCTCTTTCTTCTTCTTCTGTTCCCTCCCCAGGTTCCTCCATGACTTTGACTCCTTCTTAGAGGTGTTCAACGACAGCTTCTTGATTGACAGGGGGCCCTTCCCGTCCCCGGCCAATGAGAACCTCTTCTGGCTAGGCCCCTCCTTCTTGAAGGGCTCCAGGTGAAGTTTGTCCAGAAGTGTGCTGTTCCTCTTCTTCTCCTTGGGGGGTTTCTGAAGGGACAGCGCCCCCTTCAGGCTGTTCCAGGTGGTGCTCAGGGCCGGCTCTTCTTTCTTCCTCTCCTTAGAGGTGCCCCCCCCCATAACCACGAGCTCCCTCACTCCTCTTTCTTACTCTCCCTCCTTCTCTCTCTCTTCCTCCCTCCCTCCCTCCTCTCTCTCTTCCTCCCTTCCTCGCTTCTTCTCCCTCTTCCTCTTTCCTAGTCTCTCTTCCTCTCGGTTAGTCAGGTATGGATCTGCTACAAAAGTAGAACAAGGTTCAGTTGAAGAACAACAACAGTTCAACACCGCACACTGGCGGCTTTCACTTCCTGAACAGAACACACACGGTTACTCACCATGAACTTGATTTGTCGTCTCGTCCGTGTGTGTGTGTGTGTCGTCTCCTCTGTGTGTGTGTGTGTGTGTGTTGTCTCCTCTGTGTGTGTGAGAGAGTGTTGTTTTCTATAACTTGTGTTCTATAACTTGTGTTCTAGAAAGGGGGAGGAACCACATCAGTTGAGAGATCACCTGGCTGTGACACTTACACACACACACCCAAACACTTACACACCCACATGCACACACAGTTTCTGTAAGGGTAGACTGGTTCTACTACATTCATGGTAAATTACACCATCCCTCCCTCTCCATTGCTCTCTCTCCCCCCCCCCCCTCCCTTTCCCTTGCTCTCCCTCCCCCCTCTCTCCCTCCCCCCTCTCCCTTTCCCCTCCCTCTCTCTCCCCCCTCTCCCTTGCTCTATCCCTTCCCCCCTCTCTCTTTCTCTTCCACTTCTCCCCCCCTCTCTCAGAACATCTCTTTATAGTAGGCTGACAAATATTTATTTTACCAGATCAAAAAAATCCAGTATTTTTATTATTTTCACATTCTTAGTTATACAACAACTACGGTAGCTATTCTTTCTTTTAACGATTGTTTAAAAAGTTGTTTTTAACCATCATTATAATACTTCGCTTATCTTGTATGCTATTGCATATAAAAATACTAATCATTTATAGTAATTTTAATAATTTTAGCATTTGCGAGGAGAAAGAAGGAGAGAATTCCCCGTGTCAAACTCAAAAGCCCGCCCATGTCTGGGACTCCCGTCTCGCTCTTGTCAGCCATTGGTCGCTGGGCATTTGATTGACGTCCTCAAAGCTTGACACAAAGTCGGTCAATGAGAAGCAGCGGCGGTGCTGAGGCTGCAGGCTACAGTGCGCGCTACACGCCCCGGCTGAACGGAAACGCTTGCGGCTTACTGCATGGGCACCGTTATGGACAATACGATGGATTGGAAGAAGATAAAGGGAAATAGAGTATACATCATATTTGACTGTCAATGACAGTCTTAGCTAAATATAACGTCAGTTTGCCAGTCATGGATGAAAATGATGTACTATCGATAACGGAACGCCTAAAATCCAGTAGCTTTGTCGCGTAAACTGCCTACTCAGTTCAGCAAAACAACCGTGACATTTTGAATGTTGCACTGTTTATTTTCTCCGCTTTAGAAAGCGTCTTTTTTGTAGCAATTGTCACTCCTCGTCCCCTCCCATCCTTGGGTAGTCTCCGGAGAGGACAGGCAGGGAGATGGTGGATGCTAATGCAATGAAGAAGACGTTCACGGTACCGGAGATAAAACCTTTGGACCAGTACGACTTCAACCGAGCCAAGGTGTGCGCGAGTGTCCGATGGCTGCTGGCAAAGTCCTACGGGTCTGCAGGTGAGCTATAGGCCCCGGGAGACACGCTTTTGAAAATCGTTCTGTAACGATTTCGCCGGCGTGTGAAGGGAGCAGAGAATAGCACCTAGGCCGAACGTGCGCGCGGCTGCTCGGGTGTGGCGCTTATTGAACACATCGGACTAGATCAATATATCGCCGTGAATCCGTGAGATGGTTTACTTTGTTTTACTGTCAAAACTGGATGATCGTTAATTGATGACATCATGACGTTTCAGCTGTTCCTGAAAACATCTGCAGCCTCTCATTCTCTGTCAGAACACGTCATCAACCCCTAAATAAACACGTTTTATATGGATTGGAGTGACGGTTCCATGGAGAAGGGCTGATACAGTAGTCGAATGTGTCAGCGTGTAAAGGGCGGTCGTTTGTCTTTAAAACACAGGAGACAGACACTATGGTGAAGGTTTTAGACTGATCAGTAGTGTTAGGCAATCTCACTGGTTTAACCCCGGTCCAAACCTCTGCATGCGCACACGCAGTGTGTGTGTGTGTGTGTGTGTGCGCGCGCGCTCATGAGCATCGCAGCCTGTGAAGGTGACACAGCGATGGTGCCGCACAAAGGAAAAATAAAAAGCTAAGTAAAATGTTTACCCTAAGTAGAGCGTATACATAATTTTTTTTCTCTCTATCAATCTTAGGTGTTTCTCATTTGAGAATTTCACAGATGGGGATGTGAAAAGGGGGGAGGACGAAGGGACGTTTCGATAGCGATTCTCTTTGTTATCGGTACCGGAACACGCCCCCTCATCTAATTTTAATGGTTGACAGAGTCGGACAGACGGAACAGCGAAGAACTGACTTCAAACTGCAAATATGGCAGTTATCCCGGGATAGATAACATCTTCCGCGAGCGCGTGCTACCCTGTTGTAACCTACCTTAGCATGTGCTGCACGCGCTACAGAATGATACGGTCCCGTGCTTGGCAATTTTTATTTTCTGAATAGGATAGTCTTTCTAGAGGGAAATAAAGTAGTTCCCAGTAATATTCTTACTGGCTCTGATACTGATACTCATTCCTTAAGTGTTGAGTCGTTGACATTGACTGTTAAATGACTTGAGGAATCAATAAAGAAGTGTGATGAGAGAGAGACAAACAGCTGGGTGAGTCTCTCTGGCCCTGAGAGAGACCCTCTCTCCAATCTTCCCTCTCTCCATCCTCCCTCCCTTCATCTGGCCTGTCTCAAGTTGATGACCTGAGTGGCAGCCAGGTCAGAGGTCAGGATGAGGTCAGAGGTCAGGATGAGGTCATCGCTGGTGCTGCAGTGTTAGCAGCAGGTCTTCTAGACAAGGTCTCTCACTAACATCATCATTTCAGAATTAAGTTTTGGTCATTTTGCAGTTTTTGGTTACAAAGTGTAAGGGAAAGCTTTGGTATGTTATCGTAAGTAAATAAGATGTCATGCTGAGCTAGCCTTGTTAGATTGACAAGCCATAACTGGCATGAGATTAGCGCTGCGCTAAGCGGGTTGGCCAGGCCCTGCTCTGCAGTCTAGTCTCATTCTGTCTCATTCTGTCTCTTTACTGGGACGGAATGGCTGAAGTCTCTTACGCTGTTCCCTTGACGACGACAGCTCTGAGCATTCTGTCTGCAGAGTGAATGGAGAAAGTTAAACTGGGTTTGGGGTCCTTTTGATGAAATCTTTTCTCATGTTCTATCCTTCACGGAAAGTATTCTCTTTTCCCCTCCTCTCCTCTCAAGAAATAGAGGTAGAGAGTGATAGAAGAACAGAAAGAGGTGGAGAATGTTAGAGTGATATAGAGAGAGGGATATAGAGAGGGATAGAGGGATATTCAGCTCATATTATTTCCTGACTGCTTGAGCAGTCAAGACTGAGAGGAATATGGGTCACTGATAGAAGCGAGTGTGTGTGTGTGTGGGACACTCTCACAGTGTGTACTTGGACTGTTGCGTGCAAAAGCCCTTGACCTCCAAGCCAAGACCTGGCCACACACACACACTTTTGCTGAGCAGCTCATGCAGATGATAACATCATCTCTTTCCTAAAAGGATGAAGAAAGAGAAAGAGAGTGAAGATAGATGGTTCTGAGCGTGTCTCTCCCCTCTCTCGTAGAGAACGTTCCGGCAGATCTCCGGGAGCCGGTGCTGATTGGCCAGGAGCTCCGGGCTGGCGTGAGTGTGTTGCTGCTCTCCCCAGACCTCTATTGGAAGGCCCACAGCCAGCTGCACTTCCGCGGGGTCTCCCAGGGCTCAGGGCAGGGGCCGGGCGGGGTCTCCCAGGGCCCGGGGCAGGGGGGTGACCATGCGGCGCTGCTGCAGCTGCTAGCCTCCAGAGGCCACGCCCCCCACGACCAGGACAAGCCTGTCACCGTGGAGGACCTGCAACACACGCCAATCAAGACGGTGTGTGTGAGATTGTGTGTGTGTGTGTGTGAGTGTGTGTGTGTGTGTGTGTGTGTGTAAGAGTGAGTGTGTGTGAGAGTGAGTGTGTGTGTGAGTGTGTGTGTGTGTGAGAGAGTGAGTGTGTAAGAATGTGTGAGTGTGTGTGTGCTCACTGAACCTCTCCCTCCTTGTGGTTGCAGCGAGCTCACCTGGCCCTGATTGATGCGCTGATGTCATTGGCTGCCATGGAGACGGTGGGCAGGGTTAAGATGGCAGCGGAGGCGGAGCAGATAGGGGGCGGGTCTCCATGGGAGAACGCCCTCCTCTTCTGGGTCAACCGGGTAACCCCCCCCTCCTTCTAGAACACCCTCCCATTCTAGAACACCCAACTTCTTCTAGAACACGCTCCCATTCTAGAACACCCTTCCACTTCTATAATAACTCATTGTATTAGAACAATACATCCAATCTACATAGAACACTACTTTGTGTGTGTATGTGTGTGTGTGTATATGTGTGTGTATATGTGTGTGTGTATGTGTGTGTGTATATGTGTGTGTGTATGTGTGTGTGTATATGTGTGTGTGCAGCTGAACCAGAGATTGAGGGAGAGCACAGAGGATGACGATGACAAGACTCAGACCTGCACTGACCTCCAGCCTATCCAGCCTGCGGTGAGCACACACACACACACACACACACACACACACACACCACACACACTCTCACCCACACAGCTATTTATTCTGCTTCTACTTCTTCAGCTACTAACATATTCTTCCCCCCTTTTCTGTCTCTCTCTCCTTCTATCTGTCGTCCCTCGCTTCTGTCTGACAGTGTCCCAACCGCTGGTACTGGAAACTGGTCCCTGTAAGTCCTCCTCCTCAACCCTGCCTCTCTCTCACTCTCGCTCTTCCTCTCTCTCTCTCTTCTCTCTCTGTGTCACGCTACCCCTTTCCCTCTCTTTTTCTGTGCTTTTCTCTCTGTCCCTGTCTTTCTGTCTCTCGCACCAAGTGTCTTAGTGCTGTGTCTTAGAGATGTGTCTAGATGAACTTTCACCTTATGAGGTGACTGATCAGTTTTACATGTCTATCCTCCAAACTGCTTCCTCCAAACGTTCACTCTCTTTGCAGGCTTCATGGTGTGTACAGACCCTCCCCCTTCCTCTCCTCCCCCTTCCTCTCCTCTTCCTTCCTCTCCTCTGTCATGTGACGGAATGTGCCGAATGTGTGTTGCTGTGTGACGGTGTCCATGGCGATGGCTGGCACTGACCTGTGTGCATCCTCTCTCTCTCCCTCCTTCCCTGTCTCCTCTCCCCTTCCCTCGCTCCCTCTCCCTCTTTCTTTCATTCTCTCGGTTTCTCCCTCTCTCTCCTTCCCACCCTCTCTCTCTCTCTGCCACTCTCACCCAGCATGCCATCGCTTTTTGTTTGAAGGAGTCGGGGAACAAACCGCCTGTGGTAACGTATATACTCTCTCTACCACTCTCACTCTCTCTCTCTACCACTCTCTCTCTCTCTTTACCGCTCTCGCTATCTCTCTCTCTCTCTACCACTCTCTCTCTCTACCACTCTCTCTCTCTACCACTCTCTCTCCCTCTCTTTCTGCCTGGCTGGCTGTGTATCCTGGCTGTATCTCTGGATGATTCTCTGTGTCTCCTGGCTGGTCTCCACTCCAACACAGAACTGGATGGACTTCCTTGCTTCCTTTCTTTTCATCCCTTTCTCCTTCCGTTCTTTCTTTAAATTCTTCTTTTGTATTAACTTTCTTGGCATATATGATATATTAGGCATATATTAACATTCACAGTATCAACAGACATGTTATGAACGTATGTAAACATAGTGTCCCCCCTCCACTAGAGGCCAGTCTCACATCTCTGTTCCTCCTTCACCTCCGCCTCGTTTTCTCATATCATCCCTTCTTCATTTAATACTGCGACGTTGTGACCCGTCATGTCTGAATAACTCGTTTGCGCACATGAGAGTGTGTGTGACATGGAGATATAGTGTGTGAGATAAGGAGCGAGTGGGAGAGGGTGTGTGTGTGTACACACTGCAGTATTGTGCTTGGTTTTTGTCATTTTTTCTCTGCAGTTTGATTGGCTGGTTCACCTTGGCTTCACAGTATGTTGTCATCTTGTTGTTTACCTGTTTGGTTGTTTACCTGTTTGGTTGTTTACCTGTTTGGTTGTTTACCTGTGGACAGGTGTTCTCACCCTCCTTTCTTTTGTCATGTTCTCCCTCTCTTTTTCCCTCCCTCCCTCCCTCCCTCCCTCCCTCCCTCCCTCCCTCCCTCCCTCCCTCCCTCCCTCCCTCCCTCCCTCCCTCCCTCCCTCCCTCCCTCCCTCCCTCCCTCCCTCCCTCCCTCCCTCCCTCCCTCCCTCCCTCCCTCAGATCCGCTACAGGAAGGACAAGGTCCAGTCCAAGCTGACCCCCACCTTCCCCCTGGTGTCTGGGGTGAAGGATCTGTCTAACGGCTGTGCTATCGCTGCTGTGCTGCACTACTACTGTCCCAGCAGGCTGCCTCTGGAGGGTATACACACACTACACACACACCACACATACACACACAACACACATACACACACACCACACACACACTAACCCCCCCTCCCCTGTTCCAGACGTGTGTCTGAAGGACACCATGTCGGTGGCTGACAGCTTGTACAACCTGCAGCTGATCAGGACGTTCTGCTGCGGCGCTCTGCAGGGGTGCTGCCCCCTGGCTTTGGAGGACCTGCTCTACGCTCCACCCAACCTCCACGTATGCACCTGTGTGTGTGGGGGGGTAGTGTGTGTGTGTGTGGGGGGGGGTTAGTGTGTGTGTGTGTGGGGGGGGGGTAGTGTGTGTGTGTGTGGGGGGGGGGTAGTGTGTGTGTGTGTGGGGGGGGTAGTGTGTGTGTGTGTGGGGGGGGGGTAGTGTGTGTGTGTGTGTGGGGGGGGGGGTAGTGTGTGTGTGTGTGTGTGGGGGGGGTAGTGTGTGTGTGTGTGTGGGGGGGGTAGTGTGTGTGTGTGGGGGGGGGGGTAGTGTGTGTGTGTGTGGGGGTAGTGTGTGTGTGTGTTCATTGGAGTATTTAGCTGGTTTGGGGGTATTTAGTATTGGTGTGTGTGTGTGTCGTCAGGTGAACATCATGGCCTTCATCTCTGAGCTGCTGGGCTGGTTTGAAGTGGAGAGACCAGAGTTTGTTCAACCCCTACAGCCTCTAGACCTCACAGGTGTGTGTGTGTGTATACCCCTACAGCCTCTAGACCTCACAGGTGTGTGTGTGTGTGTGAATGTGTATGTGTGTGTGTATACCGTATGGGTGTACGTGTGTGTTTGTGAGGGTCAATTTGACAAAACATGTTTTCATCCAACACTGCTTCTCACATTGATAACAATGAACAAGGAGGGTCTGTTATATGTGGGAACGATTTAATGTTATTATAACATGCTAACAACATGTGGTTGTTATGGTAACGTGGTTGTTGTGGTAACATGTGATGTTTTTCAGATGCCTCTGGGTTGTTAGACTGCACCAGCCCAGTCAGTGGGAACAGCAACAGGTACGACAAACACACACACACACACACACACATAGACACATTCACACACACACATATTCACGCACATACACACACACACACACACACATACACACACACTAATACACACACACTAATACTGTTCTGACAAACTGGATTCTCTCTCATGGTGTGTGATTGGTTCCCCCTCACAAACAAGGTGTGTGTCATTCCTGCTACTTTACTGTCTGTGTGTTTGCAGCGGGTCTCCCTCCTTCATCTTCAAACAACCCTTCGTGCCCATTTCATCCCCTGTGTCACCAGGTAAGAGGAGGAGGAGGGAGGGGGAGGGGGGGGAGTAGTGACTGGGTCGGTTTCTTACTGTAGCTCTTGCTTCTTTAACAGAAAAACAGAACTGGACCAAGAAACAGATCAGGTAGATTGCGCTTGTGTTTCTTCACTTGACAATTGTCCTCCCTTGCATTAGAATACTTATAGACTTACTGAATACTTTCCCTCATCCCTCCTCCTCCCCTCCTCCCTCTCCTACTTCCCTCCTCTCCTCCTCTCCTCCTCCCCTCCTCCCCTCCTCTCCTCCTCTCTAGTCGTCCTCTCTCGGCTGTAACCTTCGGCATCCCGTTCGGCCTGGACAGCGACGTGGACGTTGTCATGGGCAACCCGGTACGTTCCGTCAGCACTGACAGCCTTGTGGTCGCCGTGGTGACATCGCCTCCGCTGGGTGAGCTTCCCGCCATCGAGGAGGCGGTTCTTCCGGCTGCACACGCCCCCCTGAGAGGGGGAGGGAAGGACAAGGGGAAGGGGGGAGGAGGAGGGAGGCGGGAGCCGCGGCTGCGTCCTGAGGGCGCCCCCGCTGGTTTCTTCCTGCATTCTCCTGAGGAACAAGACTCCGCCCAGCTCAGTAGCTCCGCCCCCTGCCACTCCGGCTTGCTGCAGAGGCCTGTGGGGGGGGTGGTGGGGGGGGAGGTGGGGGGTGGGGGCGACAGACGGAGGAGGGCAGAAAGGCACCGGCGCACGTCGGTCGGTTCCCGTGACGACGACTCCGTCCTGCGTGACGGCAGCATGGACTCCTCTGAGGCGTCTGACGACCTCCCAGGGAACGCCCCCGGCAACCTGCGCCCCGGCAACCCTCGCCCCGGGGACGGCGGTCCCCACGGCAACGGCGGTCCCCATGGCAACGGCGGTCCCCATGGCAACGGCCCTCGGATGACAAGCTTCGCCGAGACGAGGAGAGAGAGGAGGTCCACCCCCACCACCCCCATCTGCACCCCCACCAACCCCTCCACCCCGGGGACCCCGGGCCGGCTGGAAAGCCCAGGGGTGAGGCCCCCGGAGGCGGGCACAGAGGCCTGGGAGCTGGGGGCCCGTCTGGAGGAGCGCAGGAAGAACATGGAGGCCCAGAAGAGGAGGATCGAAGCCATCTTCACCAGACACAGACAGAGGCTGGGCAAGACAGCCTTCCTGCAGCTGAAGAGAGAGCAGGGAGAGGGGGGAGGAGGGGGAGGAGGGGAGGGAGGGGAGGATAGTCTCAGCCTGGAGGAGCGCCTCACCCACATGGAGGAGCAGCTGGAGGAGGAGGAGGAGAAGGAGGGGAAAGTTAAGGAGGAGGAGGGGAATCTCCGCCCTCCCCTGCCACGATTGGAGAAGCAGGTCACGTTCTCCGTGGAAACCAGGAAAGGGGCGGAGCAAGAGAACGAGAAGGGTCAGGAGAAAGGAGGGCTGGTGCAGGGGGGAGCAGGGGGAGGAGAGGGGGTGTTTGTGGAGTACAGTGAGGTGGTGTCTAAGCTGAGCGAGGCTCTGCGGTCTCTCCAGAGCGACATGGAGAAGCTGACAGAGCAGCAGCAGCAGCTCATGACGGGGAAGAGACCCGCCCCCCGCCACCCCCCCAGGACCCCCCCTAAGACCCCCACCAAGACACCCCCCCGCACCCCCACCAGGACACCCACCAGGGCCACCAGCAAAGCCTGGGTCATCCCCACCGGGCCCCCCACCCCCTCCAAAAACTCCTCCCCCTCTCGCCATGCCCACCCCCCCCCCTCCTCCAGCTCCCCCAAAGCGCCCCTCTCTTCCTCCTGCCCCGCCCCTCGTACCAAGATCCCCTCCTCCACAGTGGCCCGCAGCCCCAGACGCCAGCCCTCCCAACCTCCACACCCCCGGCCCTCCGACCTCAAGTTCCCCCCCCTCACCCGCGTGCTCACCCCCCCGCACACCGTGGACACCCTCCCCCACCTGCGCCGTGTCTCCCCCAGCCGCTGTCACCTCCAGACCTCCTCGTCCTTCCGCATCGGGGGCCCTCGAACCCCCCTGGAGGAGGGCCCCCCGGCGGGCCCCCCAGCGGGCCCCGTTCCCGACGACACCACCTCAGAGACGGGCTCCAGCGAGACGCCCACCCAGTTCAGCCTGGAGCTGGAGCTGGAGGAAGGCTCCGGGCCGGGCGGAGGCCTGGCTGAGTTTACCCAGCCCAGGAGGGCCCCGACTGGGGCCGGGAGCAGCTCTGGAGGGGGAGGCTCAGTGTGCTCCTTCGAGAGTGACACGTTGTCGCTGTCAGCTGTCTACAGCGTGGGAGGAGGAGGAGGAGAGGGAGGAGAGGGAAGAGGAGGAGGAGAGGGAGGAGGAGTGAAGCGGCGCAGCCTGTTGGAAGTCTCCATGTCGTCACTTGGGGGCCCAGCAGGGGGCAGCGACGAGCCGACAGACTCAGAGGGTCAGGAGATCTTCTCCATAGACTCCATGAGCGACCACACGGAACCAGCAGGGGAACCCGTGGAACCTGGAGAGGAGCTGGAACCCAGGGTGGAACCCAGGGAGGTGTTGGAGGAACCCAGGGTAGAACCGACGGAACCAACAGGAGAACCAACTGGAGAACGCAGTCAGCCGGAGACCAGAGGAGTTGGGTTCTTCTTCAAGGTGGGTGTCTCGGGGAGACAGGTAGACAGGTAGACAGGTAGAGAGAGAGAGAGAGAGAGAGAGAGAGAGGGAGGGAGGGAGGGAGCAATGAATGCTCTGTTTTAGAGAACAATGAATGCTGATCAGGTGTGTGTGTGTACCGTGTGTGTGTGCATGGTGTGTGTACTCTTTGTGTGTGTACTCTGTGTGTGTGTGTGTGTGAGAGCAGGAGGGTGACCACAGTGAGGAGGAGATGGCCCAGAGGAGAGCAGCCCTACTGGAGAGACAGCAGAGGAGAGCAGAGGAGCTGAGGAGGAAGAGACAGGACCAGGACACTCTCACCAGGTACACACACACCTTCACACACACACCTTCACACACACACCTTCACACACACACCTTCACACACACACCAAGTAAGCACACAGCAGGTACACGCACACACACCAGGTAAGCACACAGCAGGTACACACACACACACAGCAGGTACACACACTCCCCAGATACACACACACCTTCACACACACAGCAGGTATACACACCTACTCCCCCAAACGAGCAGTATAAACATCCCCCTCCTGTTCCCAGACCCCCCTCCTCCGAGGACAGGACAGGGTCTGTCCCTCGCACCCCTCCTCCCACCTCGGGCCCCACCCCCACCCCCCCGGCCACGCCTGGTCGCCGTGGTGACTTCACGAGGACGGAGTACGCCAGGAGGCACCAGCTGAGGATCATGGACGAGCTGGACAAGGTGCTGCGGCACAAACCAGCCAATCAGGGACGGGCTGCCGTCAAGAAGGCCCGCCCCCGCCCCCGGAGCGTGACCAGGGAGGAGTCACAGCTGTCATGCAGTCCTGCCAAGAGCACTATGGGTAATGTAGTCTTCATTTAGAGAACCGTGACATGTTGTCTTCTTAAATGGTACTGTAGTGTTGATGGAGAGCTCTGGGTTATGTGACCTCTTCTCATTTATGTATTATTCATTTAGTGCGCTGTGGAATTCACAGCGTTCACAGTAATGTTACCTCCTCCCTCTCTCTCCCTCCTCCCTCCTCCTCCCTCTCTCTCTCTCCATCCTCCCTCCTCCTCCCTCTCTCTCTCTCTCCCCCTCCCTCCTCCTCCCTCTCTCTCTCTCCCCCCTCCCTCCTCCTCCCTCTCTCTCTCTTCCCCCTCCCTCCTCCTCCCTCTCTTTCTCTCCCCCTCCCTCCTCCTCCCTCTCTCTCTCTCTCTCCCCCCTCCCTCCTCCTCCCTCTCTCTCTCTCCCCCCTCCCTCCTCCTCCCTCTCTCTCTCTTCCTACTCTAGGTTCTAACCTGACAAAGGTTCACTCCCACTCGTCCCTCAACCTGGCAACCACGGCTGAAGACAAGCCCACCACCACAACCACGCCCACCACCACGCCCAACACCACCACCACTGACTCTCCCCCAAAACCACCCAGGTAACTCCCCTCTCTCTTTCCCCTCTCTCCCCTCTTTTGTTCTCCTCCCCCCCTTTTCAGTCACATTCCATTACTCAGTCTTGCACACTGTCAACCACACCTATCCACACACTGGCTCACACCCACACATGCACACACACACCCACACATGCACACACACACCCACACATGCACACACACACCCACACATGCATTAAGACACTCACGTGCACAAAGCTGCACAAACGCACACACAAAGACACATGCACACATGCACAGACACACACATGCACACACACAAAGACACACACTTGCAAACACCACGTCCAACCTTCCTGTCTCTTCTGATGTACTTCATGCTAGTATTCCCACATGCATAAACTCTGCTTGCTCTTTTCAAAATTACTTAACGGATTAAAAACATTAATTACACGCCTGTCACATTCCCCCCTGAGGCCTATCTGTCGGTCTATCTATATCTGTCTTGTGTGTGTGTGTGTGTTGTGTGTGTGTGTGTTGTGTGTGTGTGTGTTGTGTGTGTGTGTGTTGTGTGTGTGTGTGTTGTGTGTGTGTGTTGTGTGTGTGTGTGTGTGTTGTGTGTGTGTGTGTTGTGTGTGTGTGTGTTGTGTGTGTGTGTTGTGTTGTGTGTGTGTGTTGTGTGTGTGTGTGTGTGTTGTGTGTGTGTGTGTGTGTCATGACATCGCTACGTGAGCGTCAAACCGAGCACATGCTTGAGACCCGTGCGGCCGCTTCAAAGTCTCAAACTTCCGTGATGCCGTCAATTTTCTACTCACTGTTTTTAAAAGCTTGTAAAACAAGACAAAACTTCATGTTCATGCACACTTTATATGTAAATTCCCTCTATTGTCAACAACTGCTCATATCTTAACATCATGGAAGTACACGTCTGTGTGAAATGACTCAGCAGTTTCTGAAGACATGTCAGCGTCTGATTGGCTGATTAACCCTGCGTTGTCAAGGTCAAGGTCTGTGTTGTCTCCACCCCCCTCCCTACAGCCGCCCTGATTCGCCCTCGCGGCTGATGTCACCGAGCAGACTGGCCAATCAGAACGGAGATAAGGACTGGGAAACAGGCTCCAATGGATCCTCGCCCGCCTCAATCCCAGAATACACTGGTGCGTGACCACCTGACAGGAAACAGGAAATAGAATGAAAAACTGCTGTCAGACCCTTACGACTATATTTTTATTATTTGATTATTCTCTATAATAGTAACGTGTGTGTGTACATGTGTGTATGTGCGTGTGTGCGTGTGTGTATGTACGTGCGTGCGTGCATGTGTGTGTGTGTGTGGTCCTCAGGCCCTAAACTCTTTAAGGAACCAAGCTTCAAGTCCAACAAGTTCATCATCCACAACGCCCTGTCTCGCTGCTGTCTAGCCGGCAAGGTCAACGAGGAACAGAAGAACAAGATTGTGGAGGTTCGTAAGTTAGCATGTCTATAAAGTTTAAAAAGCAGCTTTCATGCTTTCATTTACTCCAAACCCCCCCAATCCCTCTCCCACCCCTCCCCCACCTCCCGCCAACAGGAAATGGAGAAGAGCTCAGCCAACCACTTCCTGATTCTGTTCCGCGACTCCAGCTGCCAGTTCCGGGGCGTGTATACCCTAAGCCCCGCCTCCACTTCCTGCACCGAGGCCGAGGAGCTGGTCCGATTGGCCGGTGTGGGCCCGCGGGTCATAAGCCCTGCCTTGGTGGAGTCCATCTACAAGTACAGCTCAGACAGGAAGCAGTTCAGCTGCCTCCCGGCCAGGACCATGTCCATGAGCGTGGACGCCTTCACCATCCCCCGACACCTCTGGAGCGCTCGCAGGACCAGCACGCCCAGGAAGACCACCCTGCTCAAGTGATCCTGACCCAACACACACACACTGAGATACACACACACACACACACACACACTGAGATACACACACACACTGAGATATACACACACTGAGATACACACACACACACACTGAGATAGACACACACTGAGATACACACACACTGAGATAGACACACACACACACACATACTGAGATGTACATAATACATCAATGCGCGTGGGGGCATTCTGACACACACTGCAACCCCCCGCCCCCTGCCCTCTGCCCCCCGCCCTCCACCCCCTGCCCTCCGCCTTCTGCCCCCCACACCATCCTAGTCCTGCATGGGACACTGCACCCTCTCTTCTCAACAGTTAAGATTTCCTTCTCTCCCCTATATATACGCATGGAAGTGGTACAGTCCGCTGTGCCTGAGAGAGATGACCCAGAGACTCAACCACTTTCTGGGGGGGCAGGGGGGATACACCACTAAGAATTCTCTTTTTCTACAAACATCTTTATAGTGCATATCTGAGTAGTTAGGAACACAGGAATATACACCTAACCTTTCACTCAATCAGAAAGTATCTTTTTGGTTAAGATTTTTCTTGTTTGAAAAGACTGTAATTACAAGATGACAGCTTCTTTCAGTAAAAGTGGATTCCCTCAAGCCTTCAGTTGAGTTGCGTGTCTGATGAAGCAATGTGTTTTCTTACAAACCTAGCATTCTTCTGCCTTGAATCGAGCAAGTACAGGACTTTTATTTGTTATCTATAGGACTTGGGACTTTTATTCTACAAAACAAAGAAGACATTTGGGGAAACTTTGACCCAGACTTTGGGAAAGAGAGATAGCTTTAATCACATTTGCATCTGTTTGTTGTGAACCGAAAGAAAGACAGAAAGTATTGAGAAAGTGTTTTTAGCCATGAGAATCAAAGATTGTAAATACGTTTGTTGTCGTCGTCAGACTGACTCCTCCTGCTGCACCATGGTTACCATGGTTACTCCCTTCACTGATGAATCTGTGCTTGACTGATCTTGTCTGGCACCTTGGAGCCAGTGGCAAGCCCTCGAAGGCACTGAGAAACGCCCCCTCCTGGCAGACCAAAGCAAACGCTCAACGTATCTGAAAGGTTGTTGGATCAATTACGGCTGGATCCCACTGTGATTGGATAGGGGGGGCTTGGCCAGGTGACATCACAGAGGCAGTAAGCAAGGCCTTGTCAGGTACTCTGCAGATGCTCCTGTTGTCTTAAGAGCCCATCACAGACCACCAGGCCACCAGGTCACCAGGCCACCCTGATCATAACCCCTGGACCTCCCCCGTAAGAGAAGCAAAATAGGAATAAAGTGTCTGTTTCCAACCTGATTCTGAATCCCATGCATGTTTCAACGTGATTGATGCACACACACACACACACACACTCACATAGTCACACACACACTCAGTCAGACCACATACCCATGAGGGTGGAGCAGGGAGGGCATAAGAGGAGGAGGAGTGGAAGAGGAGGGGTGGAGAGAGATAAGGGGGAGGATGTTCAATGTACTGTATATTGTTACTTCAGAAATATTGATATTTACAACCTGTACCCTGGTGATATGACATGTGACACATGAACACACAAACTCACAAATACATGCACACACACATACATGCACACACACATACATGCACACTGAGATACACACACATATTGAGATGTAAATAATACAGGATTGAACACATCCTAGGCATGACACACACACACGTGCACACGCGCGTTCTGACACACACTGCAACCCCCCCGCCCCCTGCCCCCCACACCATCCTAGTCCTGCATGGGACACTGCAACCTCTCTCCTTCTCTCCCCTATATATCACACTCACAGAGTCAAACACATACCCAGGAGGGAGGGTGGAGGAGGGAGGGTGGAGGAGGGAGGGTGGAGGAGGGAGGGTGGAGGAGGAGGGTGGAGGAGGGAGGGTGGAGGAGGGAGGGTGGAGGAGGGAGGGTGGAGGAGGAGGGTGGAGGAGGGAGAGTGGAGGAGGGAGGGTGGAGGAGGGAGGGTGGAGGAGGGAGGGTGGAGGAGGGAGGGTGGAGGAGGAGGGGAGAGAGATAAGGGGGAGCCTATGTCCAATGTTCTGTATATTGTTGCTTAAGACATACTGACATTTACAACCTGTACCCTGTACACATGAACACACACACACATGAACACACACACACACGCAGGGACACACACACACACACGCAGGTACACACACACACACAAAGACATTAGTGTGCTGTATATGAACACAGGCCTGTACTTGTGTCTCTCTTACACACACACTCACACACACACTCACACACGCACCCACACACGCACGCACACACACACATAGACATACACACAAGGAGGAATGGAGGGAGGAAGCAAGGGAAGGAGACACAGACAGAAGAGGCAAGAAGACAACAGCGGACTGTCAGTGATAGAATGTAGAAACACACACACACACACAGACTTACACACACACACAGACTTACACACACACACACACACACACAGGTGACTATCAGTAAAGGTCAGATGTAATGGATCATGGCTGCAGGGTATGTTCTGTTCTGCAGCACCTGCATATTCCAGCCCTCTGCAGGAATGGAGACAACCGCACACACACACATTGACAGATGCACACACACACACACACATGCGCACACATGCACACACATGCACACACACAAACATGCGCACACATGCACACACACACATACATGCAGACATACCCATACCTGTATTTGTTTAGATGTTAAAAACTTTAGTGCCTAACTTCCTGACTAAGCTCACTATCTAACAACTCTCAACAAAGATTTATTACCGATTCAGCTTCCTGATTC
The DNA here is from genome assembly GCF_054491055.1 of Hypomesus nipponensis. Classification (NCBI taxonomy): domain Eukaryota; kingdom Metazoa; phylum Chordata; class Actinopteri; order Osmeriformes; family Osmeridae; genus Hypomesus; species Hypomesus nipponensis. The sequence continues at coordinate 1,307,895 of NC_140381.1, read as the reverse complement.
TTAGTCTTTGACATGCTTCATCAAACATTCCCACGAGTAAGAACGCTCCCCTCCTCTCCCCCCTCTGGTCCCTCTTGTCTCTAACCCTCTGATTCCCCCCCGGGGCAACTTGGATGTGAACACTACGCAGGCTTCATCTTGCTCCACCCCGGTGGCAAACTTCTGTGCCAAACACACATCTTATCTCTCCTTTCCTCCCTCTCTCCCTCTCTCTCTCTCCCTTCCTCCCTCTCTCCCTTTTGGAGCCATTATACAACTTTGTTTTGTTGTGTTACGTAAAACTGCAGATTAATTAGCACCACCAACGTGGTATATAAACAAAGCAAAGTTAATGCCTCCAACACATCTACACTCTCCTTTCTCTCTCTCCTCTGTTCCCCTCCCTTCCCCTCTCCTCTCTCTCTCTCCTCTCATCTCGCTGTCACTGGTGTGACATGTAAGTTTGGAAAGTTCACTACACTTTTGCAGCCTGAATGGTGACTTTCGTTTAAAAGTTCTTTCATTTGAATTTCTGGATGTCAAGATGAATTAGTTTGATCCATTTTGTTGGTTCACAGTAAAACTATTTGACGTTATTGTGCTTGCTTTACTTCAATCAATCGCCTACTGACATGACAGTCTTTGATGCATGCACACGCACACACACACATATGCACACACACAAACACACACACTTAGTGTAGAGTAATGATTTTCTCACATGAGGGTAGTGCCCTGATTATGTATAATAATGATTGTGCTTTTGTGTTTCATGACCACGAGACACCAATTTAAACCCACAAACACTTACGCCTCTTCTCCCTCTTATTCTCTCTCCCCCTCTCTCTCACCCATTCCCCCCCTCTCTCTCACCCATTCCCCCCCTCTCTCTCACCCATTCCCCTTTCTCTCACCCATTCCCCTCTCTCTCACCCATTCCCCTCTCTCTCACCCATTCCCCCCCTCTCTCTCACCCATTCCCCTCTCTCTCACCCATTCCCCTCTCTCTCACCCATTCCCCTCTCTCTCACCCATTCCCCTCTCTCTCACCCATTCCCCCCCTCTCTCTCACCCATTCCCCTCTCTCTCACCCATTCCCCTCTCTCTCACCCATTCCCCTCTCTCTCACCCATTCCCCTCTCTCTCACCCATTCCCCCCCTCTCTCTCACCCATTCCCCTCTCTCTCACCCATTCCCCTCTCTCTCACCCATTCCCCTCTCTCTCACCCATTCCCCCCCTCTCTCTCACCCATTCCACCCCCTCGACCTCTTCTCCTCTCTCTCTCACCCACCCTTTTCTTCTTCTCTCTTCATTGTCCTGTTTCTTTCTCACTCATCCCCCTCTCCTCTCTCTATACCACAGACATAGTTCGGAGATCGTTATATAAAACAACAGAACAAATGCTTGAGGGCGTTAAACCACAGGTGTCCAATCGCACTCCACCGGGGCGTGGAGAACAGGCGTCACCCTGTATATATATCCCCGGTTCTTAACGCATGAAGACTTCACACACATCAGACGACAAAAGGACACGCTCACCACGGCGTCACAGCAGCACGCGCGCAGCCACGGCAGTAACGATAGCGGACTGAAGTCTCTCTCGCGCTTAGGCAGTTGTTGTGTTTGAGAAACCGCAGTTATGACGCTGGTCGGTCAACGGTACTCTGCTCAGTCGTTCTCCGGATCCCACCGGGCGATGTCTCATGCGGGGTCTTTGGGCTCCGTGCGCTCCAGTTTTGGGGGCGGGGGCAGTGGCTTTAGCTATGGATCCTTTGGTAAAGGCTTCGGGGGCGGTGGTGGAGGAGGAGGGGCTGGGTTTCGTATGGGCTCGGGCGGAGGCGGCGGAGCAGGGTTCGGCGCCGGTATGGGTGGTGGTATGTCCATCGGTTTCACTGGGAACGAAAAACTGCACATGCAGTCCCTGAACGACCGTTTGGCGCTCTACCTGGATCAGGTGCGGATGCTCGAGACTACTAACCGCCAGCTCGAGCAGAAGTTGAAGAGTTTCACTGCAGACAAGATAGTGACTCGGGACTTCACCGTGTACGACCACCAGCTGAAACCGCTCCGAGACCAGGTAGGTCTGACAGTCTGGCTCGTTTGATTTTACACTCGTCTTGGATTCAAATGTAATTGCTGTGATGTAGGATTCAAATTATGCCATTATGAATTTTTAAGTTGGATTTTTATTGACACACACAGACCCACACACAATCTGACGACGTCCATCCGTGTTATTCTTTCGCAGTTACTTTCTGTCATGTTAATGAACACGTACCTGGCTCTCGAGATCGATAATGCCAAACTGGCGGCTGACGACTTCAGAATGAAGTATGTTGTTAAACCCTTCAACTGTTAATATTGTCTGTTGTGGAAACATTAACTGTTGATAAAGTATGTTGTTGAACACAGTTATTAACAAGTGTAACTCACAATAAACACTTACACAATTGGTGCGTAAAATCAAAAGACAGAAAAAGGAAAGAGGCAGCCTACGCAGAAGAAGGCTACATTCTTACACACGCATTTCTGTGAAACACTCACGCATCTCTGCGCGTGGCTGGCAGGTGGGAGACGGAGGTGTCCGTGCGTCAGACGGTGGAGGGAGATATCGCGGGACTGCGGGCTCTCCAGCAAGACTACAACTCAGCCAACCAGGCCTTGGTCCAAGACCTGAACTTGCTCATGGAGGAGCACGCGACCACAATAAAGATCCATCAACAGGTTAACCTGTTTACACTAATCATTTGTAGCATCTCTCTTTCCACCTCTCTGTCCTTTTCTCTCTCTTTCAGTTTCTTTCCCTCCCTCTGTGTTCAGAGATGATCTCTAACACCCTGCGCCTCCTCCCTCCTCCTCCCTCCAGAACCTGGCGTCCCTGCATGGCCGGCTGGGCGGTACAGTGAATGTGGAGATGGCAGAGTCCCGCACCACAGACCTGGCCCAGGCCATGGCCGACATCCGTGCTGAGTACGAGGCTGTGGTGGAGAGCAACCGCCGCCAGGCTGAGGGCTGGTACATGACCCAGGTGTGGAGCACACACACACACACACAGGCAGGTACACACACAGGCAGGTACATGACCCAGGTGTGGAGCACACACACACACACACAGGCAGGTACATGACCCAGGTGTGGAGCACACACACACACACACAGGCAGGTACACACACAGGCAGGTACATGACCCAGGTGTGGAGCACACACACACACACACAGGCAGGTACACACACAGGCAGGTACATGACCCAGGTGTGGAGCACACACACACACACACAGGCAGGTACACACACAGGCAGGTACACACACAGGCAGGTACATGACCCAGGTGTGGAGCACACACACACACACACAGGCAGGTACACACACAGGCAGGTACATGACCCAGGTGTGGAGCACACACACACACACACACAGGCAGGTACATGACCCAGGTGTGGAGCACACACACACACACACAGGCAGGTACACACACAGGCAGGTACACACACAGGCAGGTACACACAGGCAGGTACACACAGGCAGATACACACACAGGCAGATACACACAGGCAGATACACACACAGGCAGATACACACAGGCAGGTACACACACAGGCAGGTACACACACAGGCAGGTACACACACAGGCAGGTACACACACAGGCAGATACACACACAGGCAGATACACACACAGGCAGACACACACACAGGCAGATACACACAGGCAGATACACACAAACACCAAGGAGTTTCATTGTGCATATGCAAAACATTTTCCCTTTGTGTGTTTGTTTGTGTTGTCTCTGTGTATGGGTGTTTGTGTGTGCATGTGTGTGTGAATGTGTGTGTATATGTGTCTCTGTGTATGTGTGTGTATGTGTGGGTGCATGTGTGTGTGTAGGTAGAGATGAAGAAGGCTCAGGTGATGGAGGTCGTGAACTCTGAAAGCTCGGACATGAGCGAGGGTCGGAACCATGCCACGGCCCTGCAGATTGAGCTGGAGGCCTTATACATGGCAGTGAGTCTCACACACACACACACACTTGCTCATTCCACCCCAAATGCTATCTTCCTTCTCCGTAACCCCACCTTCCTCCCCCACCTTCAACCCCTGTCTCCCTCCTCCCTCCCCCCTCCAGAATGCCAACCTGGATGATCGTCTGTCGGAGGTGGGTCTGCAGTTCCACCAGCGCCTGGTGTCAGGGTCTAAGCTGGTGTCGGGGCTGGAGCAGGAGCTGGCATCTCTGAGGGAGGGCGCTCAGCAACAGGCTCAGGACTACCAGATGCTGCTGGACATCAAGAGCCGCCTGGAGGTGGAGATCACCACCTACAAGCAGCTGCTGGAGGGGGCCGGGGGGGTGGCCGGGGGGCTGGCCGTGGGGGGGGGCAGGGTCTCTAGGAGCCTGGTCACGGAGGGTGGGATCGGAGGCGTTGGGCTGGGCAGGGCTGGGCTGGTCATGTCGTCAGGGTCAGGGTCGTCGATGGCGGTGAAGTCTTCAAGCTCCTCCTTCGGCTCTGTCGCCCGAGCGGGTGTGATGTCATCAGGGGGCGTCGGGGGCGGACTGGTGGGCTTGTCTTCGGGCGGGGGCGCGGCCGTGACGATGAAGTCTGGCAGCTCCTACAGCTCCTCTTCGGGTGGGGCGATGATGTCATCTGGAGGTGCCGCACTGTCCGGGCTGGCCTCCTCTGTGACATCATCAGGGGGCGGGGCTACGATCATCAGGTCCAGCAGAACGGAGGTTTCCTCTTCCACCGGCTCAAGTGACACCGCGTTGATTAAGTCATCAGGAGTCGTCGGGGCTGTGACGATGTCATCAGGAGGCTCCGCCCTGTCCGGGCTGGGCTCTTCTGTGACATCATCAGGGGGCGGGGCTACGATCATCAGGTCCAGCAGAACGGAGATTTCCTCTTCCACCGGCTCAAGTGACACCGCGTCCGGGCTGGGCTCTTCTGTGACGTCATCAGGGGGCGCCGCGCTAGCGCCTGGGGGCGGGGAGGTGGTAGAGATCTCTGTGGTGACCAGGTCCAGCAGCTCAGAAGTCTCTTCCGGAATGTCCGCTGGAGGGGCTGTGATGTCATCAGGTAAGCGCCGCAGTGGGGTTCCTACTTCCTGGTTTCTAAGCTGATCATTTTTTTTACTCTGCAGTAGAATGGGAGCACTTCAGTGTTGCCCCTCTCTCATCCCCTTCCCTCCCCTCTCTATTCCCCTCCTCCCCTCTCTACTCTCCTCCTCTCCTCGTTCTCAGGTGGAGTCGTGATGGAGGGTGGAACAGCCTTGCTTGAGTCTGCTGGTGGGGCTGTGATGTCATCAGGCGGTGCTGGCTTGGTATCAGGCGAGATTGTGCAGTCCAGCGCTGTCGAGTTTAGCTCCACCTCCTTCAGTAGCTCCTCCTCCGGCGGTGAGGTGGTGATGTCATCAGGAGGCGCCGGAGGAGCAGCGATGTTAATGGAATCTGGAGGAGGGGCCTTGATGTCTGGAGGCTCCGCTGAGATGTCATCAGGCAGCGCCATGATGTCATCAGGCAGCGCTATCTTGTCTGGTGGGGGCTTGGAGATTATGTCATCAGGTGGTAGCATGGTGATGGATGGGGGCTCTGTTGTGATGTCATCAGATGGCGCCATGATGTCATCAGGTGGTAGCATGGTGATGGATGGGGGCTCTGTTGTGATGTCATCAGGAGGTGGCCTGATGTCATCAGGTGGTAGCCTGATGTCATCAGGTGGTAGCATGGTGATGGATGGGGGCTCTGCTGTGATGTCATCAGGAAGTACAATGATGTCATCAGGTGGTAGCATGGTGATGGATGGGGGCTCTGTTGTGATGTCATCAGATGGCGCCATGATGTCATCAGGTGGTGGGATGGTGATGGATGGGGGCTTAGTTGTGATGTCATCAGGAGGCGGCCTGATGTCATCAGGTGGTAGCATGGTGATGGATGGGGGCTCTGCTGTGATGTCATCAGGAAGTACGATGATGTCATCAAGTGGTAGCATGGTGATGGATGGGGGCTCTGTTGTGATGTCATCAGATGGCGCCATGATGTCATCAGGTGGTGGGATGGTGATGGATGGGGGCTCTGTTGTGATGTCATCAGGAGGTGGACTGATGTCATCAGGAGGTGGACTGATGTCATCAGGTGGTGGACTGATGTCATCAGGTGGTGGGATGGTGATAGATGGGGGCTCTGTTGTGATGTCATCAGAAGGCGGCCTGATGTCATCAGGTGGTGGAATGGTGATAGATGGGGGCTCTGTTGTGATGTCATCAGAAGGCGGCCTGATGTCATCAGGTGGTGGAATGGTGATAGATGGGGGCTCAGCTGTGATGTCATCAGGAGGCATCATATCCAGCAACTCCTCTTCCTCCAGCTTCTCAGTGGGAGGTGAGACAGCGCCCTTGCAGGTTTAGAGAGGAATTACACCTGATAGTGGATCTTTGGGACTTTCTTTAATGCAACTTTATGGAAGAAAACTTAAATAACTGTAACTTTATTGAATGTAACATGGTGATAACATCTTTTAGTTACCCCGCTGCCTGGCATCTCTAAACAGCTTTAACCAACCTCTATACCCTCCCTGCTCTCTCTCTGTCTCTTTCTTTCTCTCTCCCTCCCCAGGCACAGTCTCCAGTGGGGAAATCATAATGACAACAGCAAAGTGATTCTACTCACATGTCCTGAACACACACACACACACACATACAGACCTTCTTCTTCTTCATACCTGTACCTCTTTTCTTCAGTAAAACAATGAAACAGGAAGCGTGTGTGTTTCTTCTCACCAACCTAAAGGTTCCTGATTCTTTGTTTGATGAACAGGTTTTAGCACCTGGGGTGAAACATTTCTACTGTTAATGACTGTAAAGATCGAGAGAGAAAGGAAGAGAAAAAGAAGAGAGAGAGGAAGAGGAAAGGAGTGAAAGACAGATTAAAGACATAGCAACATTGTCACTATCTTTTATTGAGTCAAATAAACTTTATATACTTCTACACAGCCCTATCTGTGATCAATAAATCAACCAGTAAATTAGTCAAACAACTAGTCAATCAACAGTCAATCCATTTGATTTTTATTTAAACAATTAATCAATCACCATCTACCACAAGCTAGTTGGATATTGATATATTCATGGCATACATCCTAGTTCTAAGGCTATTTAGTAGCTGAGCAATGTCCCTGGATTAGCTGAGAGGCCTAGCAACAATATGATTGATTACATGGGGTGGCCAGAGAGATCTGATTGGCTGTATGGAGGGAGCGTGGAAATTTGATTGGCTGTATGGAGGGAGCGGGGAGAGTTGATTGGCTGTATGGAGGGATTAGGGATGTGAGGGTTGTAGATAAGATGCAGTGTGGTTGCTGAGTTTAAGATGCAGCTGCAGTAACAAGAGCTCTCCACCAGGGGCAGGGTGGAGCACAGACAACAGCAGAGGAAGGGTTGGGCTGGAGTAACACACTAGGAGACGAATACACTGGGACCACAGTTAGAGAGAAGAGGAAAGACACTGCACATGGTCACTATCTCTCTCTCTCTCCCCCTTGCTCTTTCAACCCCTCTCCCTCTCTCTCTCTCTCTCCCTCAGAATATGATGAGAGCAAATATGTGTTCATTTCCTGCTGACGGGTTCAGGGTGCAGGAGTCAGGAGTCAGGGGTCAGGAGTCAGGGGTCAGGAGTGGTCCAGGCAGCTGTGTCGCTCACTGGCTGGTCAGAAGAGGGGTCAGACACGCTAGGGTTCAGGGAGAGGGGGGAGGGGGGTGTGTGGGTGGGGGAAGAGGGGGAGGAGGGTGTGTGAGAGGGGGAAGAGGGGGAGGAGGGTGTGTGAGAGGGGGAAGAGGGGGAGGAGGGGGAGGAGGGGGAGGAGGGTGTGTGAGATGGGGGCATTTGGGAGGGGAAGGAGGGCGTGCGGGAGGGGGGGGAGGGCAGGTTGGGGGGTGGGTGGGAGGGGGAGGAGGGCAGGTTGGGGGGTGGGTGGGAGGGGGAGGGCATTGGGGAGTTAACTGCGGACTGGGACGGTGTGTGTGTAGGGGTGTCGGTGGGTTTTTGTGTAGGTGTGTCGGAGGGGGTGTGTGAAGGAGTGTGTGTAGGAGTGTGTGTAGGTGTGTCGGAGGGGGTGTGTGAAGGAGTGTGTGTAGGAGTGTGTGTAGGAGTGTGTGAAGGGGTGTCGGAGGGGGGGTGTGTGGACGTTGGTTCTTGTGAGTTGTTGCACACGACTTCTCCCTCTGCGACATACCACACCTCGTTATGTCTGTTTAACAACTTCAGGGGGCTAAACACACACACACACACACACAGAAAACAGTCAGGGCAGGAGACAAAGACTAGTACAAAGTGTGTGTGTGCCTGTCGTAGGTGTGTGTGTACCTGTCGTAGGTGTGTGTGTACCTGTCGTAGGTGTGTGTGTGCCTGTCGTAGGTGGGTGTGTACCTGTCGTAGGTGTGTGTACCTGTCATAGGTGTGTGTGTGTACCTGTCGTAGGTGTGTGTGTGCCTGTCGTAGGTGTGTGTGTGCCTGTCGTAGGTGTGTGTGTACCTGTCGTAGCCCACTCCGTAGTGGTAGGACAGGTTGTAAGGCGCGTGCAGGAGCTGCAGCTGTTGAGAGAGCAGGTGAGCGTGGAGTCTGGAGGAGACCGACAGCATCCAGCCCCCGTAGCCCCGCACGTACACATCCAGGTCTGGCATGTCTGTAAAGTACAGCTGCACACACACACACACACACAGACCGTGGAATCACACACACACAGAGAGGGCAGGACAGGTAGATAGGTTGACTCTGAGGATTAGTTGTCAAGGAGACAAATAAGTGATATGCCGGTTCTCATGGAGACAGATTGTGATATGCAGAGATAACCTGGGTTTCCATGTACATATACACTGTGAACAGAGATTGTTGAAAACGTTGACCGGAGATTTGATTACCCCTGATCATTCTCTGTTTCTCTGTCTCTTTTTTCTCTCTCTCAGTCAATCACATTCTGATTGGTCTGAGGGGGGGGTTGAGCTAACCTTCTCATTGGTGGGTGAGGGAGGGTTGTCCTGATAGGCTGATGGAAGCAGGAAGTTGAGGGTGTAGACGGCAGGCTCCCAGACCCTGGTCTCCTCAGGAACTCTGACCAGCACCGGGGCGGTCATCTCCATCTGGAGCCCTGACACACACACACACAGTCACACACAGTCACAGTCACACACAGTCACACACAGTCACAGTCACACACAGTCACACACAGTCACAGTCACACACAGTCACAGTCACACACAGTCACAGTCACACACAGTCACACACAGTCACACACACACACAGTCACAGTCACACACAGTCACACACAGTCACACTCACACACAGTCACACACAGTCACAGTCACACACAGTCACAGTCACACACAGTCACACACAGTCACACACAGTCACAGTCACACACAGTCACAGTCACAGTCACAGTCACAGTCACAGTCACACACAGTCACACACAGTCACACACAGTCACACACAGTCACAGGGCCACACAGTCACAGTCACACACAGTCACAGTCACAGTCACACACAGTCACACACAGTCACAGTCACACACACACACAGGGACCCTGTACCTAGATGGTTGGCTCCAGTGATGTACTGGAAGAGTCGTCTGAAGGCCATGGCTGCTCCCACACCCAGGAAGTAGGCCTCCGCGTCTGTGGACACCCAGCGTGTAGGGCTGTAGTGGCGTACCTGGAACACACACACACACAGTCACACACCCAGCGTGTAGGGCTGTAGTGGCGTACCTGGAACACACACAGTCACACACCCAGCGTGTAGGGCTGTAGTGACGTACCTGGAAAACACACACAGTCACATACACACACAGAGTTACATATACACACACACAGTCACACACACACACACACACACACACAGGAAAGATCATACATGGTGGTGTGCCATGTACATTTGGTGTGTGTATGTGCATGATGGTGTGGTTGTGTGTGTGTGTTTTAAAGACGCTCACCTCATATTGGTCAGTTTTGCACACGAGCTCATACTCCAGACATTCTCTGGACTCTGTGCAGAAACTAGAGTTTGTGCTGCGTCTGAGAACACAAACACATATCAACGCCTTGGAAATATCCACACACACACACACACACAGATATATATACTAAAGAATAAGGAGATGTTCTTACCCAATGCTACTCTCAGCTGTAACCATCAGAGCCCACACCACCAACCCTGAGAAGATGAACCTGAAGGTGCACACACACACACACACACCGCTCAAGTCAAATCTGTGTGTGTATTTGTGTGTGTGTGTATATGTGTATGTGTGCATGCGAGAGAGAGAGGCAGGTGTTTCACTGCAGATGTGATGTGGGACACATTATCCTCTGAGAGAGAAGAGAGAGAGAGAGAGAGAGAGAGAGAGAGAGAGGGGGGGGGGGAGAGAGAGTTTTTGCTGCATCACCATGCCAGCTCCTCTAAGAAGCAAAGGCATTTTAAGGTCACCATGGGTACGCTACAGATCCAATTATCTTAAAAACAACCTTGGCTGTCTAATAGGAAGTGACAATTACCCTAACAAGCCACATATCCGACCAAGTAACAGTTATTTAAAGGTGTAATCGAGCCAAACCTGTCGTTATGCGGTAGACGGGTTGCTACTTCACCCAGCCCTACATAAAGTAACATCAATGTTGCCAATTTAAGCTGAAGGTAGCAGATTTTAAGTAAAATGCTGCCAAAGTAGAAATTGAAACACCGCATCATCGGTGTTGCAAAGTGAGTTTTTAAGCTAGCGTAAAGTTCAGACGTGAACTTAACGTCTGAATCATACACCAGGCTACAACAGAACCGGGAGTCGTGTAGACGCAGTAGGATCAAACTTAGAAACGGACAGGTAACATATCTGGAGCCTCCCTCCTCCCTCTCCTTGCTGTGACCAAAGACACTGCATCGTCACCGGATAACTGCATCCGCCCTTTCCACACCAACTGAGATGTGAGGATGACATTGGAAAACTTTGCCTTCTTTATAGTGTTTCAATTAAACAGTCTATGGTTATCTAGGGCACGTCCGAGGAAATTCACTTTTACTCACATTGCGACGGGGTGTGTCACTGTCCGGTCCCGTGTCTGGAAGTCTTCTGTCCTGCTCCGCCAAAGAAACGGTGGCTGAACGGTCCAAAGAATGTTGATCACCTCAGCCTCAACGACGCCGGGGTTTTATACTGCAGTTTGCAGCTTGCGCATCTTATGAAACCCGAGCGAGCTCTGGTCCGGTAAACTGTCCAGGAGGAGGCGGGGGGGGGGCGACCGGTCGCGCGCGGAGGGATGTCATACCCGGTGCGCGCATAGCTTGCAGCCTCTTTCCCAATACACAAACACACGCACTCGCTCACTCTGACACATCCGAATATTTTCAGGGAAATGCTTTTATAGTCCATTTAATAAACACACACTGCCTGTTTCTGCCCCAGGCTGTGCAACCTACCTGCTCTGTATTTAACCCTGGTATCTATCTGCTGCTTGTCTCTCCATCTCCCTCTCTGTCTCTCCATCTCTCCCTCTGTCTCTCCATTTTCCTCTCTTTGTCTCTACATCTTCCTCTCTCTGTCTCTCCCTCTCTCTGTCTCTCCATCTCCCTCTCTCTGTCTCTCCACCTCCCTCTCTCTGTCTCTCCATCTCTCTCTCTGTCTCTCCATCTCTCTCTCTGTCTCTCCATCTCCCTCTCTCTGTCTCTCCATCTCTCTCTCTGTCTCTCCATCTCCCTCTCTGTCTCTCCATCTCCCTCTCTCTGTCTCTCCATCTCCCTCTCTCTGTCTCTCCATCTCTCCCTCTGTCTCTCCATCTCCCTCTCTGTCTCTCCATCTCCCTCTCTCTGTCTCTCCATCTCCCTCTCTCTGTCTCTCCATCTCTCCCCCGCTGAAGGAATCAGATGCTGGTTCCCTTCCATCTGTCCCCCCGCCAGTATAACCTTGTCTGATGTGTCTGATGAGTGATGAGTAGAACTTGGTTCTTTAATGTTATTAATAATGTAACAGAACCAAGGCCTCTCAGGCTACTTAGCAGGCTACTTAGTGCAACCTTGTCTCCTTGCCAGTCACATGATCCACACAACACAAGACCAGGGCCACAGCTGTGTTGAAAACATAATCTTTAATTACCAACCAGATAGAGGTCCTCTCAGCTTGTCACAGGAGCAAATATCTAAGCAGAGGCTACTCACAACACTTCTCAAGCAGGGGTTCACCTTGCACACATGAAACCTGAACCAAATGACCTCCCGCCCCATCCCTCCCTCCCTCCCCCCCGCCCCCCTGCTGATGCAGCAGGTGAGTAGCCTCCACAGACATAGAAGACTCCCAGTCGTCTCTGCGCCTCCATATTTACACACTCATTTCCTGTTGTGCTTCTTCCTGCTTCCTGGTCACAGCCACGACCAGAGGGTCAAACCGCACGGAGCACACACGGTCACAGGAACACCAGCCACGACCACACGAGAGAGGAGGAACCAAAAACTAGTAACACCTCCACCTTTAATTCCTTCCTTCCTGTCTTTTGTTTTGTACTTCCTTCCTCAGAGAAATCCATGATCGATGATACAAGAGAAGGAAGGAAGGGAGGAAGGAGCTTAACGCTGTGTAGACTGGTCAAAATGTCCGCCAGCAAAAACACACACATTGGGCTGCGTTCCATTCCAGAAACATGCTTCCTTCCCCTCATGCCCTTGTTCACTAGGCCCCTCAAGCCCTGGAGCCTTCCTACCTTGGGTGAATACCAGACCCTCATGGCCATACAAGGACCCAGGGAAGGAAGCAGGGAAGGAAGCAGGGTTTTGGAATGGGACGCAGCGTGTCAGAACGAAGCGCTAACTTTACAGCAGTGGTCTAGCGGCTCAGGAGAAGCATAAACAAAACATGGCAATACTGAAATATATAACATCTAAAATGTATGCAAGGAACGTATACTGAATGATATAAATTCTTGAAATACATTTCAATATTCAATCAAAAATACTGAAATGAAAAGTTGATATTGAAAATGTTATTGAAAAAGAAAGAACAGAATGTTGTGAGGAGTTGGATGGTCCTGAACAAAGAGATTCCATATACGGTGTTGAATCCATATCCAGCAGTTAGGGAGGAGTCTAAGACGCTTTAAAACCGGTGAACACTCTCTGCTCTCACACACACACACACACACACGCTCTCTCACACACACAAACACAGACGCAGGCACACACACACACACACACACACAGTGAAGGAATTGGCAGAAGTACCACTTAAATAGTCAAGTCAAATCAAAGAAACTAAATCTGAATACAAAATATATCCTCACATCAAAATCTCTAACAATGATGACCATCTTTGGAGCTCAAACAGCGAGGGAGATAAGAACAATTTAAAGTACAAGAGAGAGAGATAGAGAGAGACGGAGAACAGAAGTTGAAGGAAAAAATAGGTAGAAGGAGAGAGGAGGGGATTGAATGAGAGGGAGTGAAAAGAAACATGGGAGTTTGAAATGGAGAGAAAAAGAGAGTAAGAGAGAGACAGACAGAGAGAGAGACAGAGAGAGAGAGAGTGACAGAGAGAGAGACAGAGAGAGAGAGAGACAGAGAGAGAGAGAGAGAGACAGTGACAGAGAGAGAGACAGAGAGAGAGACAGAGAGAGAGAGAGAGAGAGACAGTGACAGAGAGAGAGAGAGAGACAGAGAGAGAGACAGTGACAGACAGAGAGACAGACAGAGAGAGAGACAGAGAGAGAGACAGTGACAGAGAGAGAGAGAGAGACAGAGAGAGAGACAGTGACAGAGAGAGAGACAGAGAGAGAGACAGAGAGAGAGAGAGAGAGAGAGACAGTGACAGAGAGAGAGAGAGAGAGAGAGACAGAGAGAGAGACAGTGACAGACAGAGAGACAGACAGAGAGAGAGACAGAGAGAGAGACAGTGACAGAGAGAGAGAGAGAGAGAGAGACAGAGAGAGAGACAGTGACAGAGAGAGAGACAGAGAGAGAGACAGACAGAGAGAGAGACAGTGACAGAGAGAGAGACAGAGAGAGAGACAGAGAGAGAGACAGTGACAGAGAGAGAGACAGAGAGAGAGACAGACAGAGAGAGAGACAGTGACAGAGAGAGAGACAGAGAGAGAGACAGTGACAGAGAGAGAGACAGAGAGAGAGACAGTGACAGAGAGAACAGGTCTAAATAAAGGAACAGGACCGTTCCATCTGAGTCTAAGAGGGGGGTCTGCTCTCCCTCACTTCCTGGAACAAACCACTGACAGTCTGAGGAGGGCAGAGACAAGGTCCGACACGTCCGTGTTGTTTGCATAGCCAGACAGCGGTTGCCATAGCAGCAGCCACTCACAGTTCAGACAGGGGAGACTGGGGGAACCTCTTCTTCCGTTCCTCTCCTCTTCCACAGCAACACACACACACACACACAGTCTCACAAGGTGGATTCTCTCTGACGCTCGCGGCCGTTAGAGGTCTTCTTGACTTTAGAGACGCCCTCCAGAGCCCCTGACTCTGTCACTCTGAAGGGGGGGGGGGGGGATGTAGGGGAAGGAAGGAAGGAGAATGTTAAAACCACAAGTGTGTCACCCTCTTTAAACTTTAATCAAAAGCCCCTCCCTCCCTCCCCTTACACTTCGTCCATCTCCACGTCCTCCTCGTCCAAGGGCAGCTGGAGGTAGGGGTTGTTAGAAGCGGGACGGAACTTGTATCCTGTCAGCACAAAGAAGACCAGCGTAGACACCTCCACCAGGAACTAGGGGAGGGGAGGGAGAGGAGGAGGTGGGATGGAGGGGTCATGTCCAGACCAACAGTCACCATCATGATCATCATCATCGGAGGCAGCGCACTAGTGAGAGTGTGACATCATCAGAAGTGGACGTACCTCGTAGCACCACTGCCACTGGAAGGGTACGGTGACCTTCAGCAGGATGGCTATGATCCTGGTGAAGTAGATATAACAGACGATCTGGGGGGACGACAGGAGGGCAGCCAGGGAGAGAGGAAGGGAGGGAGGAGGGGAAAGAGATGTTATTGCATTAAGGGAGAGCAGAGGGGGAGGGAGGGAAGGGTAGAGATGTCAGATATCCACAGGACAAGGATCTCCCTCAAGCATACTAATCAAACCGGAGCAGGATTGATGGATAGGTACTCACCATCACGTAGTAATGTCTGAAGAGCTTCAGCTTTTCCAGGTTCATGGCAGCTGAGGGGTAAACCGAGAGATGATCAGGCAACAACAACAACATCAACCACACCACCACCACAACATCAACAACAACACTATTGCGTAAAACACTTCATTCTTTACCTTTCCCATCAGTGCTAGAGGCCTCTTGCAGGTGTCGGATGGACCTACAGACACACACTGCATAAACATTTAACTGTATTTCATACAACCCTTAAACGTTTCTCCCAAAGCATAGTTCCAGACACTGACCAGACGACGGGGAAGAGGATGGCCCCGCAGCAGATGAGGTCGACCAGGAAGAGCACCTCCTTCCAGAGGGCGTACTCACTGGTGCCCTCCTCCGTGGACTCGATGATGATGTAGGCCACGTTGGCCAGCACCTGCGCACACACTCCATTTTTACACGCTTTTTTCCAAAGCCGCAGGCCAAAAGTGCATTTATTATTAACATTTAAGAACACACACGCCTCCACAGGTATACACACACACACACACACACACTGACCTGCAGGGGGATGACGATCATGAAGATCTTCTTCTCCTTGTCTGACAGAATGTATTTGACAAAGGCCCAGCCTGTGCCAATCAGCGCCAGGGTGATGAAGAGGAGGGCTCCTTTCAGCCTGCACACACACACCAGCAGGGTTAACACACACACACACACACACCAGCAGGGTTAACACACACCAGCAGGGTTACACAGCCTCTCTCTCACCCTGACCTACAGGTGAGTGATGTAGTACACACAGCCTCTCTCTCACCCTGACCTACAGGTGAGTGATGTAGTACACACAGCCTCTCTCTCACCCAGACCTACAGGTGAGTGATGTAGTACACACAGCCTCTCTCTCACCCAGACCTACAGGTGAGTGATGTAGTACACACAGCCTCTCTCTCA
This sequence comes from Hypomesus nipponensis, assembly GCF_054491055.1. Classification (NCBI taxonomy): domain Eukaryota; kingdom Metazoa; phylum Chordata; class Actinopteri; order Osmeriformes; family Osmeridae; genus Hypomesus; species Hypomesus nipponensis. The sequence continues at coordinate 1,291,854 of NC_140381.1, read as the reverse complement.
CCCAGACCTACAGGTGAGTGATGTAGTACACACAGCCTCTCTCTCACCCAGACCTACAGGTGAGTGATGTAGTACACACAGCCTCTCTCTCACCCAGACCTACAGGTGAGTGATGTAGTACACACAGCCTCTCTCTCACCCAGACCTACAGGTGAGTGATGTAGTACATGACAGCCTCTCTCTCACCCAGACCTACAGGTGAGTGATGTAGTACACACAGCCTCTCTCTCTCACCCAGACCTACAGGTGAGTGATGTAGTACACACAGCCTCTCTCTCACCCAGACCTACAGGTGAGTGATGTAGTACACACAGCCTCTCTCTCACCCAGACCTACAGGTGAGTGATGTAGTACACACAGCCTCTCTCTCTCTCACCCAGACCTACAGGTGAGTGATGTAGTACATGACAGCCTCTCTCTCACCCAGACCTACAGGTGAGTGATGTAGTACACACAGCCTCTCTCTCTCTCACCCAGACCTACAGGTGAGTGATGTAGTACACACAGCCTCTCTCTCACCCAGACCTACAGGTGAGTGATGTAGTACACACAGCCTCTCTCTCACCCAGACCTACAGGTGAGTGATGTAGTACACACAGCCTCTCTCTCTCTCACCCAGACCTACAGGTGAGTGATGTAGTACACACAGCCTCTCTCTCTCTCACCCAGACCTACAGGTGAGTGATGTAGTACACACAGCCTCTCTCTCTCTCACCCAGACCTACAGGTGAGTGATGTAGTACACACAGCCTCTCTCTCTCTCACCCAGACCTACAGGTGAGTGATGTAGTACACACAGCCTCTCTCTCACCCAGACCTACAGGTGAGTGATGTAGTACACACAGCCTCTCTCTCACCCAGACCTACAGGTGAGTGATGTAGTACACACAGCCTCTCTCTCTCTCACCCAGACCTACAGGTGAGTGATGTAGTACACACAGCCTCTCTCTCTCTCACCCAGACCTACAGGTGAGTGATGTAGTACACACAGCCTCTCTCTCACCCAGACCTACAGGTGAGTGATGTAGTACACACAGCCTCTCTCTCACCCAGACCTACAGGTGAGTGATGTAGTACACACAGCCTCTCTCTCACCCAGACCTACAGGTGAGTGATGTAGTACACACAGCCTCTCTCTCACCCAGACCTACAGGTGAGTGATGTAGTACACACAGCCTCTCTCTCACCCAGACCTACAGGTGAGTGATGTAGTACACACAGCCTCTCTCTCACCCAGACCTACAGGTGAGTGATGTAGTACACACAGCCTCTCTCTCACCCAGACCTACAGGTGAGTGATGTAGTACACACAGCCTCTCTCTCACCCAGACCTACAGGTGAGTGATGTAGTACACACAGCCTCTCTCTCTCTCACCCAGACCTACAGGTGAGTGATGTAGTACATGACAGCCCAGCCCTCTATGGGGTGTCCCTCTGTGTTGATGAAGTGGTAGTTGATCTGTAGGAGGGAACACAGACAAGCACCAGAGTTAGGGTGAGAACAGACATCGTTCTGGACTAGTCGGGGTTCTAGTGGTCAGGGGTTTTAAAGGTCAGGGTTCTTAAGGTCAGGGTTCTAGTGGTCAGGGTTCTAGGGGTCAGGGTTCTAGGGGTCAGGGTTCTAGGGGTCAGGGTTCTAGTGGTCAGGGTTCTAGTGGTCAGGGTTCTAGTGGTCAGGGTTCTAAAGGTCAGGGTTCTAGTGGTCCAGGTTCTCACACTGTGGAAGACCAGGGAGATGGCCTTGGTGAAGGCCAGAGCCGCCATCAGCCAGTGGATCTTGAACACACTGTACCTGGAGACATACACAAGCACACACATGAGACCAGGTGTGTGTGTACCTGTGCTTCATCAGTGTGTAGACCCAGACCAGGTGTGTGTGTACCTGTGCTTCATCAGTGTGTAGACCCAGACCAGGTGTGTGTGTACCTGTGCTTCATCAGTGTGTAGACCCAGACCAGGTGTGTGTGTGTGTGTACCTGTGCTTCATCAGTGTGTAGACCCAGACCAGGGCTGCGGTGAAGAAGACTGCAGCCATGCTGATGTAGAGGCGAGGCAGGGTGATCTCTGCTGCTGACAGGTACCCTCCTGGGTTCATCTCTGTCACATCCACCTGCCGCACACACACACACACACGTTAAAGCACACGTGTGTCAATACACACACGCTAATACACATGCATGCATTAACAGACATACGCATGCGTGCATCAACACTCACAGACAGAGAAACAGACAGACACTAACCTTGAGCGAGTACTGCAGGTCTACCCCAGGCTTCAGGTTGTTGCAGTAATGGAAGTTGAGGTTGTACAAGCCCTCAGCCAATGAGCCAATCGTCATGCGGAACTAGAGGAGAGAGAGAAAATGAAGCTATCTGGGACAGGTGTGAGGGCTGTGTAGCAGGAGGAAGTGCTGTGTAGCAGGAGGAGGTGCTGTGTAGCAGGAGGAGGTGCTGTGTAGCAGGAGGAGGTGCTGTGTAGCAGGAGGAGGTGCTGTGTGTAGCAGGAGGAGGTGCTGTGTAGCAGGAGGAGGTGCTGTGTAGCAGGAGGAGGTGCTGTGTAGCAGGAGGAGGTGCTGTGTAGCAGGAGGAGGTGCTGTGTGTAGCAGGAGGAGGTGCTGTGTGTAGCAGGAGGACCTATGAGGGCTGTGGACTCACCCTGAAGCTGTAGGAGTCATTGGTTTTCTGCAGGTTGAGGTTCACTTCTTTCGTCTTCCCCAACTAAGGAGGGATACATATCAGGGAGGTACCTTAGCGTCACATACACACAGGTAAGCTCCCGCACACACAAGTACACACACTCACACACACACTCTCTCTCTCTCACACACACACACACAACAGTATTATTCTTACCTGGATGGCAGATTCAGCTTCCTTCACCTCCTCCTTCACCTCCTCCTTCACCTCCTCCTTCAGCTCCTGCTTCACCTCCTGCTTCACCTCCTGCTTCCCTTGAGTGGTGGGGGCAGCAACATCTCCCTCTCTCCTCCTCCTGGTGCCTGAAGACATCACAACATGCCACAAAATATTTCACAACGCACAAATTCTCGAACCCAGCTCCTCCACCTCCTCTAGCCTCCAGCCCCCAGCCTCTACTTCCGCCCGCTCCAGCCTCTACCTCCAGTCTCTGTTGTCGCAGGGGTCTCTGTTGGCTTCATCCTGGCTGTCAGCAGGCTGTCCTGGTCCCCATAAGACTTCACATGGACCCTGGAGACACACAGGAAGGAACAGATATACACCTGTGTTACGTTTCCCACCCATTTCTTCCCCCATTCTTCATTTTTTTCTCTCTCTCGCTCTCACACACACACCTGAGATTGTCGACATCGAATATGAAGAGGACGAGGGGCTCGTCGTTGGTGGGTTTTGTGAGTGTTAGCGGACATGTCGCCGTCTCCTCCGCCTGCGAGAGGCCACACCCCGTCAAACGTCAAAACATCACCACGTCAGCATCATTTTAAAACAACGTCAACATTCAAGTTCTGCAATGGTTCTATTCCAGCTTATTGTATTATGACTACGATGACACGGTTATAACAATACATCAACGAGTCATGTTATGTCATAATATGTTATGTAGGCTATGCTAAGTTATGCTGTGTCGCAGGATGCGGCTGGTTTCACGCACTCACAGTGTATGACAGGACTCCGTTTACGCGAGACTTCGACAGACTGAAGCCCACCTAAAAAACAGAACGAGAACAGATGTAGTTACGACGCAAAACCAAGCACAACCCGTAATCACACAAACACTGCTAGTTGGTCTCACCGGGTTTTTAGTGTAGTCCACGAGTTTGTTCGGTAAACGCAGAGAGAGCAGGTTGACATCTAGTGTCCCGTTAGTATAGAAACCGAAGGTGTTGAGGTGAATGACAAATCGATTTTCGTTCTGGGAGCGAGAGGGGAAGAGATGGCGACGTTGGGGGGGACAAAAGAGTGGAGGGGTGGGGGCGGAGAAAGAGGAGTCGACATGTTAACAAGATAACTGATTACGTCTCACAACCATCCGAAGTCGTAGGCTTTTCACGTTTACAACGAGCTGGTCAATGCCCGTTACAATCTTGGCTGACTAACAAGGGGATCCGCCATGTTAAGAATTGATAGGCCTAGTCTGCCCTTTTATTATCTTAACATCACACAGTTTACAATGTATTTGAGCTACATAGCTAGTTGTACTGTAACTATCTGGATAGTTAGCCTCATCATTGGAAAACAGTTTGACGTGGTCAAGATAACTTGTTAGTTACAACTAGCTGTGCGCAGCTTTGAGTAATCTTGTTCTGTTATCCGGCCACAACATCACAACATGTCAACTAAGTGACGTCACCATCACCCGACATAGCTAGAGCTAGCTAGCCTAGATGCTAGCTGACGCTCGCTAACAGTCAAGAATGCTATCATGAGATAACAGAAAACATGACATATTGTTGTAATTGGGATTTGTATTTATATTTACGTTATATTACATTAAATAAAATATGTTACCTTCAGAACGAGTTTATGTATTCTTGCCTCGCAAAAGGCCAGTAATAACACGAGCAACGTTGGACCGAAAACTGTCGAAACGCCTCCTCGATTCCGTGCCATATCTTGCAATTACCTAACGATCTAGCTGTCTCACCCAGTGCAATAATCAGATAAAGTATTTAGATAGCTTATCAATACAAAACTGTTTAAACTATACGACAAGTCGACAGACCAGTGACGAAGAATCTAGCGGTATATTTTCTTAAAACTCTCACTGGTAGCTACTTCCTGGTCCAACCAGAACGTACACGTCACCAGAGCAACGTCAACACATTGGGATTTGGTCACTACTACGCCTCTAGCGGAGGGAGGACGAATGAAGAACGAAGCGATCGAGGGAGAAAAAATATATTACACACTAACTAAGAGATGGTAAATAGGTTTTCATTGTAAATTGTAAGTATGCCTATGCTTGGATAGAAGCCTACGTAGGCCAACCATTAATGTACAAAAAATATACACACACGGGTAGGCCTATATATACATATTTGAAAACCTGTTGGATGATCCTATACTTTGACTGATACAAACAATAAATACAATGTCAATGCTAAATGAGAATATCCATAGAAATATGTATTAGCCTACCTTTGTTTCAGTTGGTTACCAATAAAAACCGTCACAAAATAAGCAACATCACTGGGACACAGAACCAATCATTTATTACTTTATGTATAATTTGAGGGATTGCGAACATTTGTTTTTATGATGTGTACATTAATGCTGTGAAGTGATCTCTTCCAGGAGGGTCTGAACTTGCCTCGGGGCTTTAAGGACAGACGTCATCGCTACGGTTGATCCTGAGGCGGGGGGGCATGGTTTACTGTTATGGACACTGCACCACCGACACTGGAGCCGACAAATGTAGGGTTTATGAGCATGGCTCCTGGCTGGGCTGTGTTGGTGACGTGAGTAGAAGGAGGCGCAGCAGAGGAGACGCTGCGGGGAGAGGAGGAGGAGGCCACAGCTGCTGTTGCTGCTTCTGGTAGAGCGAGAGAGAGAGTGGGGGAGAGAGAGGGGAAGGAGAGAGTGAGGAGGGGAGAGCAGAGGGGAGGAAGGGGATGAGGGGTACAAACTAAGCTACAGTTGAGGGGAAAAATAAGAAATGTGAATGAAATTTTAGTCCAAAAATACTAGTATTTAAATGTGACGTCCAATTTGAACTGTGACGCCCTTTTACATTTCAGGTTTTTCTTTGTATTTGATCGACTCACCCCTGCTTTGGACCACCAGTTGCCCTGCTAATTTATTAAGATCCATCTCCCTCAGGATCTCCAGAGTGATGGCCACTGCTTCTTCCGGCCACTTATTCTCCATGAGAGAGACTGTGTCCTGTCTGTCCCGTTTCTCCATCTTGCCTTGGGGGACACCCTCGAAGCTGGCGCCCCCCTGGCAGAGGTGCCACTGGAACCTCTTCAGCTGCTCCGAGGTCAACTCTTCCAGGGTCTTCAACAGCATAATGGTGGCCATTGTTTATTCACACCTGGACAGACAACATGCAGAGAGAGACATAAAGTGTATAAGACAGAGGGAGGTATTTTGTAAGTTGACCTTATTTTACCTGTTATGGCAAATATATTAGCCTATTTTCGCAGCGGTCACGCGGCACTACAGTACATCCCATGGGTGTGACTGTTTATTTTCACGGCAGGTGAAGCGTATTGATACGTTTCGGACAGACTGATGTGGATTAGGATGGTATCAACAATAGCTTGCGCAACAACACCAGCCTGGGTGTCTGTCATTTTCCCCAGACGACATGTCGCCAAATTGACTATAAAGACGAGAATGTCAGTCTTCATGAAAGATCAGATGGGCCAGTAAAACGAACCCTACAGAAGGATGGTTTTGAAACAGATAGAGACGTTTTAAACCCTAAATAAAAGCGCCTGTTTCAACATTCTGCACTTGAACTTCCCGGAAACGGCTGCACTAATCTATTTGGGTTATGTAAACTAGATAGTAAGAAACATTGTTTAGTCACAGAATCCAACAGGTTTCGTGAAAGTAGGCCTACCGTTTGAGAAAATACATAATTACCGATTGAATTGTTTTTTTCTTCCTTAAAACAAACATTTACAACTTAAAGAGGTAGCTTTTTCCAAACTCCAGATGTTTTTATGCGCGCCCTTTCCGGAGTCTTCGCGGCAAAACCCTTCTATCACCGTCTGCGAAACCCTTTAATCACCCCCACAATCTTCACATCGACTGCATAAATATTCTTAACATTCTTACCTTTAAATCTGGCTTGATTATAGGTCAGTTTCTACTCTCTGTGGAAAAAGTTACCTGTGCAACAACACGTATACACCCAGCTATTAAATGCGCGGGATAACTTTCGATTTGAAGCTTATGGTGTGTGCATAATAAGAATGCAGTGGCACTAGTGACGGAGCCAGACGTTGTAAAAAAAAATGTTTTACCTTATTTTGAGTGCAAAATAGTTTTTATTTTTTTATTTTTATAAACATAACGTTGGACTCCTTGTTATATTTGCCAAAAATGACAACCCAAATTTTCGCCTAAAAGATTAGGTGCTTTTGAGAAAACTTTCACCTGCTACCATTTCGTCCACAGAAAGAAGGATATTGTGTAACTTGCAATAAAGAACTAGAAGTACTAGAGCGATTAGTGCCAAGGAACGGTCTGTATTTTACAAAACACTGAGCCATAATAGCATCACATCTATTGCTTAATTCAACATTTCAACAACAACATCAACAACAATAGCCTATAACATTGTAACAATGCAGTTCATCTAAACATAATATTCCCTTGCATGTGTGTCAAAACAACAAACGCTTAGTACATATAAATAAGAAAAGAAAACAAACCACAGTTCCATCCTTAAGTGCCGTTGATTTGAGGGTGGTCAGTAAACTGTCATGAGGAGTGAAATTATCCTGCTGGAAGTTGGTTGTGGTCTGCCTCCGTGTTAAGGAAGGACCTGTGCCGCCTCCTGCTGGTGAACGGGCTGACCCGCAGCCCTGCTGGTGAGCGTGCGAGACTGAAGCCCTGCAGGTGAAACTCCTTCCCTCTACTGGAAAACCCCTTGGAAGGAGAAAATGGAAGCCAGGCAGAACAGAGGAGAGTTAATATGGATTCACAAACACACAACAAATAATACATATAGTTTGTGATTATGAAAGTTATGAAAGTCCGAACATGGATACATATTTTAAATATTGTACATTTTTTTAGGGAGGTCCGTTAAGCCTTCGACCAATCAGTTTCCTATCTACAGTGTGTGTAACGAACGTCATTGGTTTGATTCTTGTCAGTGGACATTCTTAATTGTGTTATAAGTTAGATTCTGATTACTTTAACGACCTAAATAATTAAAATTGTATATATTCCACTACAGCAGGAGGCTGTTTTTCTACGTTATCCGACAACGGTTAAATAAATATATGTTGAAATGCGATGTGGTTTACATCCGGCAAGAATTTACTTTCGGGAAGCGGAAACGCTTACATTGCGAGTGGGACCACTGGACTGGACTTACGTTAGCTGGAGTTAGTAGTAGTACAGTTCTTTGAGGGGCAGTGTAAATGCAGTCGATTTACCGAAGTATGAACTGCGGGTGTACTTAACAGGAGATATATTCAATAGATAGTAAAGGAGGATAGCATTTATTCTGGGCGTAGGTACTATTCACTATGAACTCTACTGGGCGAGCAAGAGAACCAGGAGCTCTTGCAAACACCTCTGTTCAAAGTATTACTGCAAAAATGTCTAAATCAGATTTGTTTAGAGAATTTATCAGTGAGATATTATCAACGGCAGCTTTGGAGATTTTCGGAGGAGTTGAAAAAACGTTTGCTGAGTACAAAAAAGAAATCTCTCGCTCCGAGGAGGAGAGGAAGCGGCTACAACGGCTGTTGGACGTTGTTACTCAACCCAAGATCAAGCTACACCGAACAGGTTCGTTATTTAATACTCAGTAATGTAGCCTAGGCTGTTTATCAACCCGAAGAACGCTGAGAACGAACTTGCGTTCTTGAGAAGAACATTTTTGCCACGCTTCTTGAGAGAACGGTCTTGCAAGACCGCGAGCACGGGGAACGATTTATGATAGGTGATGTGTCGTTCGAGAGTGGTCTCAGAGAGTGATTTGTTCATTTTTTCGTGCCGAATTCTTAAGTTAAACAAACAAAAGTTGTTATTATCACTTGTGAACAAATCTCATACATGTCTTCATGTTTTCACTGGTACCAGTCTTTGGATCATTTGATGCAGGTCACGTGACCTGCATAGGCTCAGAATGGGAAACAGAAAATATTTGTTTCGCGTGAGTAAGTTTAGTTAGACGTGAATGATATTCGTTCACAAGTAACAATTAAAGGTTTTGTTATTTAAATGCTTTTGTACTTTACTTAAGTTCAGTGCAGTGTAATTTTTTGCTGTAATTTTTAAATGCTAGTATGATAATAAATTACCATTACAAATCACACAAACTGTCGTAATGCATTATTTAAATGCAGAAATGTTTCTTTTAAAACAATAGGGCTGCAACTAATTATGTTTAATAATCGATTAATCTGATCGATTCTTTTATCGATTAATCGATTTATCAGATTAGCAAAAAGCTTTCATTTTCAAACCTTTATTCAAAAACAGAACTGGCAGTTCCAAAAATATTTAGAATGTGCACAAACAGGCACACCATTTTGAAAAAGTTATTGTCATTAGCATGGATGTAATGTAATTTTCAGAGATGAGCAATTATTTGAGTTTTGTTAAAACTTTTATTGAAAATTGAAAGGTTGTCGAAGTAAACCAGACTTTATTAGAAAAATCTGGTGTATATTAGAGATTTTTTAGACACAATTTTGAAAAAAAAAGTTTTTGCAAGGATTAAGCTCAAAGATGAGTGATTTTCTATCATTTGTTTGAAATTTAATTGAAAAAGTAAAGGCTGTGGAAGTATACCAGACATTGTTATAATACTCTGGTGTCAGTTTGAGGTTTTATATTCATAAAAATATATGAAAATCATCATTGTTCAAAATGGTATGGGTAGTTTTCACCCGGTCGCTGCAAAGTAGCGTCTTCGGAATGTGAGACCAATGTGGACTATAAAACTAACTTCACCTCTGTCAATTAACACACCTTTTCGATGTATTTAGTGTGAAATGTTCCCACACCTTGGATGACTTAAGTCATCTACTCAACAACGTCTCTCCGATGGTCTTTCCTCTAAGAAACTTCTTTTGAGCCATTTCTTCCTAAATAGATGTAAAGCTTATTTCCGTTTTTGGGGGCATATTTTCAGTTAGCAGGGGCCTGTTCCATAAAGGCCGCTCAAAAAAAGTTTTATTTAAAGTCCTAAACCAGACTTGAATACGTTTAATTTGTCAAGCGGGGCTAAAGCGGTTCAATAAAGACCAATTTCAGCTCACGCAGTCCTACTAATTCAAGTCAGATTTAAGTAGTGAAGCTAATTGCGCGTGCACCCTATTGTTAAGCAGCCCGAGAGGTAAAACATGGATTGTAGAATCCACCACGGCAATAGCAATGCACACGGCCACGTGACATCTTCCAGAAAGAACGTTCCCTTTAAATCGTGTACTATGACAGCTTCCTTATCCACCGCTTCATCAAAATAAAATGACACACCATGATTGACGTTGTGAACGACAGGCTACGTAGGAGGACCTTTTTAGACCTTTACTTCGTTGATTAAAAACACCCTCTAAACTCACCTAAATTGGCTTTTTTGACATCGTTTAAAATAAATAGCCTACTATTAATCAATACATCCAGTAGCCAAACTTTTTAACATGGTTTTTGTGTCGGGGAAATGCAGGGCGGATTTAGGTCTGTTTTGCAATTGTAGGGTACGATTAACAATTATATTGCCATGATGATTATACTTGGATAATTTAGATTGAGAAATAGGCCTATGCCTGATGCCTAAACATTTGAAATCAAAAACTAACATCCATACATTAACGGCTATGGTGTGTAGCCTATCAAAGCATTGTTCATCATTGTTTAATGCATTAGGCTAAATGTTGTAGGCTAATTAAGTTGATTTCTATCAATGTTGAACATATTGAACTGATGAGAATAAGAAAATGAGAATATACGTTGTAAAACATCATTTTCAGGAACGTCTGGTTAAGCACCAAGTCACACTAAGCCCGACAGTTAGTCTGACCCTGACCAGACTAGTTTCGCAGCCTAAGTTGCCATAGTAACCAAGTTCGAACTACGTTGAGCTAGCTTTATGGAACCGAATGAACTAGAAACGAGTCCGACTAACTTACATTAGTCTGGCTTATTCGGTGAACTCGCTTTATGGAACAGGCCTCTGATGGTACTTTTTGAATCACGATTCCATTTGGAAAACTGCCAGTGACAACGTTGTTACAGTGGCTTGTTTCAAAAGGGGTTAATGACAATGAATTATGCAATATGATTAGGCTAAATGCTTGAAAAATGTCACTAGAAGACAAAAACTTAAGGGGACAGACCCACCTGCAACCAATGCCAGCGAGCACACCCTCCAATGTCCCCAGAAATTGTACCCTCTCTAGTTTAAATATAAAATCTGATACAAAAGTTCAAGCTTCAGGAATTTCAAGCTTCTCAAATTCGATTGGTGACACCTAACTACCCAAAATTCGAGCTGAATAACTTTGAGTCGAAATCTTTACTTGCAGGCGTGTTAAGCTACCGACACCAGTGAACTTTTCTCTCTCGTCCATATAAAACCTATGATCACATCATGAACGTGTAACCGGCTAAAGTAACAGAATGATGACCAACCATACTGTCCCTTACAGAGGCTACATCTAACTGTTGTCTTGCCTCTTCTGTCTCCCAGAAGTGCAGCAGCTCTCTCTCCCGGAGCCCCCACAGATTAAAGAGGAACAGGAGCTGTGGACCAGTCAGGAGGAAGAGCAGCTCCAAGGACTGCAGTCTGAAACCACAGACTCCATACTAATTTCTTCCAGTGTGAAACATGACTCCGATCAAGAAGGCTCCTCTGAATGTTCACATTTTGTCCAGATTGTTAAAGTAGAGAACAGAGAAGGAGACTCTCTGCCCAGCAACACAACTGAGGAGCAAATCAAAGCAGAGCTTCATGTACAAGACTCTGCAGCACCAGAACCAGACAGTGACTCTCAGCCCCTCTCTGTTGTCGCTCCAGACTGTCCTGCAGCTCAGAGTTTGGAGGAGGAGGAACATGGAGGAGTGATGCTTTTACAGAGCAGAACACAAAACAATGTGGCTCTTGCAAGAGACAATAGACCACAGGGAAGTCACACAAGAAAAAGAATACATCAGTGTCAACAATGTAACAGAACTCTGATATCTGAATCTCATTTGATCAAGCACATGAGAACACACACAGGAGAGAAACCTTTTCATTGTCAACAATGCACCAAACAATATTCTCAAAAAGGTCACCTTGTTGATCACATGAGAACACACACCGGAGAAAAACCTTTTCAGTGTCAACAATGTAACAAATCTTTTAGTCAGAAATCTAGTTTGGTTGATCATAGGAGGACACACACAGGAGAAAAACCATATCAGTGTCAACATTGTAGCAAACGTTTTGCTTATAAGTGTAACCTAGTGGGACACACAAGGACACACACAGGAGAGAGACCGTTTCGGTGTCAACAGTGTAACAAGACCTTTCGACAGCAGTCTGCTTTGGTTGACCACATGAGGATGCACACAGGAGAGAAACCGTATCGGTGTCGAGAATGTAATGAGAGTTTCATGCGGAGGCCTCAGTTTCTTGTTCATGTGAGGAAACACACAGGCGAGCAACCATTTCAGTGTCAAGAATGTAACAGAACGTTCATTTGGAAGTATCTGTTGGTTCGTCACATGATGAGAACATCGGAATGTCAAGAATGTAACAATACATTTTGCAAGAAGAGTGATTTTGATGATCACATGAGGACGCACACGGGACAGTTATCTTATTAATGTCACATTGCCAATTTGATTTAACACCCGATGAGTCTGGGATGAATTTTAAGATTAAGGTCAGGGTAAGCAGCTGGTGACTGGAACATCTGTTTGTTTTTTTTCTACTGAGCATAAGAAATCCAGAGCAGGTTGAGTTGCATAGATTCATTATTTTGTGTTTGTCATCAGTGGATTAAACCTAAAGCTGAATCTGTTCAGACATTGAGCCTTATTTGAACTGCTGTCAGACGGTCTTTTAACCCTTGTGTTATCTTCAGGTCATTGTGACCCCCCCCCCCCCCCCCCGCCCCCACGTGTTTTTTCGACAACTTTACCTCATACTAAAACAAATAAAAAACGTTGGTCTGTCTCTTCCCCACCCCCACCCCCCCCACCCCCACAGCGCGAAAGTTAAAAGACAATGCTTTTTATTTGGTTTTGTATGTATTGGGTACAGATGTCGCTGCACAACGATGGGTTGTTGTGAACCTTCGGGCAGCACCAGGGTTAGGCTGCACCAGGGTTAGGCTGCACCAGGGTTAGGCTGCACCAGGGTTAGGCTGCACCAGGGTTAGGCTGCACCAGGGTTAGGCTGCACCAGGGTTAGGCTGCACCAGGGTTAGGCTGCACCAGGGTTAGGCTGCACCAGGGTTAGGCTGCACCAGGGTTAGGCTGCACCAGGGTTAGGCTGCACCAGGGTTAGGCTGCACCAGTTGGTGGAAATGGACATTCTATTTTTAAGACGACAAAATGCTACCCAAAAAGTACAGATTCATGCACATTGTCTTTGGCACACAATGTTCCCCTGCAGTTAAATGTATGACGGCGCGTATGCTTAAAATGACCTTTGTCACAAACAAAAAAAACACCATGTTTCCGCCATGTTGAGTCAGTGTACGATACGATACAATTAACTTTATTGTCCCGCTCAGGGAAATTTGTCTTGGTCTCTGTGGTGGGTCATCATAAATGCCTTGACAGTCACAGTAACAACAAACAATACATCCTCAGCCAAACATTATCAACAGTTACATCAACAGTATTGCACATATCCCATACCATGACACATCTTAGATCACCTTAATAAAGGCACTATAAAAATTATTACATAGATTTGTGTAAAATGGCATCACTGGCCGGAAGACAAAGGGGGACAGATGGCATGTACACATTAACTTGCATGTACACATTAACTTGCATGTACACGTTAACGTACTCCACAATGATTATTTGTTCATGTATCTGTGATTCAATATCATTGACGAGATAATATAGATGCCGGTTTGTGACTACTCTGCGTTGTGTTAATAATGGGTAAATAAAATAACCCACGTTGGGTGTTGTGGTTCATGGCAGCACATCGCGGTTCATGTCTGACATCATGGGGGTCAGATGGCTGAGCGTTTAGGGAGTCTGGCTATTGATCAGAAAGTTGTTGGTTCGATTCCCGGTCGTGCAAAATGACGTTGTGTCCTTGGGCAAGGCACTTCACCCTACTTGCCTCGGGGAGAATGTCCCTGTACTCACTGTAAGTCGCTCTGGATAAGAGCGTCTGCTGAATGACTAAATGTAATATGTACTATCATCTTCCAGAGGATCGTATGTATTCCACAATCTGACAACGACTGGCGATAACCCCAGACCCTCCAGGTACAACGGACGCACCAGCACAGCACGTTTTTCGAAACTCTTAAACTGCTTTTTGCTTAACCTTTCTATACTATATTATAAACACTTACATGTAATGGGATTATATAAAACGGTTAAAAGTAATGTAAAACAAAAAAAAGAAATATCATTAGTTTGCCCTGACATACTGTGCACAGCTAATAAAGATTAACATGGAAACAGGGATTTCAAAATGTGTGTCGTTTTCGTAACGCCCAGCCATAAATACGTCTAGAATTATGGCTGAGTGACTTGTACTTCGTCAGGCAAAGTCGAAAATATATTGTGGTGAAAGTAATATTCTGATGACATTATTGCGGTATAGTAGGCCTATAGTTTTTTTTTTTCTTCTTGACAATACATTGATTAGCTAGTTAAACGAATAAATGTAGGCCTACATGTACGACATAAAATCTTGAATGGTCAAATTCCACAACTGCAGGAAGCGCATAATGTTGTAGAAGTACTGACCGGATAAGCTTGATGTTTACATCCGGCACGAATTTGAAAGAGGAAGCGGAAGTGCTAACCACGTTCATGAGTGGACTGACTAAAGTTGGGATGCATGTCGAAGGGTTGTATTAAAGATTGTGGATCACTAGTATGCACTGCATTTGTTGCTTCATCGCAGGCAATATAGATAGAACCGGAGGACGTGATCATTATATCTGAGCTGGGCGTCGCTCCTAATATTCAGTAAGAACTCTACTGGACTGAGGAGAGAGCAGGAGCTAGTAATAGCAAACAGTGTGGCGTATCAGTTTTACACCGCAAAAATGTCTAAATCAGATGAGTTTGGAGAATTCATCCGTGATATACTAACAAAGGGAGGTTTAAAGATTTTTGAAGGATTTGAAAAAACGTTTGCTGACTACAAAGAAGAATTCTCTCGTTCCGAGGAGGAGAGGAAGCGTCTACAACAGCTGTTGGACGTTGTTTCTCCACCCAAGATCAAGCGACGTCGAATAGGTTTGTTACTCATACTTTAATGTTTTGTAATGTTTAACGTTATCTTATTTTGTATCGTTTTCACGCTGGATAATATCAGTTCGGACGTGTTCGCTGTTCGTGGGTAGCTTCATCATCTGGGACTGGCTGGTTGGTTTGTTTTATATTTGCTGACCTATAAAAAAGGAAGAGGGCTATTGGTAACTAATCCAACCGACAGATATATGTGACTTATACAAATCCGTTTGTATCATCTGATTTTAGTTACCTATCACAGCTTTCTCATAAAACGCCTATTTGCATGTTGTTATTAGGGTACTTTTCACCACGTTCCGGAACCCCCAGTGCTTTGAAGGCATGAGATCGACGACTGATTGCGCTAAAAGGCATTTTTAGCAGTGCTGTTCTTTTACGTCATAAACGTATACTTACAGCCAAGTTTGACTTTAGATGTATATTTATAATTGACTAAAAGCACCTTATATGACTAAAAGCACCCCTTATACTTATAATCAAATTCAACATACCCGGGAATATAAATATTTTAGTTGGTTTCAGTTAATCTAATAACCGCAATCGCCCTAAGCAGTGTCAAGACGGTGGTTAAACTCCTTATCACTAGAAGCGCCAAACGTCGGTCATTGGCGGCAGTCAAGACATTTTTGTACTCAAATTCGAAGACCATGCTTCACCTAGATGTGTTTTCAAGGTGCAAACGTACAACTGTCTTAGTGACCAGTGACAAAAAGTCTGTGTTTGCCCTCACACAATAGTGACATTTACATCATTTAGTCTTTTAGCTGACGCTCTTATCCAGAGCAACTTACAGTAAGTACAGGGACATTTTACCCGAGGCAAGCTACAGTTTTCAACGCAACATAACTGATTTAGTGACGGAATAATAATCGACCAACCAAACTGTCCCTACTGAGGCTAAATCTAACTTCTTGCCTCTTCTTCCCCCAGAAGTGCAGCAGCTCTCTCTCCCGGAGCCCCCACAGATTAAAGAGGAACAGGAGCTGTGGACCAGTCAGGAGGAAGAGCAGCTCAAAGGACTGCAGTCAATAAATACAGACTCCGTATTCAGCAGGGACTCCAACTTGCATATCAGAGCATTTCTCAGTGAGAGATTAACAACAGCAGCTTCAGAGATTTTCGGTGAAGTTAAAATAACATTTGCTGAATACCAAGAAGAAATCTCTCATTCTGAGGAGGAGAGGAAGCGGATACAACGGCTGTTGGACGTTGTTGCTCAACCTGAGATCAAGCTACACCGAACAGGTTAGATATTCATACATTCATGGTATAATCTGCTGTGTGTAGAATCCTTATGTCATGTAGGACGGGTCCATCCAACATTTGATAATTTGAGTGTCTGTTGTGGTTAACCATACTGTCCTTTACAGTGGCTGCATCTAACTGTTGTCTTGCCTCTTTTGTCCCCAGAAGTGCAGCAGCTCTCTCTCCCGGAGCCCCCACAGATTAAAGAGGAACAGGAGCTGTGGACCAGTCAGGAGGAAGAGCAGCTCCAAGGACTGAAGTCTGAAACTACAGACTCCATACTCACTTCTTCCAGTGTGAAATGTGATTCTGATCAAGAGGGCTCAGTTGAATGTTCACATCTTGACCAAGCTGTCCAAGTGGACAAAAGAGACTCTCAGCCCCTCTCTGTTGTAGATCAGAGTTTTTCTATTCTAGAAACTTTAGAATCCAAGAGAACACGGGAAAACGAGGCTGTCTCATGGGATAGTCTGTTTCAAGAATGCAGCGAGAGATTCAACCACAATTCAAATCTCGCGTCGGTTACAATGCCTCAGAGTGTGCCAACAAAGCCACGCAAAGGGCTGGACTTGCTCCATAACATTAACGAGATGGATTCGGAGGGCGAACAGTGTGGGGAGTTGGAGGGAGATGACGACGGGGACGACGGCGCCGACTCTGATTCGGGCTCAGAAACGGACTCTGAGGTGGAGCGCTCGGGAGACCCGTGGTGGCGAGACACGGCGAGAGACGGCACGGTGTGGGTGGAGCAGACAGCCTCTCGGGGGACAGGAGGGGAGGAGGGCGGCGCCATGAAAGAAGCCCCCGGCCCCACAAGCTACGCCAAGGAAAACATCGAAAGCCCGCTGAGCAGTTTCCTGTGTTTGATTGACACAGAAATGTGGCAGAAGATTCGACGGTACACGGAAGCGGAAGCGGAGCGGAAAAGCGAAACGTTCAAAGTGTCAGACGAGGAACTGAAGGCGTTCGTGGGTCTCGTTTATCTGAGAGGCATCATGGGAGGAACGAGTGTGAAGGTGGATGACTATTGGTCGGCTGACTTGGGAAATCCCATTTTCAAAGATACAATGTCTCGTCAGACGTTCCGGGACATCATGCGTTATCTGCGCTTCGACGACAAAAACACAAGGGCTGACCGGCTGGTGACGGACAGGTTTGCAATGATGTCTGAGATATTTGACAAGTTTGTGAAAAACAGCATCGCTTCTTACACGCCGGGAGAAAACATCACGATAGACGAGCAGCTTCTCCCCACCAAGGCCCGGTGTCGTTTCACGCAGTACATGGCCAATAAACAGGACAAATTTGGCATTAAATTCTGGGTAGCCGCTGATTCATCAACCAAATACATGTTGAACGCACAGCCCTATCTAGGCAGAGATGACAGCGTCGCGGCTGGGCCACGGTTTTCCGACAGTGTTGTGATGCGCCTGGTGGAGCCTTTCCTGGGAAAAGGAAGAAATGTAACGACTCACAATTTCTTCCCTTCGTTGACGCTGGCAAACAATCTTTTGGCGAAGAAAACCACTGTTGTTGGAACAGCGAAGAAAAGCATCAAAGGGATGCCCCGGTGTGCTCAGACTCATTCTGAAAGGTTTTCAACCAAGGTGCTGAAAGCTGGAAAAGTCTCGCTCACGGTCTACCAGGCAAAACCCAAGACAAATGTGTGTATCCTGAGCACAATGCATCAGACTGTTTTAACCGACAATGGTGCCAAGAAACTACCCAACACTCTGTCCCACTACAAAAGCACCAAGGCTGGCGTAAACGTCATGGACCAGATGGCACGGCAGTACTCCGTAAGGGGAGGCAGCCACCGATGGCCTGTAGCAGTGTTCTACAACATCTTGGATCTGGCCGCAATCAACGCCCACATCCTGTACACGCAGAGCATGAACGTGAGGATCAGCAGGAGGAAGTTCATCCTCCGGCTGGTGAAGGAGCTGTGTGCTCCTCAGAAGTGGTCCAAGGCGGAGGAGGCTCGCAGGCGGCTTCTGCCCGAGTCTCCCTTCCAGCCTGTGAAACGGAGACGGTGTCAGGTCAACAAATGTTCGGGGAACAAAACTTTTGAGATCTGCCAGGGATGCAAGCGGCTCGTCTGTGGAAAATGCTCCAAGAATGCACCAAAGCTGTGCTTGGAGTGTTGATGCTGCGGGGGTCCTGAGGGTGATGCACTGTTGTGCTGGAGGGGGTGTGGCTTGAGTCAGTCCTGAGCGTGATGCACTGTTGTGCTGGAGGGGGTGTGGCTTGAGTCAGTCCTGAGGGTGATGCACTGTTGTGCTGGAGGGGGTGTGGCTTGAGTCAGTCCTGAGCATGATGCACTGTTGTGCTGGAGGGGGTGTGGCTTGAGTCAGTCCTGAGCGTGATGCACTGTTGTGCTGGAGGGGGTGTGGCTTGAGTCAGTCCTGAGGGTGATGCACTGTTGTGCTGGAGGGGGTGTGGCTTGAGTCAGTCCTGAGCGTGATGCACTGTTGTGCTGGAGGGGGTGTGGCTTGAGTTAGTCAAGAAATCAGATGATTCACGACCCGGTGCCCAAAAGATCTTCCCACCATGCTTTTCTGGTACTTGTGGTAGATCCTTGATCTATCCAAATTCAAGGTTTGTTTTACTGTATTGATTACTGATTTACAGACTTGTACGCATGTCACCTTTGACCTTGTATGTTCGCTGGGTGGAGGGATGCAACAGGTGTGTTCAGTTTGGTTCAACTTTTGTCCGACTGAGACGGCATTTTCTCAAAAGCAACTGCACAGGTTCTAATGACGACACAGCTATTTCATGATTGGCCAGACTCACACACAACAACTTTGACGCGTGTTTTGTAATTATTCTGACATCTTCAGTTTCACCAATACTCACATCCAGACCAAACAGTAGGCCTACAATTGCATTAAATATTTGCCTTTATTGACAGACTGTGATAGCCTACTATTGTCTTGAATAAAGTGTTTTCAGTCCGCCTCTTCGCTAACGGAAAGACTTTAGTTGTTCTGGATGTATTATCAATTTGCAGATTGGAAAGAGAGTTTAACATACCCCAATACATGAAATGACAAATTTCATTGCACTGGTTCATGCGAGTTCTAAAGCAAAAACAATAAAATTTGCGACCATGCAGTTTAACAACGATAAAGGAAGCAAACAACGCTTTATCGGCCATGACTGACGTCAACGCAGCAAACCACAAGTCCGACTTTACCAAGCCGCTTTGAACTCCTCCCCGACTGCAAGCGATAACTCTCGCCGGTCGTTTCATGCAGCCGATGTTGAACGTACCTAATGACAATGTTAATACTTTTGTTAAATTTTAAAAATGTCAATTAATTGGCAGATCCGTTGCTGTTATAACGATTGTAAAATGCACTGTTAAACATTAAACATTTCTCACTTATTAACTTGAAAATGTTGTTTCTTGCTACATATTATTTCTGTCCTCTATATAAAAGAACTGTGAGGACTGAAGAGAACATGACAAACCAGGTTTGAGTTCTGAGTTCTGAACCTAATCAGAAGTCTAATCAGAACCAACACAGACAGGCCAAGGGCTCTTTGCATTTGCAAGAAATAATGGAGGAAAGTTACAATATTGTACACCGTCAGGTAAACGACCCTCGGTTTATCCAGCATCAGGTCACAATGACCCAAAGAGAACACAAGGGTTAAGGTAAATGTCATATCCTGGAGAACGTTAATGTAACCTGGCGCGGTGGCCTGTTATCACACCAGAGGAGTGAGTTTACTCAAACACAGCACTTTCATTTAAGAATTATGAAACTTCTGTCACTTTCTTACACAAAAAGGCTTCTTGACTGAGGGGCACAGAGTTTGGTGTCTGAGTCTACAATATAAAGTTGTTATATGGTTATTAGTAATATATGTTGCCCGATGCTGCGGTTACTACAGCTCAGTCAGTCCCATTAGGCAGCTACATAGCAGGCTACCATATGTAGGCCTGTATGATATAAAGCCTACTATTAATATTATAGTTCTCCAGACTATACAAAAATATTTTTTCTTCTTTTTGCTTCCCGAGCCTTGTGCTGGAATTAAAAAGATGCCAATGTTGTTTACATCCGGTAAGACGGAGGCGTTGCTGCTTTGGATCAAATATGGTGAGGGCGAGGAACAAAAAGCTAACTTCTGTGCACAAAGTATCAGTTTGTAGTTATGGTTACATCTAAACATATCTGCCTGAATTGATGTCTGAACACTGATGTGTCCATCATTGTAAACTCTAAGGTCTCTTATGTGACGCCAGTAAGATCCTGAGTTCAGCACTAAATTGTGAGTGAACAGTGATATGTTGACTACCCATGAGCCCTTGAGGATGTTACCGTCGAGGGGAACCCTGACCCTGTGCAGGGTATCTCAGCACAAACCCTCACAGAAAACTAAGAGGTGAAAGTACAAAATCCTTTGCATTTACAGTTCTCACAGGGCACCATTAGATCTTCAATTGGTGAACAAAGTCAGAAAAAGGTTTACTGAATTAAGAAATATGTCTGTTATTGCTTTACAAACAACAGTGTTTCATCAGACGATTATTTGATTACAGCATCATGGTATTGTCCATAAGGGGCGTTGTTGAAACAAAAAAAGGTAAAACAAGATATTTCAAAACAAGACTGAACATGTTAAAACAATTGAGACTTATGACTAAAAGGTTAGTTACATTCCTGACACTGCTAAGGTTTTCCTCCTGTGGGTCATCATGTGCAACTCGATTAGACTTTTGACGACATCTTTTGTAACATTCCTGACTGTGATATGGCTTCTCTCCTGTATGTATGTATGTAACAAATCAAAAATGGATTTCTGATTAAAAGTTTTGTTACATTGTTGACACTGATGTATTGTTTTTCCTGTGTGACTTCCCTGTGGTCTATTGCCCCTTGGAAGAGCCTCATTGTTTTGTGTTCTGTTCTGTAAAAGCATCACTCCTCCATGTTCCTCCTCCTCCAAACTCTGATCTGCAGGACAGTCTGGAGTTACAACAAAAATGTGTTTGTCATATGAGACATGGGGCGATTTAGATTTATATCTAAAAGTTGTGTTACATTGTTGACACTGATGTTTTTTCTCCTTTGTGTGTTCTCATGTGTTTAACAAGATTATCTTTTTGTGCACATTCTTTGTTACTAGTTGACACTGATATGGTTTCTCTCCTGTGTGTGTTCTCATGTGTATAACAAGATTACCATTTTAACAGATCGTTTGATACATTGTGACACTGATATGGTTTCTCTCCTGAGTGTGTTCTCATGTGTTTAAGAACAGCACTTTTGTCAGGAAATCGTCTCTTACATTGTTGACACTGATGAGGTTTCTCTCCTGTGTGACCTCCCTGTGGTCTATTGTCCCTTGGAAGAGCCTCATTGTTTTGTGTTTTGTTCTGTAAAAGCAGCACTCTTCCATGTTCCTCCTCCTCCAAACTCTGAGCTGCAGGACAGTCTGGAGCTACAACAGAGACGGGCTGAGAGTCACTGCCTGGTTCTGGTGCTGCAGAGTCTTGTACATGAGGCTCTGCTTTGATTTGCTCCTCAGTTGTGTTGGTGGGTAGAGAGTCTCCTTCTCTGTCCTCCTCTTTAACAGTTTGGTCAAGACATGAACATTCAGAGGAGCCCTCCTGATCAGAATAATGTTCCACACTGAGAGAAGTGAAGTTGGAGTCTGTAGTTTCAGACTTCAGTCCTTGGAGCAGCTCTTCCTCCTGACTGGTCCACAGCTCCTCTTCCTCTTTAATCTGTGTGGTCTCTGGGAGAGAGAGCTGCCACACATCTAGGGGAAGGAGAAAACGTAAGTTTATCTACTTGTCATCTTTCTGCAAACTAACTTCCCTGACACGTAAAAAAAAGAAGGTATATATTGAAATCAAACAATGACTAAGGTAGACCTCTTGTTACCCCAAATGGAGGGAATCTGCCTCAAGAAGATTGATTGGATCTAAGTATCACTGTCTAGAAGATGGTTCGTCCAGCAGCATGAACCAACCTTTCTAATTTAGCTATCCCCCTCTTATATGACAACGATTCTAAAAACATATGATGATAACATGAATGTATGAATATCAAACCTGTTCGGAGTAGCTTGATCTCGGGTTGAGTAACAACATCCAACAGCCGCTGTACCCGCTTCCTCTCCTCCTCGGAACGAGAGATTTCTTCTTGGTACTCAGCAAATGTTATTTCAACTTCCCCAAAAATCTCTGAAGCTGCTGTTGTTAATCTCTTACTGAGAAATGCTCTGATATGCAAGTTGGAGTCCCTACTGAATATGGATTCTGTAGTTTCAGACTTCAGTCCTTGGAGGTGCTCTTCCTCCTGACTGGTCCACAGCTCCTGTTCCTCTTTAATCTGTGGGGGCTCCGGCAGAGAGAGCTGCTGCACTTCTCGAGGATGAAGAGGCAAGACAACAGTTAGATGCAGCCGCAGTAGGAACAGTTTGGTTGGTCAATTATCATTCTGTCACTAAATCAGTTCAGTTGTGTTGAAAATTGTATCTTAATATGTCTGGCTGCTGAAAAATAGAGCAGTTAAAAATAAACAGTGTAGGTCTAAATGTAGACTCTGGCGTGGTTTGTGTGTTAAACATGTTCCGTCCTGCAGAAGGATGTTAACAGTGAACATCTGAATCTGGGGTCCTCGGATGGAATAAACGACGTACAGATGGCTGGGCCAAAAAGAACGTTAATCTACGCTGTTAAAATGGGTTTGCGTTAACGGCGTTTATAATGCGTTTAACTGACAGCACAAATGAATATCAAACCTGTTCGGTGTAGCTTGATCTTAGGTTGAGTAACAATGTCCAACAGCCGTTGTATCCGCTTCCTCTCCTCCTTGGAACGAAAGATTTCTTCTTTGTATTCAGTAAACATGATTTCAATGCCCTCAAAAATCTCCAAAGCAGCCTTTGTTAGTCTCTCACTTAACAATTCTTGGATCGCGTTTAATTTAGACATTTTATCTTTCAAACACTCCCTGGTGAGTATGGAGTCTGTGGTTTCAGACTTCAGTCCTTGGAGCTGCTCTTCCTCCTGACTGGTCCACAGCTCCTGTTCCTCTTTAATCTGTGGGGTCTCTGGGAGAGAGAGCTGCTGCACATCTAGGGGGAGAACAGTTATATTTAGACACCACTATTTTGCAATCCAAACTGCTAAAAATATGCCCAAAAAGATATGCCATTTAAAACCAAACATTGTGAAATGGAAGGGATGTTCCAATCAAATGTAGGTTGAGGGAGGTCAGATGGCTGCGCGGTTTGGGACTCGGGCTATTATTCAGAAGGTTTCCGGTTTGATTCCTGGCTGTGCCAAATGAAGATTTGTCCTTGTGCAAGGCACTTCACTCTACTTGCCTCGGGGGAATGTCCCTGTACTCACTGTAAGTCACTCTGGATAAGAGCGAATATTTACTTATCATGAGCTTGGCTTACAACGAGCTGTCATTAATCTGGATAATGTTCTTTAATGTCAGATGTGTTTATACAGATTGAAAGAACATGAAGGGAAGGGAAACTACAGTGATCATTGTTGATGTCAGTACTGCTAGTGAGCACTTCAACTTTTTGCTAGAGCTTTAGCTGCTCAGTTTTAGTGCTAGCTGCTACCTGGATGGTCCTACAGAAGGGTTACAGAAGATCTAAGACTCCAACTATTATTATGCTATCCATTACAACAATAGTAGGAGGATTAGCCTTTGAAAAGATATTCCATCCTTTTGACACATAAGATCTAACACCTTGTGGGGTTATTCAGAGCAGTGATGTACTGTGAGTATGTCTGTGCACGGCTTCTCAGTTTACTTGGCTTTTCTATAAATATTTCGTAACAATCAATGATGGAGGTGCAGTTCTATTCTATTGAATTGACTATTTTGAATTTGTTCTTTTGCTGCTTCTCTGCCCTGGCCCTCCCCTCCCAGCCCGCTCCTCTGCCCTGGCCCTCCCCTCCCAGCCCTCTGCTCGGAGCCGAGCACACTCACTTTCCAGTGCTGACATTGTAGCCTGGCAGGATGGATTCACGCATGGTTCTACGATGCCATGGCTTGTGGCTTTTGAATAGTTGTGGTCAGTGTGATGGTCAGTGGAAGTAGTGACCTCCTCCCCGTCGGACACATCGGTGGTTGAAGGGTCAGCCAGACTGCTGCAGGGGTCAGCCAGACTGCGGCAGGTCTCACGCATCTTGCGTTTCATCAGCTGAGTCTGCTGAAACCTTTTGAAGGCGTAGTGTTGCTTTTCCCTCTCCCTCAACGAAGTGTGTGCAAAAAGACTGGGCACAAAGTCGGGGCTCAGAGGATTGTTCTGTTTTGCTCCTAAAAAGTCAGAGCATAGTCAAATGAAAGATTACATGTGTGAGACATTCTCCAACCTGAGTAAATCTCTCTCTTAGAACCTATGTAAGTTGTAATAAGGGACAGATTACGAAAGTGGGAGGTTTAAAATTACTGGGTTTAGCCCAGCTAAACAAAGGGACTTGCAGAGGGAATTGCATAGGTAGACCGAAAAATACTTTGATATCATCCTACTTTCAGGATTTGTGTTTGTGAAATATAGGTTTAAAGGAGAACTCCGGCCAAGTGTACGTGAATCTTGATTGCTATAATCTTAATCGCTATAAATGTGCAGGTACATAAGGCACTAGGTGCCAGCTATCATCTGCTAGCAGCTAGTACAACACAAACGCATTACTGAGGAGCTGAAAGGTGTGATGTAAAAAAAAAAAAGTGAAAGTCATAAACTTGACTGATTAATATAGTCAATCAAGTTTTGTAAGTGTTCTCTTTGGTTCTCCAAACGTAATGTTATAGCTCTTGTTGTTAGCCCCAGCTGCTTAGTTGAGGCAAAGGCTTACCTGACACGAAGTGTTCATTGCATAGTAAGGTATTACACGTGGGTGTCCAATCAGCTCTTCGTATGACAGCTAACCACTTCTTCCTTCTTTCCTTTTCTTTTGGTATACAATAAAATACAAGTCCAGGGTTCCTCTTTCGGCTATTGTTGCAGCCAACTGCACAACATGTTGCAGGCATGACTGAGACCGAGTAGGTCGTAATGATGGCGGCGCAAAGCTACAGTGACGTCATGTGAACCGAACGAATACACACATTGTGTTTCTGAAGAAAAAAAAATCGTGTTTACGAAAAGTGTCTGTATCCTGTAGGCTATTCGCAGATACGTTTTATATCTGCAAATGTTTATATGAGTTTGCAAATGTTTTTTTCGTATTGTGTGTTTTTCGATTTACAGGTTATACACTTACACACGGACTGTTGCAAACAAAAAATACTGAGACAAATATATCTCTTTATCAAACTTGTTCAGTGTAGCTTGATCTCGTGTTGAGTAGGCTATAACAACCGTAGTAGCCGTGCCCTCTCCTCCGTGGAATCAGATTTATTCCTTGTAGCCTACTCAACAACCGTTTTTTTCTTCTTCATCTACACAAAAACATCCAGGTCTACCATTACAAGTCCAAGAGGCTAGCTCTTCCGTTTCGGGGTACTAGCCTATATCATGCCGGAATATCAAGATTTTCCGGCGATTATATTTCCCTTACCCTATTTGGTATCAATTGTATGGATACCTTAACTTTATTTAAATTTACTTTAACTGGACATGAAAAAACTCGTGTAGGGGGGCGAAATACAGGAACTGGGCACAAGGAACTGGTCTGGAAAGTCCTCAACCACAGGTCAACATATCTGACAAGAAGCAGCCGTCAGAACTCCAAACAATATGTTGAAGTTGAACTCCTTTACTAAGCAGTTACAGAGGGGTCACATATTCTGATGGCTGCTACTTGTCAGATATGGTGACCTCTGAGGTACTGGCTATGTGATGGCTATACATAAGAAAACATCTGTCCAGATTAGTGTGAAGGATGACATAACTCCCGAACAATATTTTGAAGTTTAACTCATTTATTAAGCAGTTACAGTGGGGTCATATTCTGACAACTTAATGTGCTGGTCCATTAAATGTTTAGTTCTTTATTTTCTTTCCAGTAGAATATTAAAATGAGGTCTAGTGTAAGGTTTTAGGTAGCTTACAACTTATGCATCCAGTCACAAAGAAATAGTGTTTAGGTCAGAAAACAAATGGATAATTTGGTAAATACAATTTTTACAAGGGGGCATAATGGCAACAAAAAGAGAAAATGTTCTTATGGCCAAATATGAGAGAGATGTTTGAGACGCCATCAAAAATGACATTAATGTATTTATATGACATATGTCGTTGTTGTAATTGTGCCAACCCAAAAGAAACTGGAACTGGAAGATAACTGTCTTAACAGTGAGGACTGAGTGTACGTACCGGAAACGGAAAAACTTGCTTCTAGGACTAGCTAGCTAGCTGAGTAGCTAGTAGACTAAGAGTAACTTCTCTGTAGAGTAGCTAGCATCTAGGAAGCTTAAGGGTCAACTCCGTTGAACAAATTTCGAAAATGCCTAAATATATCCGTGAGACACTAGTAATATAGCGCTGGTGATTTTCAGTGGAGTTGAAAAAACGTTAGTTGAGTACTGTAGGCTACAAAGAAGAAATCGGATTCCATAGAGGAGAGGGCACGGCTACAACGTTGTTATACTCAACACAAGATCAAGATACACCAAACAGGTTTGGTTTGAGATAGATGTGTCTCAATATTATATGTGTGCAACAGTCCGTGTGTTAATGTATAACCTGTAAATCGAAAAATACGCAATACGAAAAAAACATTTCCTAACTCTGCAACATTGCAAATTTAAAACGGATCTGCGAATATAACCTACAAACACAAAACAATATGGCCAAATATGAGAGAGATGTTTGAGACGCCATCAAAAATTACATTAATGTATTTATATGACATATGTCGTTGTTGTAATTGTGCCAACCCAAAAGAAACTGGAACTGGAAGATAACTGTCTTAACAGTGAGGACTGACTGTACTTAATCTGTTATTCCTTATTCAGTTTTGTACAGTTTTATATATCATATTTAATATTTTTCATAAAGATTGGTTTTATAGTTGATCAGTGTTGTTTTCATTTGTGGAAGAATGAATGAATTTAATGTTACAACAACGACATAATAAGTCTGTGCCACACAGTCCTGCAGAAAAACAGGAACATCTGTGTTAACAGGTACTTTTGCAGCCGCAGTGTCAAATTTCTGGTCATCCAGGTGACGTGAAGGTCCCATCCTCTATTTGCCAACCATATCCATCCATGTTGACAAAAAGCAGCTACCTTATTTGTGTAGAACGATCACGTGTCAAACCGTGCCACCAAAATCCTATTACGCTCTGAAGAAACTAGTTCTGCATAAAACATAGACCCTTCAACAATCGACTAGAATTTCAGCGACAAACTTCTTTTTTTGTAGTTTAGCACGACTCTTTTTTTATGAGCTAAAGATTGTGTAGATGCCAGATTCTGGAGCGGGAATCATTTTCTAAAATACTTTTCGGGGTTCACCTTGCGGCCTATATCCCGGATGTTACAATCAGAACTTTTTCAGCTCTAAATTTTCGGCTCGAATTTGATAGGCTCAAAACATTTTGGCTTTATTTTTATAAGCTTGAGTCTCTTAGGCTCAAATTTGAGCACCCTGAATTTTATTTTACATTGAAATATATTCATTTGAGAATTCAGTCTTGTTGAAATTTTAATATTAAGTATTCAATGCCTGATTTGCTTCCATACATTCCCCTTTTCCTTGTTTTGGGTGCTGGTTCGGAGCCGGTGCTTAATCTCAAAACAGTTCTTTCTCTTTCGACCGCCTGAGAACCGTCTCTGAACCAGGGACAGTGGCAACGGGCACCACTTCGGAGCTGGGCCAGTGTGGGAACCAAGTAAGAACCGCTTGGGGCGGGGTGACTGTGACCAGCAAGACGAACAGAATCCTTTGACCACCATTGCTCTAAGTTTTTATAATTCATATTTTAGCTAAACGGTTCTTGTAAATCAGCATCTGAATTAAAATGTAACGAGAAGTGGGCAGTGTAGTTGCTGACAATGTGCTTATTTTATTGATGAAACTGCTCATTTGTAAATTTGCTCAGAATTTTCAATAACTTAGCTAGCAGTGCAGTGCAGACTCTAGTTGCTGCATTCCTATCAATATATCCTATCAAATAAGTGAAATGACAAACACAAATGTTATGAGCTATTGAGCCTATATTTACCACAAATTTAATACACAAGCACTATACAGCAAAAGTTTATCAAATGTTGCGCTGATAATGCCAGGGTCATAGTGCTGCGAGTCCAGGGTATTGCTCAATAGCCAAGAAAACACACATCTCAACCTCGCGTTCTTTGGATTGATAAACAGCCTTTAGACAAACTCTGCTTTGTGTTTGGCGGCTATGCCGCGCTTGCGTTGCTGGGAAAGACGAGACGTATACAGTGACGTCATGACGTGGCTCTGTGGTGGCTCTCTAGCCCATGGAAAAGCAAACCAGTTTTTAGAAGGCTCCTTTCTTGAACCAGCTCCCAACTAGCTCCCGGTTCACTTTGGTGGAAAGGGGGTAGAGAGAGAGCAGCTGCACTTTTGGGGAACAGAAGAGGCAACAGTTCTTTTAATGTCTCATGACAGCTGAAATGTAGATCTACGTAAATAGAGGTACTGACTACATTGACGACACTCAAGTTAAAGTAAAGAAGTGTGGGCTTTGACTTTACTCTGACAAGTAAAAAGTAGCCATTACAGGGCTCAACATTAACATTTTTTGGCACTGGCCCTACCGGGGCCAATGGGTTTGAAACTTACTGGCCCTGAGACCATTTTTACTGGCCCCCCCCCCTCTCAAAGTAATTTGTAATTTATCATTTGTAATTTATCATTTTTACAACAAAACCAAAGCTGTCTTCCCTGCTGACAGCCATCTCTCTGCACAACTGAAACCTCTAGTCCCTCAATGCTGTATAAAAGCTTCCATAGCATTTCATCAGTATGATACTGATGTAGTACCCAAGTCGACACCACGAGGTGAACGGCTGGCCCGTCTTAATTACGTGATGTGCCGTTGTTATAAGTCGTGCAATAACATGATGGGTATATACATTGAAATTCTTGACCAGTATAGTCAACGGCCTGGAAGATGGATTGTCAACCATCTGCTTAGCTGTCACGCAAACCAGGTGCTGTCTGCTACTGCTAGCATGGCTGGTCAGGGATTGTTTTTGAAAATTGTCGGTGCCTCTGTAAAATGTAAAAATATCCACTTTTGTTTGTTTTGTTTTCTTTAGACGGGAACATATCACAAACGACACAGTGCATCTTCGTTCCATAAAAAAGTTGCTTCCGATTGAGCTCGTAGCTCTACTTTGCTGCCATCTTCACTTTATTGTCTTGCACCAGTTGTAAAAAAATGTATTGAGATTGGAGAATTACAATTTGACAACCACTCGTCACTCCTCAACTCTTGATATTCCACCTGTGCGCCCCACAAGCTGCAAAGTTATTTATGCATTTAGCAGATAGCAAAATATATGAAGGATGTTAACTTTTACAATGCAATTTTTTTTTCAATCAATAATTTGCAGTGGCCGATCGGGCCAGTGAGTTACTAGTTTAACTGTCCTGACGTTACTTTTTACTGGCCCCGGGCCATCGTTATTGTCGAGCCCAGGCCATTACTACTGTCTGTGTTGCGCGGGTAACTGGACCTTACTTTATATACATACATACATACATACATACATACATACATACATACATACATACATACATACATACATACATACATACATACATACATACATACATACATACATACATACATACATACATACATACATACATACATACATACATACATACATACATACATACATACATACATACATACATACATACATGAATATCATTTTTGATGGCGACAATTTTAAACATCTATCTCATATATGGCCTTATTTTTTTTTGGTGTTTGTAGGTTATATTAGCAGATCCATTTTATATTAGCAAATGCTCATTACACACCCGATCCTTGTTATCTTGGGTGTTACAATCTGAATTTATTAAGCTCCAGGCTCGAATTTGATAGACTCAAATGTTTTAGGCTTGAATTTGAGCAACCTTAATTTTATTTTACATTAAAATAAATTCATATGAGAATTCTATCTTGTTTAAATTTCAATATTAATACTCAATGCCTTTTAGAATTCAAAACATTGTCACTGATTTGTTTCCATAGCTCTCTCTCCCGGAGCCCCCACAGATTAAAGAGGAACAGGAGCTGTGGACCAGTCAGGAGGAAGAGCTGCTCCAAAAACTGAAGTCCGAAACTACACATTTTTTAGATTTCCCAAGGAGTTTTATGGTTTTAGCATCAACATGTCTAAATTAAACATGATCAGAAATTTTTTAAGTGAGAGACTAACAATGGCGGCATTGGAGATTTTTGAGGTTGTTGAAGTGATGTTTGCTGAGTGCCAAGACGAAATCTCTCGTTCTAAAGAGGAGAATGCGCGGCTACAACGGCTGTTGGATGTTGTCACTCAACCTAATATCACGTTACACAGAACAGGTTTGATATTCATGTTATCATCTTCTGTGTGTAGAATCGTTGTCATGTAAGAGGGTGGTAGCTAAATTAGAAAGGTTGGTTCATGCTGCTATACCAACTCTCTTTTTGACAGTGATGTTTAGATCCAATCTTCTTGAGGCAGATTCCCTCCATTTGGAGTAAGGAGAGGTCCACCTTAGTCATTGTTTGATTTCAATTGTTTGTTAGTTTTTTTACATGTCAGGGAAGTTAGTTTGCAGATAGATGACAAGTAGGTAAACATGTTTTCTCCTTCCCCTAGATGTGCAGCAGCTCTCTCTCCCGGAACCCCCACAGATTAAAGAGGAACAGGAGCTGTGGACCAGTCAGAAGGAAGGGCAGCTCCAAGGACTGAAGTCTGAAACTACAGACACCATCTTCACTTCTCTCAGTGTGGAACATATTTCTGATCAGGAAGGCTCCTCTGAATGTTCACATCTTTTCCAGACTGTTAAAGTGGAGAACAGAGAAGGAGACTCTCTACCCAGCAACACAACTGAGGAGCAAATCAACGCAGAGCCTCATGCACAAGACTCTGCAGCACCAGAACCAGACAGGGACTCTCAGCTCCTCTCTGTAGTTCCAGACTGTCCTGCAGCTCAGAGTTTGGAGGAGGAGGAACATGGAGGAGTAATGCTTTTACAGAACAGAACACAAAACAATGAGGCTCTTCCAAGGGACAATAGACCACAGCGAAGTTACACAGGAGAGAAACCTCACCAGTGTCAACAATGTAAGAAACAATTTGCTTTCAAAAGTGCTCTTCTTAAACACATGAGAACACACTCAGGAGAGAAACCTTTTCAGTGTCAACAATGTAACAAACGATTTGCTCAAAAAAGTGTTCTTGTTGATCACATGAGAACACACACAGGAGAGAAACCATATCAGTGTCAACAATGTAACAAACAATTTGCTCACAAAGGTAATCTGGTTGATCACATGAAAACACATACAGGAGAGAAACCTTTTCAATGTCAACAATGTAACAAACGATATGCTCTCAAAGGTAATCTTAATAAACACATGAGAACACACACAGGAGAGAAACCTTTTCAGTGTCAACAATGTAACAAACGATGTTCTCACAAAGCTAATCTTCTTAAACACATGAGAACACACACAGGAGAGAAACCATAGCAGTGTTAAATGTTACACAACTTTTAGATATAAATGTAAATTGTTCATTGTCTCATATGACAAACCAATCTCTGTTGTAGCTCCAGACTGTCCTGCAGCTCAGAGATTGGAGGAGGAGGAACATGGAGGAGTGATGCTTTTACGGAACAGAACACAAAACAATGAGGCTATTCCAAGGGACAATAGACCACAGGGAAGTCACACAAGAAAAACAATACATCAGTGTCAACAATGTAACAAACTATTTGCTGACAAAGGCAATCTTGTTAGTCACATGAAAAGACACAAAGCAGGGAAACCTTTTCAGTGTGAACAATGTAACAAACGATTTGCTCAGAAAGGTACTCTTGTTGATCACGTGAGAACACACACAGGAGAGAAACCTTTTCATTGTCAACAATGTAACAAACGATTTGCTCACAAAAGTACTCTTGTTAGTCATATGAGAACGCACACAGGAGAAAAACCTTATCAATGTCAAAAATGTAGACAGCGGTTTGCTCATAAAATAAGTATTGTTGGTCACATGAGAAAACACACAGGAGAAATACCATAGTATGAATTATGTTATGTTTTATGCCAGAAGAGTTTGGTTTATCTAATGAGAAACTAAGTTTGAATTGATTTCCTGTCCAGTGGGTATTTATATGCTTTGCTTCCTCCCTTGTTGTATGTGCTAGTGCCAAGCAAGGAGCACCTTCCACCTTAGATACCACTATGTTCCACCTTAGATACCGCTATGTTCCACCTTAGATATTCTCTAAAAAAGTTTTGAAATATTGATAAAAAGTTTTTTTTAAAGTTTCTAAAGGTTTTTAAAAGGTTTTGAAAGGTTGAATGGCAGATTTTTCCCTAGATGCCTGAATAAGTTGATGTGTAGATGACCTTAACCATCACAGGTGTCCAAATGTACAAATACTTCGTTACCTTACTTAAGTAGAAATGTTGGGTATCTATACTTTACTGACGTAAATATTTTTCAGCCGACTTTCTACTTCTACACCTTACATTTTCACGCAATTATCGGTACTCTCTACTCCTTACATTTTAAAAATAGCCTTGTTACTCCAATTTCAGTTTGGCTTGTCATCGTTCAAAAACACACATACAAAGAAAAACTATCCAGAAAAAATGGTGCCATCCGTATAGAGTGAATTTGATTGTGGTTGGATGAGAAGTATAAACAAATACCATTCCGACACCCTATTGGTTTATACGTGATCCATCACCTGCACCTGACACACAATTCACACTCAAACTCCAGCAAGGAAATAGCAGACGTATGTAGCATACGAAGATATCTGCGACAGAGACTCGAGAACTCCAGCAAAATGTCTTAACCAAGCATCAGCGAGGAGGTTGGTAGCTAGGAAGATTATCCAACCCTTCTACATCCCTGGCCGTACCTGGAAGAACTTTCCGACATGTTGAATGCAAAAACAACTCCTTTTGAATGCGCTGCAAGCTCTGCGGACCGAAGTAGGCTACCACGAGACCCAAGTAGGCTACCACGAGCTAATGGCTTTCACAAACTCGCCATCTAATTTGAATAAAGGCTATTGTCCTCAAAAAGTGAATTTTTGCTCCATTACAATACTTTTAAGCAACTAGGTAGTCATCATATCTTGCGCTCCATGAAACACATGTTTATGCTAAGTAGTAGGCTACACATATATGGTACTAAAATGCATTCATTTTCAATGGGCTTAAACAGGTGCAGCCCACATTTTTCAACAATAACATTTCAATATAACAGTCATTATGGCCTTTAGAAAAATGTTTTTTTTTGGGGGGGGGGGGGGGAGGTGGGGTCGTGCATTATAGACCCCTGTACCTAAGCTTTTGTCCTTAATGGAATTTTTTTCTCCCTTACATTACTACTTTTACTTTTATACTTTAAGTAGTTTTGAAACCAGTACTTTTATACTTTTACTTGAGTAAAAAGTTTGTATTGATACTTCTACAGAAGTATGTTTAAACCCTAGTATCAATACTTATACTTGAGTAATGAAAGTGAATACTTTTGACACCTCTAAACCATAGAAAACGTTTGTAGTTTATTACAGTAGTCTGTATTTTAAACAATAAAAGGTTTTACTGGAACTTTTTTGTATTTTATTAGCCAAGTTATTTCTTACTTCTTTTACAACTGGCTCGTGGATGTAATCAGGAAGACAGATGTAGGCACAACTGGAACGGTAAGCAATGGTTTAATGGTTAACCATGTGGACGACAAAGTTACACTGTATCAAGCTGGTAGTCAGCTCAGGTCACTCTCCCCCTTCCCTCATCCCTGGAGCAGGTACTGGAAGCCGTGAGCCACGCCGGGTCCAGCAGTGTCCAATCAACCCAATCACCATGGCAACGCAGGAAAGGAGAGGGCCGTCACACTTCATTTATACAAATTATTTATTGTAGTCCCTGTAGATGAAAAGCATACACTTTTAAAACAAGTATCTCATCAGACTGATCACCTCTCAGAATAGAAAGGGGAAGGACAAGGTGTGAATCATGTTTTAGAACTGCTTCATAATATAATATTGGATTCATCAAATATTAAGTTGTTCCATTGGTATTTTTTCATATGTTCTGTAGATTTCAATACAACTGACAGATTATTATTTGGTCAACATTTGGCCAAAAATGCTGTAGATGCCTGTTGCTTTGATAACTTAAAATAATAATTATAAATTATATTTAAAGGCTCCTGTCAACACTCAAGGACACCATACAAAATACATTTTAAAACAGCAAAAATAAAGAATACCACTACATTCAAAACAGCAGAAGCAGGCAGATTAATTGACATTAAATGGATGCAATTTTAAACAGATGGGTTTTGAGTTCCAATTTGAAATCGGGGAATCAGTGAATATTTCTGAGTTGGGGTGGTAGTGCATTCCAGAGATGGGGAGCAGAGGGGCTGAATGCTCTACTCCCCATGGTGGTGAGACGGGCAGAGGGGCTGAATGCTCTACCCCCCATGGTGGTGAGACGGGCAGAGGGGCTGAATGCTCTACTCCCCATGGTGGTGAGACAGGGAGCAAAGGAGCTGAATGCTCTACTCCCCATGGTGGTGAGACAAGGAGCAGAGGGGCTGAATGCTTTACTCCCCATGGTGGTGAGACAGGGAGCAGAGGGGCTGAATGCTCTACTCCCCATGGTGGTGAGACAGGCAGAGGGGCTGAATGCTCTACTCCCCATGGTGGTGAGACAGGCAGAGGGGACAGACAGGTGTATGGAGGAAGAGGATCTGAGGGAGCGGGAGGTAGTGGGACCCTGGAGGAGATCAGACACATACAGGGTGAGGTTGTGGATGACCTAGAATGTAAACAGGAGGATCTTGAATTGTATAAGGGACTGAACCAGGAGCCAGTGGAGCTGTTGCAGGACAGGAGTGATGTGGTGGATAGAGGGGGTGCGAGATATAATGTGGGCAGCAGAATTATGACCAGTGATAATGCGGGCAGCTGAATTCTGGACCAGTTATAATGTGGGCAGCAGAATTCTGGACCAGTTGAAGTTTATGGAGGGATTGGTGAGGGGGACCAAAAAGGAGAGAGTTACAATAATCCAGACGGGAAGTGACGAGACTGTGGACAAGAGGGCGGCAGTGTGGGGAGTAAGGGAGGGGCGGAGACGATTGATGTTTTGGAGGTGAAAGTAATCGGACTGGGTAATGTTATTGATGTGGAGCTGAAAGGATAGTGTGCTGTAAAGGATGACACCCAGACTCTTAACCTGGGGGGATGGTGAAACGGAGGAGTTGTCAATAATAAGAGAAAAACTGTCAGTTTTGGATAAAGTGGATTTGGTGCCAATGAGGAGAACCTCAGTTTTATTTCAGTTTGATTTGAGGAAGTTTTGGGTGAACCAGACTCTTATTTTAGTGATGCAATCAGTAAGGGAGGTGGGCGGGAGAGTGGAGAAGGGTTTGGTAGAAAGGTAGAGCTGGGTGTCATCAGCATAACAGTGAAAGTGAATGTTGAATTTGCGAAGGATATTACCAAGGGGAAGGAGGTAAATGATGAAGAGTAGGGGCTCCAGGACAGAGCCCTGGGGCACACCTGAAGTCACAGAGGAGGGAGTGGATTTAAAAGACTTTAGTTGGATGAACTGAATGTGGTCAGAAAGAAAAAATGTGAACCAGTTTAACAGGGTGTGGGTGATACCGATCGAAGATAGCCTCTTGAGGAGGTTGGTGACAGATGGTGTCAAAGGCTGCACTCAGGTCGAGGACAATGAGGGTGTTTAATAGTCCAGAATCAGCTGCCATGACGAGATTGTTAGTGATTTGAGAAGTGCTGTTTCAGTGCCATGGAGTGGGCGGAAACCGGACTGGAAGTGTTCATAAAGGTTATTGTGGGATAGGTGAGAATAGAGTTGAGAGGCAACAGTTTTTTTCCAGGATTTTGGAGAAGAGGGAGATTGGATATAGGAAAGACGTTATTGAAGTTCGAGGGTTCGGCACCAGATTTTTTCAGAATTGGGGTAATGGTAGCATTTTTGAATGATTTGAGGACAGTTCCAGTGGTAAAAGCTATAGCCTACATATTTTTGGATGGTCTGGTAACTTTAATAAAACATAAATTGGATAACTACAGCTTTTACTTTGAAATATGTTTTATAGTATATAAATACTATAAATAGGATATTGGTGTTACACTGTACTGTCTGAAAACACAACTTGAGCTCAGGAAGAAGGACAGATTTTTTTAAATGGAGGTTGACTCACTTCTACACTCCACCGTTAGAAATATATGGACATTAGCTGATAGTTGTTGACAATTAATGCGTTGGTTCAGTAAACGACGCAGCTATGCACCCCCCGAGACAAGCCTGCCCGGAAGTAAACAGAACCTCGATGTTGTTCACATCCGACAGGAGTTATGCGTCGCTACTTTTTAACACAAAGGAAGGACCCAGGTATTAATAGCTAACCTCGTTGTGCAGAGTATCCCTTTTACTCCACCAAAATGTCAAAACTAGAATTGTTTAGAAGATTTATCCGTGAGAGACTATCAACGGCAGCTTTAGAGATTTTTGCGGCCGTTGAAAAAACTTTTGCTGAGTTCCAAGAAGAAATGTATAATTCCAAGGAGGAGAGCGCGCGGCTCAAACGATTGTTGGACATTGTTACTCCACCGGAGATCAAGATACACCGAATAGGTAGGTGAACATTTAGAACGCCACATACATTTGGCCAAGGCTTGGTCCAAACAACCGCCAAAAGTAGCTTAGAATCGTTTGGTTTCAATGTAGCCCTGGAGCCAAAAAGTTTGCCCACCCCTGTTATAGACTTCTTGGAACGCCGCCACGAGGTTGTAAACTATTGAATCCAATGTCCAGGAAAGGGGGAGTGGAGTTGTACCCCGTGTAAATATTACTGTCAATCTAGGAGGACCTGCATTGCTTAATATCAACCGGTCTGTTCAGATCAGAGTCCTGAGATAACCATCTACTAGGATACATTATTTAATTGCTTGGTCAATGTGATGGCTTTTTGATATCTTGCTCTAGAAAACATGTGAAGCAGAATCTCAGCCAACCATGTCGGAAAAACAACCAGCCTTTCATGACACCATCCAGTGTGCTCCTCACACCTGATCACATGGTTTCCATCTTCCAGACATGTTTGGCTGCATGTAACTGTTGTCTTGCCTCTTCTTCCCCCAGAAGTGCAGCAGCTCTCTCTCCCGGAGCCCCCGCAGATTAAAGAGGAACAGGAGCTGTGGACCAGCCAGGAGGAAGAGCTGCTCCAAAGACTGCAGTCTGAAACTACAGATTCGAGATTTACAGAGGAGTCCAAGTTTTTAAACATCAGAATGTCTCAATTAAATGTGATAAGAGACCTTTGTGGTGAAATACTGACAACAGCAGCTTTGAAGATTTACTGGGCCGCTGAAAAACCGTTTGCAGGATACCAGGAAGAAATCTCTCATTCCAAGGAGGAGAGCGCATGGCTACAACGGCTGTTGGACGTTGTTACTCAACCTGAGATCAAGCTACAACAAACAGGTTTGATGTTCATTCTTTCATGTTAAACTCTGCTGTGTCTAGAATGTTGCTGTGTCTAGAATGCTGCTGTGTCTAGGAGGGGGGTCACATGATCACTTGGGTGTTGAGCTGAGATCTGGGGCTGGTTGCACAAAACACTTTAAGTTAAGATTTACCTGAAAGTCAGAGTTAAGGTTTCCTTAAAATATAATCGGTTGCACAAAGCACCCTTAAGTCTTCTCCTTAAGGTATGGCTGGTAAATACAAGTACTGTTCCCTGACTAACCCTATAAATACAGACTGTTCCCTGACTAACCCTATAAATACAGACTGTTCCCTGACTAACCCTGTAAATACAGACTGTTCCCTGACTAACCCTGTAAATACAGACTGTTCCCTGACTAACCCTATAAATACAGACTGTTCCCTGACTAACCCTGTAAATACAGACTGTTCCCTGACTAACCCTGTAAATACAGACTGTTCCTTGACTAACCCTAATACAGACTGTTCCCTGACTAACCCTGTAAATACAGACTGTTCCCTGACTAACCCTGTAAATACAGACTGTTCCTTGACTAACCCTAATACAGACTGTTCCCTGACTAACCCTGTAAATACAGACCGCTCCCTGACCGAGGTGGTCAGCACCCATCTTAGCCTCTGTTCCCTCCATGTTGGAGTGACAGAAGGTGGACCCTACCACATATTCTCCACTCTTACTTAACTGTCTCCAGCCTTCTCTGCATCTCTGTCACCAACCATCTCTGGAGGAAGGGAGCTTTCACCCAGCTGCTCCTCCCCAGGTTTCTAACATGTTTTCCTTGTCTTCCTTGAGAGTTCAGGTGGTTTATAGGTGCCAATCTAGGCCCATATGTGAAGCCCTCTGTGACTTGAAAAAGAAGACAAATTACAATTGATTAATTCCTTCCATTTAACAGTGTTTGGGTGTAAATGGCACCTTTTTTGTTGTCAAACATGTAAGATTGCAAAGTAATGGTGGGTTAATATAACTGTTCTCTTTCCCCTAGATGTGCAGCAGTTCTCTCTCCCGGAGCCCCCGCAGATTAAAGAGGAACAGGAGTTGTGGACCAGTCAGGAGGAAGAGCAGCTCCAAGGACTGAAGTCTGAAACTACAGAATCCATCTTCACTTCTCCCAGTGTGAAACATGACTCAGATCAGGAGGGCTCCTCTGAAAGTTCACGTCTTCACCAAACTGTTAAAGTGGAGAACAGAGAAGGAGACTCTCTGCCCAGCAACACAACTGAGGTGCAAATCAAAGCAGAGCTTCATGTACAAGACTCTGCAGCACCAGAACCAGACAGTGACTCTCAGCCCCTCTCTGTTGTAGCTGCAGAATCTCCTGCAGCTCAGAGTCTGGAGGAGGAGGAACATGGAGGAGTGATGCTTTTACAGAACAGAACACAAAACAATGAGGCTCTTCCAAGGGACAATAGACCACAAGGAAATCACACAGGAAAAACAATACATCAGTGTCAACAATGTAACAAAACTTTTATATCTGAATCTTTTTTGATTATGCACATAAGAACACACATGACAACACACAAACGAGAGAAACATTTTCCGTGTCAAAAATGTAACAAACAATTTGCTCAGAAATGTCATCTTGTTGATCACTTGAGAACACACTCAGGAGAGAAACCTTTCCAGTGTCCACAATGTAACAAACGATGTGCTCTCAAAGGTAATCTTCTTAAACACATGACAACACATTCAGGAGAGAAACCTTTCCAGTGTCCACAATGTAACAAACGATTTGCTCACAAAGGTAGTCTTGTTGGTCACATGAGAACACACACAGGAGAGAAACCTTTTCAGTGTCCACAATGTAACAAACGATATGCTGACAAAAAAAGTATTGTTGGTCACATGAGAAAACACACAGGTGAGAAACCATAGTGTGAATGATGTAATGTTTACTGCCAGAAGACCTGTTTGGTTTATCTAATGAGAAATTATACGAGTTTGAATTGATTTCCTGTCCAGTGGGTATTTACACGCTTTGCTTCCTCCCTTGTTGTATGTGCTGATTTCAAACAAGCAGCACCTTCCACCTTAGATACCGTTACCTTCCATTTTAGATATTTTCGAAAAGGTTTCGAAAGGTTGAAAAAATGTTTCTGAACATATACATATATCACCAGCATCACTCTATTGGTATATAAATGTCCAGATTGTAGTTTATAGGGGGGGGATATTTTCCTCAGGCCTACAGGAAAATGTTTCTCTGTGTTCTTAGTGTAAAAGACTGTTGTATAGAATAAACTCGTTATACGTAATGATCACAGTAACAAAAATCACCTGTATTACTGTATTGTGTCAAAAATGACCAGACTGTTATATAGGGGGGGGGGAACCACTTTCATCAGGCCTCCAGGAAAATCTGTTCTCCCTGTGTTCTCAGTGTAAAAAAACTACTGTTCTCTATTGTACTCTGCTCTGTTTACGCTACTCTGTTTTACGAAAAATAATTCATGAAAAAATCTATCAAAATCTTTTTTGAAAAAAAAGTTTTCGTAAGGTTTTGGAAAACGTTTCTATAGGTCAACTAAGTCGTTTCTTCATTAATGCAAATTATGTATTGTAGTCCCTTTAGTCTCTGCACCTTTTTTATAGTATAGTTAGACTTGTTTAAACTTACACCACTTATTTAAGATTTACTCCAATACGTTGAATTTACGCACGTTCCCGCCACAATAATTTCCTTGTCTGTGTAAACTTTCATGGAATTTAAAACCCTTTCTGACTCCTATATGAAAAGCCTACCCA
This sequence comes from Hypomesus nipponensis, assembly GCF_054491055.1. Lineage (NCBI taxonomy): Eukaryota > Metazoa > Chordata > Actinopteri > Osmeriformes > Osmeridae > Hypomesus > Hypomesus nipponensis. The sequence continues at coordinate 1,251,034 of NC_140381.1, read as the reverse complement.
TCTGAAACAGGTATCTAATCAGACTGATCACCTTCTGAGACTAGAGAAGGGAAAGAACATGTGAAAAGTGCTTTAGAACTGCTTCATAATATCACATTCATCAAATATTGAGTTGTTCCATTAGTATTTTTTCATATGTTCTTTAGATTTCAATTCAACTGACATATTACTAATTGGTCAACATTTGGCCATAAAAGCTCTAGTTGCCTGTTGCTTTGATAACTTAAAAGCGATAGCCTTTATATTTTTGGGCGATCTGGTAACTTTAATTTAACTTTAATAAAACATAAATTGGAGCTTTTACTTTTAAATATATTCAATGATGGGCCCTGTAAAGCCAATTTCCTAAAATTCCAAATTCCATAACTACAAATAATAATAATAAACGTAACTACGGTGGCCCACGGATGCACAACACAGCAACATTAGCGAAGCAAACAAAAGTTGAAAACACAACAATGCTGTTGTGTTGTAAGTAGTAAATTGTTTTTTTAAATGCAGCGTTTTTATAAATTTAGCGTTTTTGTTAATGTCGTTGTGTTGTGTGTTAATGTTGTTGTGTTTTCAACTTTTGTTTGCTTCGCTAATGTTGCTGTGGTATGCACCCGTGGGCCACCGTACGTAACCCTTTCTGGCTCCAACAGCCCCTGTCACGATATACCCGGACCAATATTGGTGTAACACTGTACTGTCTGAAAACACAACTCGGGCTCAAGAAGAACGACAGATTCTTTTCATTGGAGGTTGTCTCATTTCAACACTCCACCGTTAGAAATATATGGACATTAGCTGATAGTTGTTGACAATGCGTTGGTTCAGTGAACAACGAAGTTATGCACCTCCCGAGACTAGCCTGCCCGGAAGTAAACAGAACCTCGAGGTTGTTCACATCCGACAGGAGTTTTGCGAAGCTACTTTTTCACACTAAGGAAGGACCCAGGTTCTCGTTGTGCAGAGTACTCCACCAAAATGTCAAAACTAGAATTGTTTAGAGGATTTGTCCATGACAGACTATCAACGGCAGCTTTGGAGATTTTTGCAGCCGTTGAAAAAACGTTTGCTGAGTTCCAAGAAGAATTTTATAATTCCAAGGAGGAGAGCGCGCGGCTCAAACGATTGTTGGACATTGTTACTCCACCGGAGATGAAGATACACCGAATAGGTAGGATGGACAGTTAGAATGCAACATATTTTTGGCCAAGGCTTGGTCCAAACAACCGCCAAAAAACTAGCTTAGAGTCTTTTGGTTTCAATGTAGCCCTGGAGCCAAAAAGTTTGCCCATCCCTGTTGTAGACTTTGTGGAAGGCCGCCACGAGGTTGCAAACTATTGAATCCAACGTCCAGGAAGGGGAGAATGGAGTTGTACCCCGTATAAATATGACTGTCTATCTACAAGGACCTGCATTGTTTAATACCAACCGGTCTGTTCAGATCAGAATCCTGACATCAATATCTACTATACATTATTTAATTGCTAATTGGTTTCTGTGATACTTTTTGATATATTGCCCTATAAAACATGTGTAGCAAAGTATCAGCCAACCATGTCAGAAAAACAACCAGCCTTTATTGACACCATCCAGTGTTTTCCTCACACCTGATCACATGGTTTCCATCTTCCAGACATGTTGGGCTGCATCTAACTGTTGTCTTGCCTCTTCTTCCCCCAGAAGTGCAGCAGCTCTCTCTCCCGGAGCCCCCACAGATTAAAGAGGAACAGGAGCTGTGGACCAGTCAGGAGGAAGAGCTGCTCCAAGGACTGCAGTCTGAAACTACAGATTCTAGATTTAACATGGAGTCCAAGTTTTTAAACGTCAAAATGTCTCAATTAAATGAGATAAGAGAGATTTTTAGTGAAATACTGACAACGGCAGCTTCGAAAATTTACGGGGCCGCTGAGAAACCGTTTGCAGGATACCAGGAAGAAATCTCTCGTTCCAAGGAGGAGAGCGCACGGCTACAACGGCTGTTCGACGTTGTTACTCAACCTGAGATCAAGCTACAACGAACAGGTTTGATGTTCATTCTTTCATGTTATACTCTGCTGTGTCTAGAATGCTGCTGTGTCTAGAATGCTGCTGTGTCTAGGATGGGGGTCACATGATCACTTGGGTGTTGAGCTGAGATCTGGGTCCGGTTGCACAAAACACCTTAAGTTAAGATTTTCCTTAGTCAGAGTTAAGGTTTCCTTAAAATATAATTAGTTGCACAAAGCACCCTTAAGTCTTTTCCTTAAAGATCCTGTATAGAGTTTGTATTTCGTCACACCACAGAATAATGTTATTAACCAACCATCCAAATATGAATAAATAAATAAAAACACTGACAAGTATGTTAAATTAGGCTTTGAAATTGTAAGAAAATCAGCATTCTTCTCTGTTTGAGACTGAGGGGGCGTGACGCCTGAAGGAGCTGAAGCTCGGCCCACTCGCTGGAGGGCCCCGCCTCTCTCAAGATACCTACGACCCCGATGGACGCCACGTCAAGCCGAACAAAACAGTATAGAATTAGAATGTATTTGTTCAATGAGTGAAACATAGTTGCATATAAATGAAACGTTCCCCTGAGATGTAACACAGGAGTAAACATTTACAGCAGACACTGAGCTCTCCAACTAGCGTCAACACATTAGCTACCATTTCACCAAAATACCTTCATTCTACACCGGGTAGCCTAATATCAAGTTAGCGGTTTGCACTAACACATAGCAGAGATACCTCTGGAAAAGCTATCTAGTATAATTATAACAAGCACACAGAACTGAGTGATGAACTGCTGGCGGCGGTGGATGGTCCAGGTGCGACCGGAGGATGAACGGCCGGGGGGCGATGCTCGGTACGGCTCCGCGCTGCAAGAGAAGCCGTGTGTTGGTGAACCCCGTCTGTCTCTGGTCCATGTTAAAACTATCTGCCGTAAAGTGGTCAGTGCAGAGGCGGCTGTTTGAGTTTATCCGAAGCTTTCCATGAGCGTGGCTCTTCACAAAATCTATCCACCTATTTTTCCTGTCATTATCAACAAGGAACTTAAATGGCATTGCAGCGTAGCTGGAGTTCTTGCATCCAGGGAAGATGCAGTTGTGGGTGGTGAGAGACATCCTGAAGCTAGCTAGCTAGCTGATGTAAGCTACAATAACAGTACAGCAGGAGGAACCATTCAGTGATCTGACGTAGATGGGGAGTTTTTTGGCTCCAGGCATTAAAAGCTGATCTGAAAACCGAAGAGAAACTGTTCTTCGGTCTAACTCCACATTTCAGTGCGAAAAAGTTTTAGCGCTTTGCACATGCTTTCAGGAACTCATTTCGAACGTATAATGTAATTAGAAGCAAAACATGGAAATTTTTCTTTACAGAATCTTTAAGGTTTCCTTAAATGTTCCCTTAAGTATTTAAAGTTTTCTCCTTATCTTGGTTTTATACTTAATGATTCCCTTAAAGTTTGTTAAAGCGTTGCACGAAAGCCCTTGACAAACAAAGTAAGGAAGAAAACTTAAAGTACCTCTGACTTATTCTTTACCGCAACATGGTTGAGTTTATGGAGATAAATGAACCCATCCCACACCTATGGCACTCTTAGGCTACTGTGCTGCAGTCTTATCATGAAGGCTATTTATGCGTCGTATATTTCTTGTCTCGTTTTCGTAGGTCTATAAGCTAGCTAGCTAGATCTGAGATACTAAGGTGATGGACTAGCATACAACTGTACAAACACGGTCTCCGTGGAAATTGTCAAATTTTACTGCTGTGAAATCACGTTCAATGTAGTAAATCCCTTAGCTAAGGACAAATGTAACCTTATGTGTCATAATTAAGGAAAGAACTTGAAGTGTTTTGTGCAACCGGCCCCTGGTGACTGTGAAGGCCGTAGCATAATAACATTTTGTGAGGCTTCCCCATCCTGGAAGAGACCACCATCAGGATATAAATGGTTCATCACAGGATGAAGATGATCACTCAGAATAACTCAGCTCTGATTGATAGTGATCCTCTTAAGGCACCTCTGTGAAATGGCTGGCAAATACAGACTGCTCCCTGACTAACCTTGTAACTACAGACTGTTCCCCGACTAACCCTGTAACTACAGACTGTTCCCTGACTAACCCTGTAAATACAGACTGTTCCATAACTAACCCTGTAAATACAGACTGTTCCCTGACTAACCCTGTAAATACAGACTGTTCCCTGACTAACCCTGTAAATACAGACTGTTCCCTGACTAACCCTGTAAATACAGACCGCTCCTTGACCGAGGTGGTCAGCACCCATCTTAGCCTCTGCTCCCTCCATGTTGGAGTCACAGAAGGTGGACCCTACCACATATTCTCCACTCTTACTTAACTGTCTCCAGCCTTCTCTGCATCTCTGTCACCAACCGTCTCTGGAGGAGGGGTGCCCTCACCCAGCTGCTCCTCCCCAGGTTTCTAACATGTTTTCCTTGTCTTCCTTGAGAGTTCAGGTGGGTTATAGGTAGGGATGGGTATCGAGAACCGGTTCTGTAAGGACCCGGTTCCAAATTTCTCAAAACCCGAATATCAATAAGGTCCAAGCTTATCGATACCGCTATCGAGACCAAGTAATATAATGTAACGTTGATCTATGTCTCGAGAAACAATTAATGTTATTTAAATCAAATCACTGGTGCACAAACATTCAATGTTTGACTAATAAAATGACTAATTCAATTGAATGGCCTGCCCACCACCTTTAAACTAAACAAAGAAGAATGTAATTGCCTCACGCGCTACTTCGCTTCATTTATCATTTTGTTGTGAGCTACGATGGCAGAACGCACGAAACGGTCAAAAGCTTGGCTACATTTTATTAAAGACAAAGATAAAGACAAAGCAAAGTGCAATATATGTTCTAAAGTAATTTCTTGTAAAGGGGGGAAAACAACTGCGATGAAAAAGCACCTGCATCAGATAAAGATAAAATGCAGTACTCCGACTGTATCTGAGTCGCAACGGTGCAAACTCCAGCTGCCTTTGCAGGACAATCCTCTGGTGAGCGCACCCCAACTTCATAACAAGTCTCCGTTGTTGACAATAATAAGCCAATTCAGGTCTCCACAGTGCAACTATTTGACTCGCATATACCCCTAAAATTTGATGTGTGTGCGAACTGCAAAAATTATTTACGAGCACAGTGTGTGAGTAAAGACAAGCCCCCCCCCCCCCACTGCTGATCATTCAAAACAGTCACCATGAGCATGGCTCTGTGGGATGCTTAAGCATAGTGTTAAACAAAAACAGACACATAAAAATAGGGATAAGATAAGGAAGGTTTGGGTTTGGTTAGCTGGTCATTTAGCTATATCAGGTGCCTTTTGTTGAAAGGTGTACAACTTTTCATAAAGTCAATGAGCTTGACAATGTCACTTTTCGTCAACCAACCAATCACAGTCTAGTTACTCATCCAGGTTGTGGATAGTACATCTGTAGTGGACAGATTTAGATTCAGCCAGTCAGGATCCATTGTGCCTATATATGCTCCTTTGAGCCAGCCTCCTCCTGAGAGCAACACCTTCCCCTTGTTCTATCTGTTTTAGTTAAGATATAGAAAAGTATCGATAAAGACTCGAATCGTTAAGCAGTCTCAAAAATTGTATTGATATCGATAAAAATTAACGATACCCATCCCTAGTTATAGGTGCCAATCTAGGCCCATATGTGAAGCCCTCTGTGACTTGAAAAAGAAGACAAATTACAATTGATTAATTCCTTCCATTTAACAGTGTTTGGGTGTAAATGGCATCTTTTTTGTTGTCAAACATGTAAGATTGCAAAGTAATGGTGGGTTAATATAACTGTTCTCTTTCCCCTAGATGTGCAGCAGCTCTCTCTCCTGGAGCCCCCACAGATTAAAGAGGAACAGGAGCTGTGGACCAGTCAGGAGGAAGAGCAGCTCCAAGGACTGCAGTCTGAAACTACAGAATCCATCTTCACTTCTCCCAGTGTGAAACATGACTCAGATCAGGAGGGCTCCTCTGCATGTTCACGTCTTGACCAAACTGTTAAAGTGGAGAACAGAGAAGGAAACTCTCTACCTACCAACACAACTGAGAAGCAAATCAAAGCAGAGCCTTATGTACGAGACTATGCAGCACCAGAACCAGGCAGTGACTCTCAGCCCCTCTCTGTTGTAGCTCCAGACTGTCCTGCAGCTCAGAGTTTGGAGGAGGAGGAACATGGAGGAGTGATGCTTTTACAGAACAGAACACAAAACAATGAGGCTCTTCCAAGGGACAATAGACCACAAGGAAGTCACACAAGAAAAAGAATACATCAGTGTCAACAATGTAACAAAACGTTTATATCTGAATCTCGTTTGATTTTGCACATAAGAACACACACAGGAGAGAAACCTTTTCAGTGTCAACATTGCAACAAACGATTTGCTCAGAAAGGTGCTCTTGTTGATCACGTGAGAACACACACAGGAGAGAAACCTTTTCAGTGTCAACAATGTAACAAACAATTTTCTCTCAAATGCAATCTTCATAAACACATGAGAACACACACAGGAGAGAAGCCTTTTCAGTGTCAACAATGTAACAAACAATTTGCTGACAAAGGTAATCTTCGTCAACACATGAGAACACACACAGGAGAGAAACCTTTTCAGTGTCAACAATGCAATGCACAATTTTCTCACAAAGTTAGTCTTCGTCAACACATGAGAACACACACAGGAGAGAAACCTATTCAGTGTCAACAATGTAACAAAACATTTATATCTGAATCCAATTTGATTTTGCACACAAGAACACACACAGGAGAGAAACCTTTTCAGTGTCAACAATGTAACAAAACGTTTATATCTGAATCTCGTTTGATATTGCACATAAGAACACACACAGGAGAGAAACCTTTTCAGTGTCAACATTGCAACAAACGATTTGCTCAAAAAGGTGCTCTTGTTGATCACGTGAGAACACACACAGGAGAGAAACCTTTTCAGTGTCAACAATGTAACAAACAATTTTCCCTCAAATGTAATCTTCACAAACACATGAGAACACACACAGGAGAGAAACCTTTTCAGTGTCAACAATGTAATGCACAATTTTTTCACAAAGTTAGTCTTTGTCAACACATAAGAACACACACAGGAGAGAAACCTTTTCAGTGTCAACAATGTAACAAACAATTTGCTGAAAAAGGTAATTTTCGTCAACACATGAGAACACACACAGGAGAGAAACCTTTTCAATGTCAACAATGTAACAAACAATTTGCTCAGAAAAGTCAAGTTGTTATTCACATGAGAACACACACAGGAGAGACCCCTTTTCAATGTCAACAATGTAACAAACGATGTGCTCTCAAAGGTAATCTTCTTAAACACATGAGAACACACACAGGAGAGAAACCTTTTCATTGTCAACAATGTAACAAACAATTTTCTCATAAATGTAGTCTTGCTAGTCACATGAGAAAACACACAGGAGAGAAACCATAGTGTGAATAATATTGTGTTTATGCCAGAAGACCAGTTTGGTTTATCTAATGAGAAGTTATCAGTTTGAATTGATTTCCTGTCCAGTGGGTATTTACATGCTTCGCTTCCTCCCTTGTTGTAGGTGCTGGTGCCAAGCAAGGAGCACCTTCCACCTTAGATACCATTTCCTTCCACCTTAAATACCATTACCTTCCACCTTAGATACTGTTATCTTCCATCTTAGATATTTTAGAACGAGTTTCAAAAGGTTGAAAAAGGTTTTGAAAATAAAGGTTTGACAAAGTTTTGAAAAGAAAGTTTCTAATTGTTTTGAAAGGTTGAATGACAGATTTCCCTAGAGGCCTGAGAAAGACTGAAGTGTAGATGACACTAACCATAGGAGGGGGGGAACCTCTTTTCTCAGGCCTCCAGGAAAATATGTTTCCCCTGTGTTCTTAGTGTAAAAGACTGCTGTACAGATTAAACTTTTTATACATAATGATCACAGTAACATACATCACCATCATAACTATTGATTTATAAATTACCAGACTGTAATATATAAATCTGTAATATAATCATATATAATAACGATATGCGTACTTATCATACAGTACAATAGTTTATTTGTGTCTACAACAAAACGTAAGGTTGTGTTTTAAAAACGACACACAAACAATACTACCGTTAGACTCTGAAAAAAGCTTATTGTACTTTAAAGCCTGTATTTGAGTGCAAATTGTTTGTGAACTTTGAAGTCGAGATTTGTGAACTACAGCATTTTAGGTTTGTCCTTTGAATTGTTTGCATTAGTACCATTTCAATGTCTTGTTGGCTTTGACTGCCAGACAGCTGTTGCATCCAGCTTGTACTTCATAAGGACCATGCAGCGTGGCGCAAAAGCATTCTCTTTCACAAAGACCCTGATCATTATAATTTACATTTATTCATTTAGCAGACACTTTTATCCAAAGCGACTTCCAAGAGAAAGCTTCACAAAGTGCATAGGTCACTGATAAATAACAACAAGATAACAACATTGTGGGTAGCCAAAACATGAAGCACATATTGTTAACAACCAAAATAAGTGCCAAAGGGAAGAACCATAAGAGCATGTAGTTAAACAAGTTACAATTAAACAACATGAATCGCTTTAAGTGCAAGTGTACCTGTAGAAAGGCAAGCAACAGTAAAAAATATTTCACAGCAAGTACAACAATTTAAATCAGTTACCACTAACCTTCAAGAGCAACAAGTCTCTAAGCAAGAATCATTGTGATCCTTGAGGAAACGTATTATCATCTCACCTTCAGTGAGGCGTGGCTCGGACCTCGATTCAAATACATACTTCCCATCTTGCAGTACAAGACCTTCAACCACTGTGACAAGAACATTGTGCTATAAATGTGGTGTCCCTGTCTGCTGTCCAGTTCTTTCTCTGTCAGATCCACAGGACAGGCCTTGATTGCACTGACATGTGAGGGCGAAGGTATGTGTAGATGCTGAGCTGGCTTTCCAGAGCTGCTAGTTTAGCAAGTTGATCAACAATTTTACAAGTATCTACTTGCATGTGGAAGGTTTTGGTGGGGGCAGGCCACACCAAAAGGACTGGAGGCTGGGGCAGAACCAAGTTTTTGTTTTACATGTACATTTAGTCATTTAGCAGACTCTTATCCAGACTGACTTACAGTAAGTACAGGGTGTCCCCCCGAGGCAAGTAGGGTGAAATCCCAAACAAGCTTATCTGTGTTGAGTGAATCATATGGTCAAGCCTCGGGTCAAAGAACCCTGTAAGTTTCCACTGCTAGGGACGCATGCACACATGTGCACACGCACGCGCCAGGTCTATGCAAGGGAGCCAATGAAAAAAGAGCCATGGGACATTTGCATGCCTTTGTTTTAACCAATGACTGTCAGGAGCGGTTCTGTTTAAATTGGTAGCTAGCACAACATGCTAGCGGACAAACTTTGTAGCACCATGGCGTGTGATGTTTTGTCTCCTTGTTACCGCAAGCAATAAAGCTTTCTTAACTTCTTCACCGACTGACTGTGCAATGCTTGGTCCAATAGATTTTTTGGTGTTTGTGTGTGTGTGCAAGCTTCTCAAATAAATTGCCATTCATGATGGGAATAATAAAGTCTGTATCTCTAGATGGCATTTAACGGCCATACTTCAATCTAAATGAACGTTTCAAACTGTATTATTTGAATATTGTCTTTATACATTTACATTTAGTCATTTAGTAGACGCTCTTATCCAGAGCGACTTACAGTAAGTACAAGTGCCTTGCCCAAGGACACATCGTTATCTGACACGGCCAGGAATTTAACTGGTAACCAGATAACTAGCCCGACTCCCTAACTGCTCAGCCACCTGATTTACATGCAGGCTGATATAAGCTACTGACTGTTTCCAACTGTCCATCCAGTACAGACAGAAGTTTGTTTTATTATTTAATAAAGTCATAAGAAAATACTTAGTTTGAATTCCTGTCATTAATAAATATTTCTTTTTTGTTCTGGTAAAAAGAGCAAGAAAGACAGAAATCCCCACAGACTCCCTGGAATGATGCTAACTGGCATGTCGTTAACACATTGGTGCTCACCTTCTTCATTGGGATAGGGAGGGGTACAGTTATGGGGAGATTGGGGTGCTGCTGACTCATCTGTTCTTAAGTCTGCTAAAAGGGACAGGGAGTCAGGAGAATGATTTAATATAAATATCTTGCTTAACATTTCCCTGTACTGATTAAATGTTGATGAAATGTAGGCTATCATTAGTCTGTAGCTAGCTAGCTTATTTCACTATGGACATTAAGCCAACAGGTTAATACCACAGACTACTGGCTAACCACCTTTCTTGGTGAAAAACTGAGTTTCACGCATCAGATACAAGGGGGTGGTCGGTCAATATGTTTACGGTCAATGGGGATATTTAACTTTTGTTGCCAAACAAAAGTAAAAACAAAGAGATCATTAATCGTATCATTGTATTTTATATATATATATTTTTTTTTAACCTATTTTGGGGGCCCCTGTCATTCAGGGGGCCTCAGAATCATCCTAACTTTCCCCCCCTATACGGCGCCCATGTGGTCAACATTTGACCATAAATGCTGTAGTTGCTTGTTGCTTTGAAAACCTAAAAGCAATAGCCTGTATATTTCTTGATGATCTGGTAACTTAAATTTAACTTAAATAAAACATAAGTTGGATAACTACAGCTTTTACTTTGAAATAAGTTTAATGGTGGCCCCTGCCACGATATACCCGACCGATATTAGTGTAACACTGTACTGTCTGAAAACACAACTTGGGCTCAGGAAGAACAACAGATTTTTTGGAACGGAGGTTGACTCGTTTCATATGGAACGCCGAGTTAGTCAAAATTAAATAAATAAGTAGGTAAATATATAGATAAATACATACATAAATAAATATGGCTGAAATAAACTTTGAAATAAAAAAAGATGGCAATAAATAAATAAATAAATATAGCATTATATGATTATATAGCTGAATCCATTTACCGACATCAATCAATAAATACATTTATTTATTTCATGGGACTTTTATTTCCTCATGCCACATTTATTTATTTTTTGAGACTTTTACACACCACATTTATTTCCACACCACATTTATTTCTGTACTGTATTTATTTCCAATCTCACATGCAAACGAGAGGGGCGTGGTTATCTTCAGACCAATGCAGCTGCACACCTGGATTCCTCTGTAGCTATAGGTGCGTTCGACGTGACCCGACTTCATGCGGTGCTGCAGCCGGCTGCAGGCAGCTGACTTGAAACAGTGAATTCTGGTTAGACTTTTTGTCCAACTTGAGACGGCGCAAGGATACATCACTGTGACGTAGCCATCAAAGTACCGTGAGATCAATTTGAGAACTGCCAGCTGTGGAGCCGAGCGCATTTTCTCAGGAGCAACTGCATGGGTTCAAGTGACGACACAGCTATTTCATGATTGGCCAGACTCACACACGACAACTTTGACGCGTGTTTTGTAATATTCGGACAACTTCAGTTTCGCCAACGCTCAAAAAGTTTAATTGAATAAAAAATGTGTTGAAGAAAGGGTTTTAGTCAGCCTCTTCACTAACGGAAAGACTAAGTTTAATTTTAAATAAAGTAAAGTAAGCAAACAACGGTTGATCGGCCATGACTGACATCAACGCAGCAAACCACGAGAAGCTGGAATGTCCGACTTCACAGAGCCATTTTCAACTCCTCCCCGACTGCAAGCTGCTACTCTCGCTGGTCATTTCATGCAGCCGCAGTCCATGTCGAACGGACCTTATGCTACTTGTATGGGGGGTGACAGTGGCATTGCACTGCCGAAAAAGCATACAATGTAGAAGAGCTTTGCCCATAATGTCTGTGTCGTCTCTGCCTTTTTATCATTGGTTCCCAATGGGAGTGATGGAGGTGACCTAGTAGCCTACGTGTGAAGACTTGGTCTTTGATAACTACGGGGTAGCCCTGAAATTACCTTTGATAAATACAGGGTAGCGCTGAAGTTACCTTTGTAAACATTGCTTTCACTCATATGACGTGTAACTTGTCTGCAAAGCTAACAATCACTGCCACCACTATGTCTTCCTAGGTGGTATGTTGCCTATCACCGGTCTCGAATTTGGCAACTTTAGGCCAAGTGGCTGGCTAGCCGGCTAGCTAGCTGGCGAAATAATAAAAGGATGTCATCAGTATGGCAATTTCAGCTAGAGCTAGCTACTGTAGAGCTAGTAGTGTTGTGCTGTATTGGCACAGACCTGAACAGCCAACCCCGTTTTGTCACTGAATGGTCATTAAAACGAGTCTAGTGGTAGTGGTTTGATTTAATATTGAATAATTCCATAAATTATATCTGGGTTTGGGTATTGTGTACTGTGTTGAATGGGTCTTGGTCTGGACAGGTCTTGGTTGGTTGCAACTTGAAATTGCCAATAATAACAAAGTGTTAAGAAACTTGACTTCAATTTGAAGCAGTACTGTAAATCCAACGGTATGGGTAATGTCTGGAGTGGTCTGGCTTCACTTCAGATCTCGTCTCCCTAAATGGTAATACATGGCATAATGGTGAGGCTAGATAGTTATAGCTAAGTGCCTTATGGACCTAGCTATCCACATGATAGCAGAGCGATGGAGTGGTGGCAGTGATTGTCTTCTTTGTTAGGCGTTACGACGGTTGCTAGCTATGTTAGCTAACATTACTGTACCTGGTACTAATCACCCCCCCCACTACCTGTACATCTTGCACACGAACAGTGCTCAATAAGTCTCAAACTATTAAAGACTTCAATCTATGTTCTGTAGAACATTTATCCGCCCGCTCAACTACCTCTACTACCTCTACTAACTACTACCAAAATCTACTATGTGTGCAAAAATAATATATCCTGACAAGCCATGCTGATCAATTTGATCTATAAGGCCAGCATCCGATCTCTGACAGGACTAATGTCTTCCTTCATCTACCGAATCTAGGTGTTCCTATCTGCCTTTGATCTTGTGTGCAGCTGCGTTGGTCTGAAGATAACCGCGCCTCTCTCGTTTGCATGTGAGATTGGAAATAAATACAGCACAGAAATAAATGTGGTGTGGAAATAAATGTGGTATGGATATATATGTGGAAATAAATGTGGTGCGTAAAAGTCTCAAAAAAATTAATTAATGAGGCATTAGGAAATAAAAGTCCCATGAAATAGATAAATGTTGTCTTTACTAAAACGTCATTTTGAAATAAATAAATGTATTTATTTATTGATGTCGGTAAATGGATTCAGCTATATTATCATATAATGCTATATTTATTTATTTATTGCCATCTTTTTTTATTTCAGAGTTTATTTCAGAGCCATATTTATTTATGTATGTATTTATCTAATTATTGACCTGTTTATTTAATTTTGACTAACTCAGCGTTCCATAGTTTCTACACTCCACCGTTAGAAATCTATGGACATCAGCAGATAGTTGTTGACAATGCGTTGGCTCAGTAAACGACGCAGCTATGCACCTCCCGATACTCTGGCCTGCCCGGAAGTAAACAGAAGCCCGATGTGGTTCACATCCGAGTTGTGCGTCGCTAATATTTAACACGAAGGACCCAGGTGCTAATAGCTAACCTCGTTGTGCAAAATATCATTTTTACTCCACCAAAATGTAAAAACGACATTTGTTTTTATCCGTGAAAGACTATAAGAACTTCAGCTTTGGAGATTTTCGCGGCCGTTGAATAAGCGTTTGCTGAGTTCCAAGAAGAAATGTATAATCAATCCAAGGAGAAAAGCGCGCGGCTCAATCGAGTGTTGGACATTGTTACTCCACCGGAGATGAAGATACACCGAACAGGTAGGATGGACACTTAAAACTGTCCAGCAGGGAGTCAAAGGGGAATCAGGTGGCTGTACCAAAGGACGTTGTGTCCTTTGGCAAGGTGTGGTTTTCTACTCATGCGTTGTCATTTACGACACGTAGGCTATCTTCGGCTCCAACCATTTATTTCACTGGTGAACACGTCATACACAAGTCATTTAGCACCGTGCAGCCAGTCACCGAATGCTCGAACAAATGAAAATGACATACGTTTAAGCGTGTTGACCGTGAATAAAAAGGAAAAACCATGTAAAACAATGAAATAAATTAAATTGACAAAGGCCTACGGCTAAATTAAGCTAGCAAAATTTTACAGAATACCCATAGAAATGCGATTATAAGAACAGACGGCTTAAGAAGACCTGTGACCTGCATAGGCCTACTAAAGGCAACGGTCGGGGAGGTGTGCAGCGGGTAGGCTACATCTGCTGGTTACTTGTTAAATAACAGCTGTGAAATTGTAGTAATTAATAAACGCACCAATAAATGTTGAATATGATCTGCTGTTTTTACATCACCCACCTGTCATTTCTGAAACCAGTATGGTCGAGGGTTAAAAAACAGCTGGATATGAGAGTTAACCATAGCCTAGGACTACGCATGCAGTGTCAGATTCACAACCGAGTTATCTCTACAGTGTATCTATAGTATATTATAGTATATTTATGTTTATTGTAGGCGCATCCCTTGCCTGTTGCGCAAATTCCAGGACTGTCCCCGACTAAGAGTTTCTGTGGTCGACCAAGACTCGACTAAAACGTCTGAAAATCGATTAATCGAACTTTGAAACGCTTAACATGAAAAAAAAAAAACGCTAATAGCCTACTAGTAATAAGACTCGTATCACCAGTCCTGTTGTAACCAAATGCCAATGGTATTTAGTATCTCTTACAATGTACTACAAATAAAAAATATTGTTTGTTTAACATGCAAATCATTAGAGCACGCTTATCACTGCCTGAAAACTTGCAGCATGCAAACATATGTAGAAGCTGAGTGGGGAACGGTGCAACAGAGAAAGATCTTGTTGTCTTGGCCGGAGAAGATAATGTCATTTGATTTGGATGTGATTCTTATAATAGGCATATTCATTTTTCAACCCAGCGTGTTAGCATGAGCGAAGTAGGGCTAGGCCAACTTACATTTTTCAGGTGGAAGGCTACATCATATTCGACGTTGAACTATGAAAAATAAACCGTTGGTGGCAGAGTTTGCATTCAACGCTTTTTCGAGTCACCCGGTACTTTGTCAATTTTAATCTACTTTTATGAAATGCTGCCATACCACAGATTTATTTGCCATTTTGAATAATAACACAGACAAAGTAAGCAATGGCAGAGTTTGTAGTTCTGCAGCCAATTGTGCTGGTGCCGTGTGCAAAATACCAAAACAAAATGCAAAAAAAGCACAGAGTAACAAAAGGGAAAATAGTAACAACTTTTCTTTTAAATTATATATTTTTAGAGTTGCTTTATTTGTCTTAACTAGCTAGATTATGTACACTGTTAGCTAAATATACATGCCTTGTTTGGCCAATTTGGTCGATTGTGGAAGAATGTCAACGTTTTTTAGTTACGGAGAGGAGTATCCAGCCATAGCGCTAGCTACTTTTGGGGGAGAGGAATTCTGGTTTCCCCCATGTTTCCACTAATCACTATAATGGTAATAACTGTTAATCAAAACATGATATTTAAAATCTGTCTTCTGTTCTATATTGCCCGCAGATGTGTGGATATTCCACCTACTCAAAGTATTCCCCATCTTGTCATTAAAGTGGTTGAAAATTAAGTTGTCTGATTAGGTATGGTGGATGGAAAAGATTGCGCTGCCAGGAATTTTGGGCCCCGGCGGGAAGACGGCAGTAAGACAAGTGCTAAGGGACCGTCTACAAACTACAACATCGTAAAGAGATACAACAAAAATATTTATTAATTTAATGTTTAAGGTAGTGTTTCCAAACTTGCCTCAATTATAACTTGTCTCCTGCTAGTTGTACTACAGCACTTACTTGGAAAAAAATTAGCATAATCATCATTTAGAAGAGTCATGTCTTCAAAACTACTCCACACATAGAAGCCCCCCTGCTGGTTGTACTAGTACTTGATTGTACTACTGTAAACTCACTTTTCAAAAATAGACAAGTACATAATTTGGGGAAATATCTTTACATTTACATTTATTCATTTAGCAGACGCTTATATCCAAACCGACTTCCAAGAGAGAGCTTTACAAAAGTAGGTCACTGATCAAAACAACGAGATAGCCCCAAACATTGCGGGTAACTAAAACATGAACCATACATTGTGAAAAAAAAACAAATAAGTGCCAAAGGGAAGAACCAAAAGATCAGTAGTTAAACAAGTTACAATTAAACAACATGAACCTCAAAAAGTTCAAGAATGTACCTGTAGAAAATAAATCAACAGGAAAATATTTCACAGTGAGTACAAGAATTTTAAATCAGTTACAACACCTTATTCAATTAAATGGGTTATAAGGACCATTTGTTCGAATCAGGTGAGCTGGATCAGGGAAACATCTAAAACAGGTGAGCTGGAGCAGGGAAACATCTAAAACATGCAGGACGCCAGCCCTCGAGGACCAGGATTCAACACCCCTGCCTTAGCTAATGCGGTATATGCCAGGCCCAGCACTGATGTAGTGCAGGAGAAGAGTCGTCGTCAAACTATTATGTTTGAGTGCAACCGAGGCAAGCCCGTCAGCACAGCTCTATCAGCCAAGCTAACTAATCTAATAAACAGTTAATGAACACAAGTACATCTTATTGAAAATAATTAATTTTCATCACCAATTATCATAGTAGAATTGCTTTCTCAGGCAGTTTGTGATGCAGTTTGGAAACAGGAGATGAGCCCCTTGTATAATGTGCCACCTGGCTTGAGAAACCCGTTCTCAAAGACTTACCTTTAGTCATTATTTGGGTAGCACACATATTATGAATGCCTTTGGTGGAATTCAAAATTATCCATTTAAATCTAGATTAATCTAGATTAACGCCAAGACTACAGTGAGATTAATGTAGATACATTTAAAAAATCTATGCCCACCACTAATTAAAACCTTATTATTTTCTGTAATTTTGCTATTGGTACAATATTGTTTGTCACAGATGCATTATGCATGTCCCACACCATTGGTCTCTTACTCTAGGGGCTTTAGATTACAGTTGCATTGAAAACTCTTCAATTTTTTGACCTTGAAAACCAGCTGGACTAGGTTCCTGGGCATAGGGCTGTAAATGTGCCTGTTGATAGCTGGGCCTTGTAGTTTTCTTATGGAAGAAGCATATACACATGATCTTCTCATGCTCTCAGCTCCTAATTATCCATATTTGCACTTTGGGCCTAATATCTTCTACATATTAGTGGCAATACTACTCAGTCAACAGCTTTGCATGTGGTTTTCAGTAGTATAGCATATAAAAGTAAAAAAGGTGATTAAAAGGTTAATTTTTATCAGGGATGGAAATTAGCACCCGCCACCAGCCAAATGCGGGTGATTTTGTGTTGTGGCGGGTAAACTCACTTCACCTACCGGCCACTGTAGCGGGTAAATCAAATTATTACACGGCTGTTCTTAATGCTGTAGAATGCCCCATTCACTTGAATGGGCTTCCCAACGTTCTGCAGTCAATTATTTTTCAATAACAGACCGTTGCAATGTATTACTAACCGCTGTCAAGAGAAGTGGTTCAAGTCTTTTGTAACACTCCAAGTACTTTTCAACCCCAGCGTACTCCGCTGCTTAGCGACGTCAGCTGATTTGAAGCCTAAAGAATGTCTATGAAGTTCAACGTCTTTGGCGAACTAATTCTCTGCTGATCAACACTACAAATGGTAACATATAAATTGTAAAAATACACTGTGTTCAGTTAGTTTTTTGGGCAAGTAGCCGTGTAATAAGCGGGATAATGTATAGAATGCCATTGTCATTATCGGGAAAATAAGCCCCTTGAGAGCGAAGTTACACCCCTCCGCTTTGCGTTGGGGTGCTGTTCGACCTGTCGTGGAAGAACAACGCTCAGGAAAGCACCTCTGAAACTTCAGAATTTGATTCTGATGAGCAGAAGTAAATTGTACTGGGAGTGGGGAGGATGAGTGGAGGAATGTTAGTTTGTTGTTTAATCTGCCCTACTCATTTAATGAAATTATCAGTTCGTGGTTTGTGTATGTATAAGAAAGAGAAAGTGTCAGTGTTTCATTGAGACTTGAGATTAAATAAACTGCTAAAGTATTGTAGATCTTTTAGTATTAATTTTCACATGCAGTTACACATTGTTGGTTAAAAACAAGAAAGTGGCTGGTAAAAACATTGACTGGCTGGTAGATTTTGAAATCCAACAGCCACAGTGGCCGGTGGACAAAAAATTTAACATCCCTGATGTAAATCCATAATCATTCCCCATCCTCATAATTACAACCTTTTTTCCACAACATTAGCCACTCTGGCAGACCGGAGGACAGTGGTGAATGACAGGAGGGCAGTTTCTGTGTCTTGAAGCCTGATTGGTTGGGGTCAAGCAGGTTGTTGAGAGAGGGGCTGTGAAAGAGAAAGTGTGACTGTTAGATACAGCGCGTTCAAGGGTAGCAGTGATACTGGTCTGTAGTTTTGGAGGACGGCAGGGATAAGTGAGGGTTTTTTGAGTAAAGGGGTAACTGTGGCCTGTTTGAAGGCAGAGAGCAAGGTGCCGGAAGTAAGAGAAGAGTGAAGGACATGGAGAAGAAAAGGCTGTGAGGGAGAGCTCGTCACCATGGTAACCCCAAGGTTCTTGGCATGATCACTTGGTTGTTAGAATGAGCTGAGATCTGGTGACTGTGAAGGCTGTAGCATTATGAGACCATCATCAGGATAGACATGGTTCATCAAAGGATGACTCAGACTAACTCAGGTTTAAGGTCAGATTTACAGTGATCCTCTAATGGGACCTTTGTGAAATGGCTGGTAAATACAGACTGTTCTCTGACTAACCCTGTAAATACAGACTGTTCCCTGACTAACCGTGTAAATACAGACTGTTCCCTGACTAACCCTGTAAATACAGACTGTTCCTTGACTAACCCTAATACAGGCTGTTCCCTGACTAACCCTGTAAATACAGACTGTTCCCTGACTAACCCTGTAAATACAGACTGTTCCTTGACTAACCCTGTAAATACAGACCGCTCCTTGACCGAGGTGGTCAGCACCCATCATAGCCTCTGTTACCTCCATGTTGGAGTCACAGAAGGTGGACCCTACCACATATTCTCCACTCTTACTTAACTGTCTCCAGCCTTCTCTGCATCTCTGTCACCAACCATCTCTGGAGGAGGGGTGCCCTCACCCAGCTGCTCCTCCCCAGGTTTCTAACATGTTTTCCTTGTCTTCCTTGAGAGTTCAGGTGGGTTATAGGTGCCAATCTAGGCCCATATGTGAAGCCCTCTGTGACTTGAAAAAGAAGACTAATTACATTTCCACTTGACAGTGTTTGGTTTTAAATGGCATATTTTTAGCTGTCAAACATATTGGATTGTAAAATATAACTGTTCTCTTTCCCCTAGATGTGCAGCAGCTCTCTCTCCTGGAGCCCCCACAGATTAAAGAGGAACAGGAGCTGTGGACCAGTCAGGAGGAAGAGCAGCTCCAAGGACTGAAGTCTGAAACTACAAACTCCATATTCACTTCTTCCAGTGTGGAACAGGACTATGATCAGGAGGGCTCCACTGAATGTTCACATGTTGACCAGACTGTTAAAGTGGAGGACAGAGAAGGAGACTCTCTACTTACCAACACAACTGAGAAGCAAATCAAAACAGAACCAGACAGTGACTCTCAGCCCCTCTCTGTTGTAGCTCCAGAATCTCCTGCAGCTCAGAGTTTGGAGGAGGAGGAGGAACATGGAGGAGTGATGCTTTTACAGAACAGAACACAAAACAATGAGGCTCTTCCAAGGGACAATAGACCCCAAGGAAGTCACACAGGAAAAACAATACATCAGTGTCAACAATGTAACAAAACTTTTATATCTGAATCTTATTTTATTATGCACATGAGAACACACATGACAACACACAAAGGAGAGAAACATTTTCAGTGTCAACACTGTAACAAACAATTTGCTCAGAGATGTCATCTTGTTGATCACTTGAGAACACACTCAGGAGAGAAACCTTTCCAGTGTCCACAATGTAACAAACGATGTGCTCTCAAAGGTAATCTTCTTAAACACATGAGAACACACACAGGAGAGAAACCTTTTCAGTGTCAACAATGTAACAAACGATTTGCTGACAAAGGTAATCTTGTTATCCACATGAGAAAACACACAGGAGAAAAACCTTTTCAGTGTCGACAATGTAACAAACGATTTGCTCAGAAATATAAATTTTTTGATCACGTGAGAACACACTCAGGAGAGAAACCTTTCCAGTGTCCACAATGCAACAAACGATGTGCTCTCAAAGGTAATCTTCTTAAACACATGAGAACACACACAGGAGAGAAACCTTTTCAGTGTCAACAATGTAACAAACAATTTGCTGACAAAGGAAATCTTGTAAATCACATGAGAAAACACACAGGAGAGAAACCTTTTCAGTGTCAACAATGTGACAAAGTATTTGCTCAAAAAAGGGTTCTTGTACGTCACATGAGAACACACACAGCAGAGAAACCTTTTCAATGTCAACAATGTAACAAACGATTTGCTCACAAAGGTAATCTTGTTAGTCACATGAGAACACACACAGGAGAGAAACCTTTTCACTGTCAAAAATGTAACAAACGATTTGCTCAGAAATATAAATTTGATGATCATGTGAGAACACACACAGGAGAGAAACCTTTTCAGTGTCAACAATGTGACAAAGGATTTGCTCAAAAAAGGGTTCTTGTTCGTCACATGAGAACACACACAGGAGAGAAACCTTTTCAGTGTCAACAATGTAACAAACGATTTGCTCACAAAGGTAATCTTGTTAGTCACATTCGAACACACACAGGAGAGAAACCTTTTCAGTGTCAACAATGTAACAAACAATTTGCTCACAAAAGTAATCTTGTTAGTCACATGAGAAAACATACAGGCGAGAAACCATAGTGTGAATGATTTAATGTTTTATGCCAGAAGACCCGTACGGTTTATCTAACGAGAAATGATATGTTTGAATTGATTTTCTGTCCAGTGGGTATACATATGCTTCGCTTCCTCCCTTGTTGTAAGTGCTGGTGCCAAGTACAGAGCACCTCCCAGCTTAGATACAGTAACCTTCCAACTTATTTATTAAAAAGTTTTGAGAAAAAGTTGGAAATGTTGAATTACAGATTTCCCTAGTAAACCTGAGAAAAGCTGATGTGTAGATGACACTTAATATAGGAGGGGGGAACCTCTTCTTAGTCCTCTAGGGAAATCCCCCCTCATAATGATGACATTAACATACATCACCAGCATCACTCTAATGCTTTATAAATTGCTAGATTGTAATATATAGGGGGGAACCACCTTTCTCAGGCCTCCAGGGAAATCAGTCCCCCCTGTATTCTCAGTGTAAACAACTGGTGTATAGATTAAGCTTGTTACGCATTATTATCACTGTAAAATAATAAATGAAAATGTGTCCTAATATTATAACACTGACTTGTCTACTTATCGTACAGCACAATAGTTTATTTGTGCCTGCAACAAACGTTAAGTTGTATGTTTAAAACGACACACACACAATAATAAAATGTATAACAAACTAAAATGTAACAACCGTTTGAACAAGACAATATTCACAAAGAACAAGGGATTATGAGTTGAAATTTGGATACCATAGTGATGTAGACTACTGTAGGCTGCCCTAGACAGATTAGCACTAGCTGTTACAAACTCTGAAAACGATTGAGCAATACAGCTTACTATATTTAACATCCTGTATTTGAGTTTAAATTAACTAACAAACATCAAGAAATGTACCGTATGCTTGTTGAAAGTAGGTAGAGTACACTATAAGCTAAGACATGCAATTATATAAATCACATTCAGCTCAACCAAGCAACAAGAGAAAACGTGATGATTTCTCACACGCTTTAAGAAAGGGGGAAATGGGGAACTGAATTCTCCGGAACATCGGAGCAGGTCTTGATACATGCAGAGAAGATTTCCGGGAACAATCTGATTCCCTTTATCTTTGTTGTATCCTTGTAACTTTTGTATCCAACAAATCTACATCCCTGAACTTTTAAAACAAACCTACTGGCGTATTACAGTTGTAAAGTTCTACGACTTTCCAGACCAGTTCCTTGTGCCCAGTAACAGTATTTTGCACTCCTACAAGAGTATTTTCATGTCCACTTACAGTAAATTCAAATAAAGTTCAGAATATCAATAAAGTTATGTAAATAGGGGGGGGACTATAATCTTGGAAAATCTTGATATTCCTGCATGAATTAGGCTACATACCTGAAGCGGAAGAGCTAGCCTGTTACTAACTACTTGAGAAGCTAGTAAAGTAGCTAGTTAGGAAGTTTAGGGCCATTGAGCAAAGTTCTAAAATCGAAAATGTCAAACTGTCCAAATTAGACGCGTTTTGAGAATGTGTCCGTGAGACATTAGCAATGGTAGCTCTGGAGGTGGAGTGGAAAAAAACGGTAATCTAATGAGAAGTTATGATTTTGAATTATTTCCTGTCCAGTGGGTTTTTATGTGCTTTGCTTGAGGTTCCAGTTAAAACAACTAAAACAACAAAAAAACTACTCATCCTAAATAAATACAAACCATATCACACCACCAATCATACACACACACACACATGGGTACATACTAAAATCATCTGAGATACTAACAGCAGAGTGGAAACAATACAATGTAACAGTTCAAGTTTGTCGGTTCTGTGGTGTGGCAGAGAGTTAATGAGTCTGAAGCTGTTCTTCAGCCTAGAGGTTCTGGCCTGGAGGTTTGAGGTTATTATTAATATGTACTCCCAAGGTATTTGTAGCTGGAGACAACTGACTTACTTAGATACCGTTACCTTCCACCTTATATACCGTTACCTTCCACCTTAGCTACCGTTACCTTCCACCTTAGCTACTGTTACCTTCCACCTTTGATTTATTTTTTTATTTTTTCTATATGTTTTGAAAGGTTGAATGACAGATTTCCCTTGAGGCCTGAGGATGACTGATGTGTAGATGACACTGAACATGGGAGACTTTACTGTACTTGTACTCTGTTCTGCTGTTTTAGGCTTCTCTGTTCTCCTATCCCCTATTCTTACACTGTGTAGAAAAAACGATTTGAATGGTGGAAAATAATAATTTTTTAAAGGTTGAAAAAACGTTTTCAACAAATAATTTCTTAAAAAATCTATGAATAAAAAGTTTTGGAAAAAAAGGTTTTGAAGGGTTTTGATTTTTTTTTTTCAAAAAAATATTTTGGAAGGTTGAATGACAGATCTCCCTACAGACCTGGGGAAGCGGATGTGTAGATGACACTAAACAATAGAAAGAGTTTGTAGTGAATAAAGTCTGTATTACAGTAGTCTGTATTTTGAACATTAAAACGTTTTACTGGAACTTTCTTACTAGCCAAGTTATATCTTACTTCATTCATGCTAATTATTTATTGTAGTCCCTGTAGATGAAAAGCATACCCATCTAGAACAGGTATTTAATCAGACTGATCACCTCTGAGAATAGAGAAGGGAACGGACATGGTGTGAATCATGTTTTAGAACTGCTTCATGATATAATATTGGATTCATCAAATATTGAGTTGTTCCATTAGTATTTTTGTCTGATATACAGTACATTTCAATACAACTGACAGATTACTAATTGGTCAACATTTGACCATAAATGCTGTAGTTGCCTGTTGCTTTGATAACTTACATTTACATTTATTCATTTAGCAGACGCTTTAATCCAAAGCGACTTCCAAGAGAGAGTTTTACAAAAGTGCATAGGTCACTGATCATAACAACGAGATAGTCCCAAACATTCTGGGTAGCCAAAACATGAAGCATACATTGTGAACAACCAAAATAAGTGCCAAAGGGATGAACCCTAAGAGAATTTCATTAAACAAGTTACAATTAAACCACATGAACCTCAAAAAAGTGCAAGAGTGTACCTGTAGAAAAGCAAGCAACAATAATATATTTCACAGCGAGTACAATAATTTTAAATCAGTTACAACTAACCAACAAGAGCAACTAGTCTTTCAATAAGAGTTACTGTGATCCTGGAGGAAACTAGCATCAGGTCCAGCAAATCATTCCTAAGTACCATTGTACTCTCGGAACAAGTGTGTTTTAAGCCTTTTCTTGAAGGTGGGGAGACAGTCAGTGTCTCTGATGGAGGTGGGAAGTTGATTCCACCACTGGGGGGCCAGACAGGAGAAGAGCTTGTGTTGGGACCGGGCGCTCTTGAGTGGTGGGACCACCAGACGGTTGTCAGAAGAAGACCATAGGTGGCGGGTGGGGGTGTAAGGCTGTAGAAGAGACTTGATGTAGTCGGGTGCAGTCCCATTGACCGCTCAGAAGGTCAGTACCAGGGTCTTGAATCTGATACGGGAATCTTAAAAGCGATAGCCTATACATTTTTTTTGAGGATCTGGTAACTTTAATAGAACATAAGTTGGATAACTACAGCTTTTACTTGGAAATATGTGGTGGCCCCTACAACGATATACCCGGACAGATATTGGTGTAACACTGTACCGTCTGAAAACACAACTCGGGCTCAGGAAGAACGACAGATAATCTTTATGGAGGTTGTCTGATTTCTACACTCCACCGTTTGATATCTATGGACATTAGCTGATAGTTGTTGACAATGCGTTGGTTTAAAGGACCCAGCTATGCGCTTTCCGAGACAAGCCTGCCCGGAAGTAAACAGAAACTCGATGTTGTTGACATCCGACAATAGTTGTGCGTCGCTACTTTTAAACACCATTGAAGGACCCAGGTTCTAATTGCTAACCTCTTTGTGCAGAGTATCCCTTTTACTCCACCAAAATGTCAAAACAAAATATGTTTAGAGAATTTATCCGTGAGAGATTAACAACAGCAGCTTTGGAGATTTTCGCGGCCGTTGAAAAAGCGTTTGCTGAGTTCCAAGAAGAAATCTATAATTCCAAGGAGGAGAGCGCGCGGCTCAAACGATTGTTGGACATTGTTAATCCACCGGAGATCAAGATACAACGAACAAGTGGGTGGACAGTTAGAACGCAACATATTTTGGCCAAGGCTTGGTCCAACCAGACGCTAAATAACTGACTTATAGAGTCTGTTGGTTTCAATGTAGCCCTTGAGCCAAACGTTTGCCCATCCCTGTTATAGACTTCGTGGAACGCCGCCACGAGGTTGCAAACTATTGAATCCAAGAACAGGAAGTGGGGTGTGGAGTGGTACCCCGTGTAAATATTACTGTCAATTTACAGGGACCGACATTGTTTAATATCAAGATCAGAGTCCTGAAATCACTATCTACTAAGATACATTATTTAATTGCTAATAGGTCTTGTTACGGCGTGTCAAACTGGGTAGTGGAGAATGATACATGGTTAAATACCGGACCAAGTTATTTGTAGTTTAATATAAGTAATGATGCAATCTCAAGAATACACAATGAAAACAACACACCATGATGTCCTTAGTCTAGCGCAGTGAATCAGTCGATGATGCAAATGCAGCTTCACAGAAACAGTCACAGAATAGATCAAACGAAGGATGGCAGGGTTAACCTCTGGCCTGTTTGAAGGCAGAGGGGAAAGTGCTGGAAGTAAGAGAAGAGTCAGAAAGGTCATATGGAGGATGAGAGGGTAGGAAAGGTGGGTTTAGGGAACCAACTGCTAATGTCGGCAACTTTTTCCTTAAAGAAGGAGGAGAAGTTGTGAAGCAGAGAAGAGTTACAGTCCCAGCATCACCTTAACTTTCAAGTTGACACTTTATTGCCATGTGCTGAATACCTCCTTTGTGCTCACACCAGTCCCGAACATCACACACTTGCCTCCCAAGTCAGTTTGCCTGACCTTGGTATTCTTGCCCACACACCAAAGTTACATTTGAGCACAATCTTACTACACAGAAGCATCCTGTTGCATAATCCCATCTGTTGTTTATTAAATCAATTGATAACAATTGGATATATGTTTTAGTATAAAGCATTACAAATTGTATATACTTGATAGTGATTGGTCTAGCAGCATTGATTAGCAGTATAGTTATCATTCCTTCACAAATCCCTCCTTTGACACCATTGCTGTTTGATATCTTGCCCTAAACAACATGTGAAGCAGAGTCTCAGCCGACCACGTCAGAAAAACAACCAGCCTTTTTGACACCATCCAGTGTTTTCCTCACACCTGATCACATGGTTTCTATCTGCCAGACATGTTAGGCTGCATTGAACTGTTGTCTTGCCTCTTCTTCCCCCAGAAGTGCAGCAGCTCTCTCTCCCGGAGCCCCCACAGATTAAAGAGGAACAGGAGCTGTGGACCAGTCAAGAGGAAGAGCAGCTCCAAGGACTGCAGTCTGAAACTACAGACTCCATATTCACTTCTCTCAGTGTGGAACATTATTCTGATCAGGAGGGTTCCTTTGAATGTTCAAATGTTGACCAGACTGTTAAAGTGGAGGACAGAGAAGGAGACTCTCTACCCACCAACACAACTGAGGAGCAAATCAAAGCAGAGCCTGATGTACAAGACTCTGCAGCACCAGAACCAGGCAGTGACTCTCAGCCCGTCTCTGTTGTAGCTCCAGACTGTCCTGCAGCTCAGAGTCTGGAGGAGGAGGAGGAACATGGAGGAGTGATGCTTTTACAGAGCAGAATACAAAACAATGAGGCTCTTCCAAGGGGCAATAGACCACAGGGAAGTCACACAGGAAAAACAATACATCAGTGTCAACAATGTAACAAAACTTTTACATCTGAATCTCATTTGATTTCGCACATGAGAACACACACAGGAGAGAAACCTTTTCAGTGTCAACAATGTAAAAAAAGATTTTCTCTCAAAGGTAATCTTTTTAAACACATGACAAGACACACAGGAGAGAAACCTTTTCAGTGTCAACAATGTAACAAATGCTTTTCTCTCAAAGGTAACCTTCTTCAACACATAAGAACACACACAGGAGAGAGACCTTTTCAGTGTCAACAATGTAACAAACGATTTCCTCACAAAAATACTCTTGTTAGTCACATGAAAAGACACACAGACGAGAATCCTTTTCAGTGTCAACAATGTAACAAAATATTTGCTCTCAAAGGTAATCTTGTTCGTCACATGAAAAAACACACAGGAGAGAAAAAATAGTGTGAATGATATAATGTTTTACGCCAGAAGACCAGTTTGGTTTATCTAATGAGAAATGATGTGTTGAATAGATTTTCTGTCAAGTGGGTATTTACATGCTTCGCTTCCTCCCTTGTTGTATGTGCTGGTGCCAAGCAAGGAGCACCTTACATCTTGGATACCGCTACTTTCCTCTTTGGATTTGATACCGAATCTACCAGCATTGTCAGCAGACTACTTTTCTAGAAATGGTTATACATTGGGCATCATGATTCACCGGACAGTTGAAGACTGTCTGGCAGACTGTAATATACAAGGGGGGGGGGGGGTACTTTCCTCAGGCCTCCAGGGTAATCTGTTCCTCCTATGATCTCAGTGTAAAAGACTTCTGATCTCCATTCTGATCTCCATTCTGATCTCCATTCTGATCTCCATTCTGATCTCCATTCTGATCTCCATTCTGTTCTCCTCTCCTTTTCTTGTGTTTCTTTGTGTGTGAAAAAAAGTTTTGAAAGGTGGAAAATAAAAACAATTCTAAAGGTTTTGAAAGGTTGAAAATGTTTTCGAAAATAATTTATACAAAAAATCAACGAATAAAAGGTTTTGGGGGGAAAAGTTTGTAAAGGTTAGAAAAATATTTTCTAAAAAATGTTTTGAAAGGTTGAATCAGAAAGAAAGGACTTGATAACGTACAGCTTCTTTACTGAAGCATGTAAAAAAATGGTTGCACGCATACATGACGGTTGTTTGTAGAGTTTATTTACATTATTTTAAAGCAGATTTAACCATTTTGTAATGAACGCTATTATGCTTATATGCTTGAATAAATCATGTCTGATAACCACAATATTGTTATGGTCGTTATATTGTTAGAACTTTGTCAGTAACACTCATCATTATAATAGTAACATAGGTATAGGCTTAATTTAGCTTGCTTTGCCGAGCTAGAACAATGACGGACTGGTTGTCGCAAAGTAGCTAGTTGCAAGCATGCACGAGTTTCGGAGCTAGGAACAAGCTTCTGCGCAAGACCGGATGAGTCGTTCTTGCGCGGTCTTGAATACAAGTCTATGTTGATTACCCATGAGTCCTTGAGGATGTTACCGTTGATTACCCATGAGCCTTTGATGATGTTACAGTTGATTACCCATGAGCCTTTGAGGATGTTACAGTTGATTACTCATGAGCCTTTGAGGATGTTACAGTTGTCCTCCTGTGCAGGGTACCCTCACAGAAAACAAGGTCAAAATAAAGAATCTAGTGGACGTATCAATGAAAAAAGTCAGAGAAAGATTGACCAGATTTATTAGTCGCCAGCCGGGAATCATTAAACCATCAACATCTAGCACTTGGTGGTCGAATGAATGCAGTGTGTAGGTTACAGAGTGGTGTCTATAGACTGGGGTACACATACACAGATAGTATCCATAGTACATTTACTTACTGGGCACAGCATGTGTTCAGCATATTATTATACTTGAATGGTCTTACCTGACAATACAAAAGTTTATAGTGAATTAATTTTCAGTACTAGTACAAGTACCGGATGATAAGCAGTATCAGTAACATAGTAAAACTGGAATGATCCCCATCCCTAGTGGCGCCCTGCCAAGGGGAGACACACCCAATAATACAAGATATCCCAAACAAGACTGAACATATTGAAACAAATGAGACTTGTGACTGAAAGGTTAGTTACATTCCTGACACTGCTAAGGTTTACCTCCTGTGGGTCATCATATGTGTAACAAGACTAGACTTTCGGCTAAATTTGTTTTGACATTCCTGACACTGATATGGTTTCTCTCCTGTGTGTGTCTTCATATGACGAACCAAAGTACATTTCACGCTAAATCTTTTATTACATACCTGACACTGATAAGGTTTCTCTCCTGTGTGTGTCCTCATGTGCATAATCAAATGACTCTTGAAGTTAAATATTTTGAAACATTCCTGACAGTGTAATGGTTTCTCTCCTGTGTGTATCCTCATATGGTCAACCAGACAAAAATTACTAGCAAACTGTTTGCTACATTGTTGACATTGATTGGGTTTCTTTCCTGTGTGCATCCTCATATGACGAACCAAAGTACATTTCATGCTAAATCTTTTGTTACATTCCTGACACTGAAATGGTTTCTCTCCAGTGTGTGTCCTCATGTGCACAACCAATCGACTCTTCAAACTAAATCTTTTGCGACATTCCTGACACTGATATAATTTCTCTCCAGTGTGTGTCCTCATGTGGTCAATCAGACATAACTTATTAGCAAACTGTTTGCTGCTATGTTGATATTGATAGGGTATATCTCCTGTGTGCATCCTCATATGACGAACCAAACTGGATTTCAGACTAAAAGTTTTGTTACATTGTTGACACTGATGTATTGTTTTTCCTGTGTGACTTCCCTGTGGTCTATTGTCCCTTGGAGGAGCCTCATTGTTTTGTGTTCTGTTCTGTAAAAGCAGCACTCCTCCATGTTCCTCCTCCTCCAGACTCTGAGCTGCAGGACAGTCTGGAGCTACAACAGAGAGGGGCTGAGAGTCACTGCCTGGTTCTGGTGCTGCAGAGTTTTGTAAATGAGGCTCTGCTTTGATTTGCTCCTCAGTTGTGTTGGTGGGTAGAGAGTCTCCTTCTCTGTCCTCCACTGTAACAGTTTGGTCAAGATGTGAACATTCAGAGAAGTTCTCCTGATCAGAGTCATGTTTCACACAGATAGAAGTAAAGATGGAGTCTGTAGTTTCAGACTGGAGTCCTTGGAGCTGCTCTTCCTCCTGACTGGTCCACAGCTCCTGTTCCTCTTTAATCTGTGGGGTCTCTGGGAGAGAGAGCTGCTGCTCATCTAGGGACAGAAGAAAACGTAAGTTTACCTACTTGTCATCCTTCTGTAACCTAACATCCCTGACAGCTAAAAACATACCAATTGAAATCAAACTGTCTGTATACATTAAGGTGCTCTTAGCAGGGTATAGGTGTAAGGTGGACCTCGCATTACACATGGAGGGAATCTGCCTCAAGAATACTATGATTGGATCTTAGTACAACGGCACTTAGGAATGCTTGGCTGGACTTGTTGCTAGTTTCCACTAGGTTCACAATGACTCTTATTGAGAGACTTGTTGTTCTTGTTGGTTAGTTATAACAGATTTAAACTTGTACTCGCTGTAAAATATTTTACTTTTGATTGTTCTTCTACAAGTACACTCTTGCACTTTTTGAGTTTCATGTTGTTTAATTGTAACTTGTTTAACTGTATGCTCTTATGGTTCTTCCCTTTGGCACTTATTTAGTTTTTCACAATGTATGCTTCATGTTTTGCCTGCTCGCAATGTTTGGGGCTACCTCGTTGTTATGATCAGTGACCTATGCTCTTTTGTAGAGCTCTCTCTTGGAAGTCGCTTTGGATAAAAGCATCTGCTAAATGCATAAATGTAAATCTAAACATCCCTGTCTAGAAAAAAGTTGGTCCAGCAGTATGAACCAACCTTTCTAATTTAGCTACTCCCCTCTTACATGACAACGATTCTACATACAGAAGAAGATAACATGAATGTATGAATAACAAACCTGTTCTGTGTAACGTGATATTAGGTTGAGTGACAACATCCAACAGCCGTTGTAGCCGCGCATTCTCCTCTTTGGAACGAGAGATTTCGTCTTGGCACTCAGCAAACATCACTTCAACAACCTCAAAAATCTCTAACGCCGCCATTGTTAGTCTCTCACGTAAAAAATTTCTGATCATGTTTAATTTAGACATGTTGATGCTAAAACCATAAAACTCCTTGGGAAATCTAGAGAATCTGTAGTTTCAGACTTCAGTCCTTGAAGCAGTTCTTCCTCCTGACTGGTCCACAGGTCCTGTTCCTCTTTAATCTGTGGGGGCTTCGAGAGAGAGCTGCTGCATTTATGGGGGAAGAAGAGGCAAGACAACAGTAAGATGCCTTTAATGTCTCATGACAGCTGAAATGTAGGTCTACGTAAATAGAGGTACTGACTACATTGACTACACTCAAATTAAAGTAAAGAAGTGTGGGCTTTAACTTAGTACTCTGACAAGTAAAAAGTAGCCATTACTACTGTGTATGTCACGCGGGTAACTAGACCTTACATCATATTAATGTCATTTTTTTGGCGACAATTTCAAACATCTCTCTCATATGGCCATATTTTTTAGTGTTTGTAGGCTACATTCGCACATCCGTTTTATATTTGCTCATGTTTTTGTGAGTTAGCAAAAATAAATCGTATTTTTCGATTTACAGATTATACATTTACACACGGATTGTTGCACATAAATAATATTGAGACAAATCTATCTCGATGTCAAACCTGTTCGGTGTGGCTTGATCTCGAGTTAAGTAGCTACGGTATAACAACCGTAGTAGCCGTGCCCTCTCCTCAGTGGAAACAGATTTCTTCTTTAGAGCTTACTCAACAACCTTTTATTCAACTTTACCCATTATCTCCAGCGCTATATTGCTAGTTTCTCACGGATACATTTGGGCATTTCGAACTTTGTTCAACGGACATGACCCTTAAGCCTCCTAACTAGCTAACGCTACTGTACTAGCAACTCAACTAGCTAGTCCCAGCTAGTTTTTCCGTTTCCGGTACGTAGCCCAGTTAATGCCGGATGTAAACAACATCAAGATTTACCAGTGAATACAGTTCCCCCCGTATTTACATTTGATATCCTCTTGTATTGGACCCAATATTATATATTTAAAGAAGTACAATGATGCATTTTGGCATTATTTATAGCAAAGGGGTAAATCACTCACACCCATCAATCTGATTTGTCTGCTATCGGACAGTTTAAATTGTTTTCCACCACACTGGCTGCTGAGGCACTGGTACACTTTTGTGTACAAGGTATTGTTATTATAGGACAACTCTGATGTATTTTCCTAATTTACCTGAGGCCTGTTCCATAAAGCTATTTAAACCGAATAAGCCAGGTTTATGTAGGCTACGTTTGTTTGACTCATTTCCAATTGGTTCGGTTCCGTAAAAGCCAGTTCAACGTCGTTCAAGCTCAGTTACTACGGCAACTTAAGCTGCAAAACTAACCGTAGGCCAAGCCTGTTTTGTTGCTGACCTGACGGGGGAGCAACAATTTACCACGCTTCGTTCCCATCGCTTCTTCTGTTCGGGAGTGAGGCTGGCCGCCTACACTATTAAACCAGGGGCGAATCTAGGTTCCCACTTTTGGGGGGCTAAGCCCCTATAGATAAATCGTATTATTTTTACTGTGACCCAGCAAAACTAGGGTGGTCTGGGGGCGTGTTTCCCCAGAATAAATATTTGAAAATATCCTTTTAAAGTGTCCTCTAGTGGGTTTTAGGAAGATAAATTATCAAATTTAAATTATGAAAGAAAATGTTTTGTTTGGGGGGGGGGGGGCTAATGAAAACCTTTTTGGGGGCTCCTGCTAGATATGCCCATGTATTAAACCCAAAAGTCAACAAAAGACAGTAGGCGGCAGGCCTATAAAATAAAACAAACTTATGTCCATACCCTCATCCCAGCTTCACAAAATGAGGAAAATAGAGGCATATATATTCCCTAATGTTTTGAGTAACTTGGGTCATTCACCAAGCTGTGTATAGATTTGGATCAGACACAAGAGCCATTGTTGTGCTTGTCACATAGGTAACAACAAACAATCAATAACTGAGGGATTATAAATCTTAAATAAAAACTTTATTGGCATATTTTCATCTTGGAGAACAGAATACCAGCGCAGAAAGTTCTAGAATTCCTTTCAAGTGCAACATTTAATCATAATGTAAAAAATAAAGATTTAATTTAATCAAATATTAATCATATTAACACACAACTACAACCCAAACATTTGACCAGTATATTGCACACTGACAGAAGTTTTTTCTTTAACGATTAAAAACAGAGGTTGGCCATTAGGTACAAACAAGCACACTAGCCCTATACCATGTTGTACAGAGAAGCAGTCCTAACCCAGGTGAGCAGATTCACTTGGGCCAAGTGCACCAGCATCCCTTCCATGGTAAACAAATGGACAAGCAAGACTTATTTTACCTTATTTAACTGACAACTTAAAGATCCAGATATTCCTTTCAGAGCATTCTTCTTTACCTGGCCTTTTATTTAAGAGAAAAACACCCTTTAAGATGCACTAAGAGAAGCTCATGAAACGGTTAAAACAAAAGACAGAAATATGAGGACCAGAAGGACAGAAGAAGACAGATATGAGGATGAGAAAAAGAAGACGTGGTTTGAGCCAATAGAAAGACTTTGCTTGGCACAACAGGACGTCAACCGGAAGTGAAACAGACCTGAAACAGCTCCTGGTTGGTTGCAGAAAATAAATCTGTTCTTAACCCCGCCTCTAGCGACACACCCTGCCCCGTCGCCTCCTTATTCACACATTCACCTCATCCACAAAAGATTGGGAGAGAGTGTGAGTGAGGTAGAGAGAGATAGAGTACATGTGAAAGAGAGTGTGAGACAGAGGTAGAAAGAGATTAGCTCTACAGATGATCCTCGCTCCTCACAGCCTGTTTGAAGACAACAGAGGTCTCAATCTGACCTCGCAGACGTACTTCTCTCCAGAGAGTCTGGACAGTTCTGACATCAGACCCTGTAGAGCGCCCCATAGAGTGTCCAGCTGTTGTTGCTGTCGACTCCGTCATCGTCATGCCGACTGGAGCTTCAGTCCCAGCCTGGGCCAGGCTGTACTATATGGTCTGTGTGTGTGTGTGTGTCTCAGACAACATGTGTGTGTGTGTGTGTCTCAGACAACATGTGTGTATGTGTGTCTCAGACAACATGTGTGTGTGTGTGTGTGTCAGATGGTGGGTGGGTGTGTGTGTGTCTCAGACAACATGTGTGTGTGTGTGTGTCTCAGACAACATGTGTGTGTGTGTGTGTCTCAGACAACATGTGTGTGTGTGTGTGTGTCTCAGACAACATGTGTGTGTGTGTGTGTGTCTCAGACAACATGTGTGTGTGTGTGTGTGTCTCAGACAACATGTGTGTGTGTGTGTGTGTCTCAGACAACATGTGTGTGTGTGTATGTGTCTCAGACAACATGTGTGTGTGTGTGTGTGTGTCTCAGACAACATGTGTGTGTGTGTGTGTCTCAGACAACATGTGTGTGTGTATGTGTCTCAGACAACATGTGTGTGTGTGT
Organism: Hypomesus nipponensis; assembly: GCF_054491055.1. Taxonomy (NCBI): domain Eukaryota; kingdom Metazoa; phylum Chordata; class Actinopteri; order Osmeriformes; family Osmeridae; genus Hypomesus; species Hypomesus nipponensis. The sequence goes on along the minus strand of NC_140381.1, from coordinate 1,216,748 downwards.
GTGTCTCAGACAACATGTGTGTGTGTGTGTGTCTCAGACAACATGTGTGTGTGTGTGTGTCTCAGACAACATGTGTGTGTGTGTGTCAGATGGTGGGTGGGTGTGTGTGTGTCTCAGACAACATGTTTGTGTGCGTGTGTGTCAGATGGTGTGTGTGTGTGTGTCAAATGGTGTGTGTTTTTGTGTGGGTGTGTGTGTGTCAGATGGTGTGTGTTTTTGTGTGGGTGTGTGTGTGTGTGTGTCAGATGGTGTGTGTTTTTGTGTGGGTGTGTGTGTGTCAGATGGCGTGTGTGTCCGGGTGCAGTAGCTGCTGAGCCACCAGGTCTATGTTGATGATGACGTTGAAGTAGAGGCCCCAGTAGAACATGCAGTTGCAGATGAAGCGCGGCGTGGCGGGCCACAGCAGGGCAAAGGCCAGACCCTGGGACAGCGTCCTCCACAGGTGAGCCCACATGCGCCTGGGAAGGCCCCTGGAGGAACACAGCACCGCTCAGACACTGGGGGTCTCTGTGTGCCTACATGTGCGTGTGTGTGTGTGTGTACCTGATCAGTGCGCGGGTCCACAGACGGTACAGGGAGCATCCCTCCAGGACAGACAGCAGCATGGCATTCACAATGATGAAGCGGGACGTCCAGTAGTGCACTGACAGCCAATCCCACGCAAACTCAGCAATCAGCTGGTACGGAAGCAGGAAGTACTTCACCAGAAACTCCGCCCACTGGCTCCAGCTAGGTTGTGCCTTTGAAGCAGGAAAGGTGTGAGATCACATTGGAATCCACGTCACATTTACATTAACTAATTTAGCAGTCGCTTGAAAGAGAGACAAGCCCAGAGTGCACATAGAAAGCACAGGAGCAGACTGAGGATCAGAAGTGTAGAGTTCTAACAGTAATTCAGTGGTTATAGTGTAAAGAGCTGACTGGCACCTGTTTGTTGAGGCTGTCGTCCATTGGCTGGCTGTTGTGTGAGAGGGTGGGGCAGCAGGTGTGCAGGAAGGGCAGGAAGGACTCCAGGTAGTCAAACATGTAGAGGTAGAGGAGGGTGAGGCGGGGAGAGCTCTTCAGAGCGTACAGCAGGAACAAAGATTTACCTGCATTCACCGCCTGCACACACACAGTGCGCACACACAAACACACACGCACACACATAGTTATAATTCTGTGTGTACCTCTGTACCTCTGACCTTGTGAGCTGGTGGATGAAAAGAGGGAAAGTTGGGGGGGGGAAAAGAGGGAAAGTTTGGAATGGAGCGACGAGGCGAACCGAGGAGGTCAGAGATACCTGAGAGATCAGAGATAACTCCAGGAGAAGCCCCTCCCCCTCACCTTGTAAGCCCCTCCCCCTCACCTTGTAAGCCCCTCCCCCCTCACCTTATAAGCCCCTCCCCCCTCACCTTGTACTCCCAGAGGTTCTGTGGAGGTTTTCCCCCCAGGGCCCTGACCCTCTCCAGCTCCGCCAGTATGGCCCCCCTGTGGGCCTGGTTCTCTATGCTGTAGGGGGGCAGGGCTAGCTCCTCGTCACCCAGCATCAGCAACAACCTGCACACAGACATCACTACATGACCACATCATCACCACAACACCACCACAACAACCTGCAAACAGACACTGCTACATGACCACAACATCACCACAACAACACCACATGATTTGATGTGTGTGTGTGTGTGTGTGTACCTTCCGTTGACGTCAGCCTCCAGGAAGCGGTGTGTGTAGAGCAGGGCCCAGGGCCCCAGGTGCTGCATCCACTCCTGCACCTCCTCTGGGCTCCACCTGGAGATGGCCTTAGCAACCAGCTCCTCCCCCTCCCCCTCCCCACTGCTCCAGTGGAAGCCCAGCAACACCACCTGGACACACACACACACGCACACAAACACAGACATGAACACTAAGGTTGGGATTAATTTGTGGAGTGAGTTATCAATACATTAACTATTATAAAATAATTTGATTTTTTGGGGTAAAATCTATTTAACTGTTATTTCGGTTACTAAAATAAAGTAATTTGAACCCCCCCACACACAGGGTGTAACACAGATCCAGACCTTGGTTGACACAGTGACACACACACACACACAGACGTTGCTCCCCTCTGCCACATGGACAATACAAACAGAACCGTGGACTCACACACACCCTCCAGGTACACACACACACACTCCCTCCAGGTACACACACTTACACACAGGCTCCAGACACACACACACACACACACACACACACACACACACACTTACAGCCACACATGAGAGTGCAGTGAGGACTCCAGAGAAGAACCCCCCAGCTCCTCTGGGCTGGCTGCTCCTGGGGACGCTTCTGGAGGCCTGCTCCTCTCCATACCTGCACAAGTACACATATACACACACCATATAAATATACACCTGCACATATACACCACCTATACGCATACACCTACTCCTCTCCATACCTGCATACCCTACGCGTGTGTGTGTGTGTGTGTTTACCTATGGAAGGCCAGGAGGCTCTGGGAGATCTTGGGGTTGTTCTGTATCTCTGCTCGTCTCCTCTCCACCACCTCTGAGAACAGCTTGTCAGCCGCGTCCCTGACAGACGACAAGAAGGTGAGGAGGGGAAGTAGGGGTGGTGTGTTTAGTGTGTATGTAGGGTGTGTATAGTAGTATGTTGTGTGTATGTAGGGTGTGTAGTATGTGTAGGAGTGGTATGTGTAGTGTGTACTGGTATTATGCAGTATTTACATTTAATTCATTTGGCAGACGCTGTCATCCAAAGCGAAGCACAACTTCAGATCAACGATCAGAAGAGCAAAGCTCTGACAGTGTTTCAGCGGTCAGTCAAGGAACGGGTCTGTATTAATGAGCATCAGCCGCCAAGTAACCACGCCCCCAGCTAGCTGAAGAGGAGTCCTCCTGAGCAAGCACAACCCATCCCAGCAGCAGGAAGTTGACCTACCTCAACAGGATGTTGATTTTGGGGAAGCCCTCCCACTTCTCTCTGCACTCAGGGCACTCTGTCTTGTGGGAGGAGTCCCACCACAGCGCCAGGCAGTGGCGGCAGAAGCTGTGCCCACACGTCAGTGTGGTGGGGTTCACCAGGATGTCATAGCAACAGTGGCACGACAACTCGCGCTCTGAGAGGGCCAGGTGGGGGGAGGCAAGGGGGAGGGAAGCCACGGGGTCGGTAAAGACCCCTGTACCCTCTGCACCGCTTACATCCTCTCTCATCTGGGATGAGTCCATCATCTGAGGCCTGGAGGGGGAGGAAGAGGGAGAGAAAGGGGGGAAAGAGAGAGAGAGTAAGAGACTGAGAGATAGATCGAGCCTGTATTGCATAAACGCTCTGACATCATACGACATTCAGTTCAGTCCATAGCACAACCTGTACGTTCACTGCAGGGCACGCACGGGTGTACACTGGGCCGGGCGCTATCTCTGACCTATGGACTCCGTATCCAATCTGAATGCCAACTACAACAAAATGTCGACAACCTATGAAAATTGTATTTAAGTTGACACAAAGGATAATAACGAGCTTTAACGAGTCTCATCTTTACCGTCGTTTCAATTACAACAGCTAGCTAGCCACTTAAATAATTGTTGGCTAACTGGCTCCTTCTGGGCAGCTAGTAGCTAGATAGCTAACATCTTTACCGTTGTTTCAATTACAACAGCTAGCTAGCCACTTAAAGAATTGTTGGCTAACTGGCTCATTCTGGTGAGCTAGTAGCTAGATAGCTAACCAGGAAGTACGTCCACAATTTGTACAGGCGAACGTCCAAAATAATGACACATGACACTGCCTCTTGACCTACACTTCAACAACTCAAGGAATATCCAGAAATGTTTTAATTGTCAATAATCGCTTCGTATGTGTACATAGCAGTTAGTTATATGACTGACTATAACATTGTTGTGTTGATAAACTGCAGCTAGCTAGCTGAAGTCGTGACATTATGTCTGGCTTTAGCAGGGGGTGCCCCTACAACTTTGCTAGCTCTAGCTAATTCAGTTAATCTTACCTGACGAAGAAAGGTTGTCAAAATATCTGGACGAACATATCACAGCGTCAGGAGAGATAAATGTCTCGCTACTTATTCCAAGTTCAGTTGTGGTTGATAACTGGGAAGATCATCATTCTTGTCCTGCATCAACTTTCGCAGAACTTGCTGGTTAGCTAGCAGCTAGCTCCCAAACCCAGTTTAACAAAACTCCCACGCCACCCGCTATGCTGTCCCGCTCCTCATTGGCTACACTCAACATGTAAAGTAATATGATTGGTGAGATCAACTCATCGACATGATTGAAAATATAATTTCGTACACACTCAAGATTAAAGATGAGGTCAGAAAGCTCCGGTTTTTGACTTTTGGCTTTCCAATTTTACGTTTTGTAAACACATTTTGTGTCACTTTGTAACCTAGGTGAACGGGGTTTGACTGTTTACAATCAGCAAGCAGCTAGTGAACACAAACTCCGCCTCGTCGGGCTGCCCTAGTTTATACATCGCAGTGATAAATTGTTCTGTCGTCAGCATCTGCACATTCAGACAGAAGTAATGAATTACTTTTCCGTTAGCAGTAGGTGCATACGTGCCCTGGCCTATGTTATGACCGTGTACTGTCATTTTTATAAAAAAATATATTAATAGCACGTATATTTATGGGTTCCAAGTATGACAATAGACGTTAATCATTCTTGATCAAATAGTTCTCATCTTACGGTCTGCCATCAACCAGTTTTGTCTACCCAGGTTAGTGAGAATAATAGAAACAGTATGATTTTGCTTAGCCAGCGAGGTTTGACACAATTTCATTTTATTGGTGTTATTAGACTAAACTGACATATTTGTCAGTTTATGTTCTGCGGATTTGTACTCAAGATTGAACCAGCACCTATGTCACTGGTCAGTTAGACCAACAACGTTGTTGGCAAGGGTTGTAAACTTGCTAACGCTAGCACTAGTAGGTTGCAAACTAGCTGATGTCAGACAATTTTGGATGCAGTTAAACATTTGCATGGAGTAGCTTGCTGGTTTTGCATCCACGTCTCCCTGGTTTTACGTCAGTCGCAGTCGCTATATGGAATATTGTAGGAACAGGAGACGGTCACACTATTGGCTGACAGTCCGTGGGGATTATCATACGGTCTGTGGGTCTGTTCATGTTTATGTCTTCTAATTCTGTTTATGTTGTGTTCGTGTTTTGATCATTGTTGTGTTAAATGCCAAATTAGTTTAAGGCATTTAATATGTTGGGGACTGTTAAGTGATGTCACCGTGACCTAGTTGGGGATCTAATTGGATAGACATATATTGAAAAAGTCTAAATTCCGGGGTCATGTGGTTTATGAGAAAAAGATTTGCGTTGCGAAAAACATTTTGGATTCTGGTGTACTTCTTCATTGTAGCTTGTCTTAATAAATATGAATGTGTTGGTTGTTCTGTATATTCAGAGTATGTTCTAGTGTCCTTGTCCGGCATTTTATCCAAATGTGTGGGTCGGTCAGCTAACACAGTTAACCAAGTCCATGCGAGTACTTTACTACCATCATAGTTACCTAGTTACATATTTAGACAATATACAAAACTGGTAGCTACAACCTCTGTATCTTTCTTAAGAGTATGCTGGCATTCGATTAATCTGACTTTCACGTCACATATATACATGTGCGTGTAGCGCTTTACCGCATCTGTTATGCTGTTCTCTGTTGGAATGCAGGAGTACACAGTGGTCTCTGCCCTGAGCCAAACTGGCCTGTAACCACAGCAACCAGAGCTGGGGGTAAATGCCATGCTTTGGAAAACAACAACAAACTGGGGGACATTCTAAGAATCATGGACTCTGAGGAGGAGAGGGAAGAGGGCACCTTTAGAGCTGCCAGGGTGGAAGGAGACCAGAGGAGAGACTCAGGAGAGACATCCTGCCACTGCCCCCCACAGGAAGTGGGAACCATCACAGGAAGTGGGAAGCGGGTCTCCCAGACAGGAAGTGTGGTTGTTACGTGTCGCAGTCGCTGCCAAATTAGGGTGAAACTCCAAAGACTTTGTGTGCAAGACGAAGATATTAAAGATGATCCAACCGAGTCTTTGAACACAGAACACAACGACGAGAACACTAACCGTGCCGTTTTTAAGTGCGATGATGAATTAGAGGTGCTGACTGTTCAAGTACAGGGGGCGGTGCAGGAGAAGAGAGATTCAGAGGACAAACTGCAGCATTACGCCAAGTGTGGGAAGACCTTCACAAAGTTGGAGGCTTGGGAGGATCACCAGCAGACTCACACAGGGACCAAGTGTTACGGCTGCCCCTACTGCGACAAGGAGTTCTGTAACTCGTCAGGCATGAGGAGGGATGAACAAGTGCACCCTGAAGAGGGAGCCCTTTCTATGAAAGCTCAGAGACATTCACAAGTTCCTCCTGGAGAGAACAGTGAGCTGCACGGCCGTGAAGAAGAAGAGGAGTCACGTTTTGGTAAGTACTCTCAGGTCATGGAGGTTTGTTTTAAACAAGAGAATTTATTTTTTGGTGTTGTTTTGCACCATGCCTGGTAAAATACCCCTATTTCTTGACTCTATTCGAGCTACGCACTTCGGATCCTGTGCGTTATTTGAATGTGGCTTTGGTTTAAAGCGTCTGTTCAATGAATTGTGATGTGATGGTCAATGTGACGTGTCGCTGTGCCCTTAAGTGTTTCCTGTTTCTCACGTAGACAACGTCTCCCACATCCTCTCTGAGGTGGAGGGCTGTGCCAGGAAGCCACACCCCTGTGCCAGGAAGCCACACCCCTGTGCCAGGAAGCCACACCCCTGTCCCGAGTGTCGAAAGGAGTTTGTGAATCAGAACAAGCTGAAGCGACACCAGATGACGCACTCTGGAGAGAAGCCTCACCGCTGCTCCGTGTGCGGTAAGCGTTTCCTGCAGAAAGGGCAACTTAAGGTTCACGAGAGGATCCACACCGGAGAGAAACCTTACTCCTGTTCCATCTGCGCTGCCAAGTTTGCTCAGGTGGGGGACGTAAGGAGACACGAGATGAGGCACCTAGGTGAGAGACCGTTCGGCTGCTCCGAGTGTGGCAAACGCTTCATAGAAGCGCGGCTCCTGAAGGCTCACGAGCGCACGCACACTGGGGAGAGACCGTTCGGCTGCACCGTTTGTGGAAGGAGGTTCTCCACCTCGTCCTGCCTCAGGGATCACAAGGTCACCCACACGGGAGAGAACCCGTACTCCTGCTCTGTGTGCGGGAAGGGCTTCGCCACGTCCTCTGGCCACAGGGACCACGAGAGATCGCATGCCGGGGAGAGACCGTACCACTGCGCGGAGTGCGGGAAGAGCTTCTGTCGCCCGGGGCAACTGGTGAAACACCTGAGGAGACACACAGGTGGAGGTGATGCCCAGTACCCCAGGAAGGTGAGCTGGACTAGATTTATGTTGTCTTGTCATTAACGCTATGTTGCAGTTCTTTTATCTTAAAACAATTTCAAATATGTAATATTTATTGTATCTTATGTCATTCAGTGCTGTGACATTGATCTTAGTTAGTCTACCTTCTTCTTCCATCACAGGGTCCTGGAGCTCCCAGACTGGAAAGGAAGACAGAGGAAGACAAACATAAAGATGATGAGGATGAAGGAAATCTGTTCAGCTCAGATTTGGATCTGGTGGAGCTCTTGCATCCCCACAATGACCTCAACACAACACTGGAGATGGAACATGAAGAATTAGTTAAGGAAAAAGAAGAGGGGAAGGAGGATGGAGGGGAAACAAATGGCGTTGGGGGATTCATCAATTCTGATGGAGAGGAGTTGGACATTTACTCTGAGAACCAGCAGGAGAACCAGCAGGAGAACCGGACAGTGAAGAAGTTTCACAGCTGCCTTGAGTGTGGGAGGGAGTGTCCATCCTTCTTCAGACTCCAGATGCACATGAAGACCCACACAGGAGAGAAACCATACCCCTGCCCTGCATGTGGGAAGCACTTCCGCCAGAAGGAGCACCTGAAAGCACACGAGAAGGTTCACACAGGGGAGAAACCCTACTCCTGTTCAGACTGCGGTGTGAGGTTCAGTCACCAGGGGGCGCTGAGGAGGCACGTGCGCTCACATACAGGAGAGAAACCCCACCCTTGCGCTGCGTGTGGCAAGAGGTTCACCAGGATAAGCAGTCTCCGAGAGCATCAGAACACACACACAGGAGAGAGGCCGCACTGCTGCAGCGTGTGTGGGAAGACCTTCTTCAGGCTGTCAGCCCTGCAGAAGCACCAGGTGACTCACACGGTGGAGAAACGCCACGTCTGCGACATGTGCGGCAAAGGCTTCTCCGAGGCTTCCACCCTGCGACGCCACGAGAGGGCTCACACCAGAGAGAAGCCCTACCAGTGTGAGGACTGTGGGAGGAGCTTCTCCCAGCTGGGGAGCATGAAGAGACACCAGCAGATCCACTCCAGGGACACGCCTGCGTCTGGGCTGGGGCCTGCCATGGTTGATCAACTTGATCCACTTTCTCCAGGAGGTCACGACACTATCAGTTACCATGGTGACCTGAGGAAACAGCCACAGTGTCCTGAAGAGCCTGAGCATGATAAAGAGGAGCCTGAGCATGATGATGAAGAGGAAGAACATGACGAGGCTGAAGAATGCTGTAGTTTGTTCAAATCTGGATCATCGTCGGGTGTTTCCAGGTGTGTTCACACCTGCCCCTTATGTAGACTCCAGTTCCCCCAGTCCTCCAAACTACACAGCCACCTGCAGACTCACCCTACTCTCGCCCAATCAGGAAGTGAGCCGCCATGGAAGGGGAGCCATCACCGAGCGGCAGACAGACAAAACCATGATGCAGAGACTCAACATGTGAGGACCGCTCATCAGCATGGACACCAGGGGTCAGAAGAGGGCATCGAGACCATCATTCATGCCGGGACTCCAGGGAACGAGGATGAGAAGGAGGAAGAGGAGGGCAGAGAGGAAGGGGAAAATCAATTTGGCAGTTTAATCAACTCTGACGGCGAGAAAGTGGAATGGGACTCTGTTGATCTCAGTGAGTCGGGGAAAGTCAATCCCGAGTAACGCCCGCATTCAAACACAAACCATCGTGTCCACAGCCACTCTGCCTCTAACCAGTGTTGTGTTTTCCACCGCAGGTCAGAGTGTGAGTTCCTCCACCACGGGCCGGGAGAACCAGCCTCTCTCCCCCCCGATGCAGCATCTCAGAAGCAGCCTCCTGCAGCGGCCCAGCGGCTCCCGCTGCCCTGTGTGTGGGCGGGACTGCAGGAAGCCCTCCACCTTGCAGATCCACCTCAGGATCCACTCAGGGGAGAAGCCCTACCAGTGCACCCTGTGCGGCCAGCAGTTCACCCAGAACCGCCACCTCCAGGACCACACGAGGGTCCACACGGGGGAGAAGCCATACCGGTGCTCGAACTGCGGCAAGAGCTTCGGCCACTCGGGGGCCTTGAAGAGGCACCGGCTGTTACACACGGGGGAGAAGCTGTACGGCTGCTTGTTGTGTGAGAAGCGCTACAGCCGTCTGGAGCATCTGAGGGACCACGAGAGGACCCACTCGGGGAACCGCTACACCTGCCCGGACTGTGGGAAGGTGTTCTTTAAGCCGTCTGACCTCGGCTCTCACCGGAGAACCCACTCAGACGAGAACCCTTTCCGTTGCGACGAGTGCGGCAAGGATTTGAGCACGCCGCAGAGCTACCGCAGACACAAGGAGATGCACCAGAGGCAATCTGCCGCCGGGCAAGGGCTGCACGCATAGCTGTCTGCCTTCACCGCATAGCTGTCTGCCCTCACCGCATAGCTGTCTGACCTCACCGCATAGCTGTCTGCCCTCACTGCATAGCTGTCTGCCCTCACCGCATAGCTGTCTGCCCTCACCGCATAGCTGTCTGCCCTCACCGCATAGCTGTCTGCCCTCACCGCATAGCTGTCTGACCTCACCGCATAGCTCTCTCACCTCACCGCATAGCTGTCTGCCCTCACCGCATAGCTGTCTGCCCTCACCGCATAGCTGTCTGACCTCACCGCATAGCTGTCTGCCCTCACCGCATAGCTGTCTGCCCTCACCGCATAGCTGTCTGCCCTCACCGCATAGTTGTCTGCCCTCACCGCATAGCTGTCTGTTCTCACCATGGTGTGAATTGACATGTTTGTCTATTTGTGGTCAGCCTGATGTGAAAATTATTATTACAAATAAAATAATATATGGTTCATCCACCATGTGTCCTCCTTATAGTTTGGGTTTATTTTGTTATTTTAATGCATCACAAAAGGGTTTGTCACCCTACAGATTTAGAGTTGATGGATAAAGAAATGGGCTCCTGCGATTGGATGTTGAAATAATAACATGGGCTGGTGAGACTGGATGTTGGAGTAACATGGGAATTAACATGAAGACCATACAATTTTACCTTAATTGTGAGATGATTGAGGTTGATTTGTGAAATTACAGTGGTATTCACTTAAATAAAGGGCAATACATATATACTGAATAAAAAATTAATGAATGAATGTCAGACATAAGTCACCCCCCCCCCCCCCCCGAAGGGACTCAGTGGTTTCTGTGATGTCGCTGACCTCCTGGGTTCTTCCGAGCAGGTTTTCGGGAAAACGTCGTGAATCTGAGGCTAGCTGGAGCCTCTAGTCGCCTGTGTACTTTTCACATGTATTTCGTCATGGTTCTGCATCAGTCTGATACTTAAACGACTTGTTTTATCTGCAGCCGGGGGCCAGTACGATAGCGAGGAACTCCACTCCAACTGACTCGGAACTTAACCAGTTTGAAATCCGGAAAATCAACAGCTACGCTTGGTGGTCAGGAGCAAACGTAAGCCATTCGGTAATATAACAGTATCATGCAGACAAATGCAGCTAGCCAGCATACATTTAAACCGTGGCATACACTGTAGACAGTATATACTAAAAAGAGACAAACGTTTGGGGTCTGTTTCAGCCTAAAAATTGATGGAGCCTTTAAAGAATAGAACTATTCGCTTTGGTTTAACGGTCAGCTTGTTTGTGATCTTGTTACTAGTAGTTGCTAGCTAGCCAACTTTTTTGTTTAGCTGTTACCAGTACTAGTAGTTGGCTAGCTAGCCTGCTCTGTTATACAAGGTTATAGACAGCCTTTGACATCGCTAGTGACGTTAGCCAACTTCTTTTTCACAATATACTGAGGGGAATCTGAAAGATATGATTCATATATGATTCTGATTCGATATGTATGAGTTACAATACCTTCTGTGTTCACTAGCTAGTTAAATGTAGCTACTCTAGCTAGCTAACTAAATGTGACTAGCTAATGGAACGTGTCATTTTCTACAATGTTGGTGACTTGGTCCTTTATTTCAAATGTATAGTATTGCCGCTATGCGAGATGTATTTACATTATCCAAGCTATAAAGAAGGCTATCTGAATGAATGATAGTAGCTGGGAAATTACTAGACTACTGTACTGTATTGGAGAACTAGACAAGTTAACTACGTGTACTAAAATGCTTGAAGTAACGCAATATGTTTTCTATCTCATCAAGGGCTTTTGAAGTGTCTTTTTTCTAACCTAGCTAAAACCGAACAGCGTCTCTTCATTCAACAGGATTCACTCCAGAGGGAGCAAGCAGAGACACCAGGTCCTGAGGGTCACCATGGCAACCAGACACCGGTTTTTCCCCATGTTGCTCATAACGACCGCTGTGGACTTCAGGGGATAAAAGTTGTTGTCAAGGAGGAGGAAGAGGAGGGTGTGAAAGGTAAGGTGATGAGTGCATGTAAACAACAATCTTATTTAATGATTATTTATTTTAATGTGACGATTCTTCATAGCGTGTGTGTTGAGTGGACCATCCCTTTACGTGCACCACAGGAGAGAGTCCCACCAGGGTGGCAGAGGGTCTGAAGATGGCATTGGATGACCACACCATCAGACTGACTGTCCACACAGGGGACAACCAAGAGGGGGAGGAAGAGGGGATATGTGGCCTGATCAACTCTGATGGTGAAGAGGTGGACTGGAGGCTGACTGACCAGACAGCTGGAGACACCTCCATCGTGGAGGTCAGGGGCGAGGAAGAGGAGGAGCGAGGGGAGGGAGGAGAAAGTGAGGAGGAGACCAGGGGAGGAGAGAAGACAAACCTGAAAAGTGAAGAGGAGGTGCTGAGGGTTCCTCCCATCCACGGTAAAGAGAGGCCTTCTACTCTGCAGGGTCCATTCCATCACCAGCTCTCTCACACTCTTCTGATGAAACCTACGTTTATTTGTCAGATGCACAGTGTGCAGGAATACTTCGTAATTTAATGCTTGATTTGCAGCTCCTTCAACAGGGATAAATGTAAATTAAAGTACTTACACAGTACACTGAGAGACCCTCTCTACCCCCCACCACCACCCCCACCCCTCAACCTAAACATTGTAATCAAGTGTCCCACTTACATTGCCTCTCCCCCCTCCAGGAGGAAAGAGGAGGAGAGGGAGGCCTCCCAAGGCGTCTCCCCCAGATCCGGGACCCGATGCTGGGGAGGAAAGTCAGCCCATAGGTGAGTAGAGCCTGGAACTCCTGTCAGGCCATGGAGATGGGGCAGAACCCAAGTAGTAGCCTCGCTGCTCTAAAACATCCTAGTTTTTTTTCCCAAAATATTTTTCTTGTAGTATATATAAGTTAAGAATTTCCAAACCCCCTTTTCCTGCAAGAAGCCTAAATAAGAAGATAGCCTTAATTGACTTACATGGTAAAATAAGTTATTTTTCTTGCAAAACACTGTTTTCCGGTTTCTATGCGATCAGAATACAGGCTCAAGTAGTGTTCATAAACCCTAGCTCCTCTCTACCCTCCTCTCTACCCTCCTCTCTTCTTCTCTCCTCCCTCCTCTCCTCCCTCCATCGGCACATCCTCCCACAGGAAGGAGACACAGACGGAAGCCTCCAGCAGAAGGAGGGGGCAACCCCCCCACCTCTCCCCCACTGGCAGGCAGCAGGACGCGGCCTCGGCGGCGCAGCAGCCAGCTGGCAGGAGCTGGGATGGATGCTGCCTCACCTGCTGAGGCTGCCTCGCCTGCTGAGGCTGCCTCGCCTGCTGAGGCTGCCTCGCCTGCTGAGGCTGCCTCGCCTGCTGAGGCTCCCTTGCCTGCTGAGGCTGCCTCGCCTGCTGAGGCTGCCTCGCCTGGTGAGAACGGCAGGCTTCCTGTCTGAGCTGCCGGACAGTTCTGGGTTGATTGATCGAAGTTCAAATTAAAGATTAAACTGTCTGTGTAAAGTCCTTACAGTTTAGAGTACTAAATTACTTTGGAGTTCTTTAGAAACCTTCTTCTGAAGTTCTCAGGTAGATTATAACTAGTGGTGAGCTGTTATTGGTGTTAACCTGCTGCGTTAACTTGAGACTCTTATCTGGCGATAAAAAAAAATATCGCCGTTAATCTATTCTCAAAGTTGGTTTGGGAACTGGGTCTGTACTGCGCAAGATATGATGACTTTCACTTGATATTTTAGCACGGATGTATACCTAGCCGAATTGCACTGTAGGGGGCGAGAAGGAGTCTTCGAACCTGTGTGTATGCCTTGTGATGAAATTACCACATCAAACGTAAAGTGATAACATGGATGCAGCTATGAAGCCGCCGGGTTTGCTTCAGGGAAAATGTATTTTTAAGAAGCTTCCCAATGGAAACCTCGACAAGACTATGGTTGTTTGCACCTTGTACGATGCAGAATTAGTTTACTGTAGGAGTTCTCCCAGTCTCAAATACCACCTAAACGCAAAGCATCCCTTAGCTAATGCGGTATATGCAGGGCCAAGCACTGATGTAGTGCAGGGGAAGAGTCGTCGTCAAACTATTATGTTTGAGTGCAACCGAGGCAAGCCCGTCAGCACAGCTCTATCAGCCAAGCTAACTAATCTCGCTCACCTGGCTTGAGAAACCCGTTCTCAAAGATTGACTTTTAGTCATTATTTGGGTAGCACACATATTCTGAATGCCTTCAGGCGGAATTCAAATGAGACACTTTAATCTAGATTAATCTAGATTAATTCCAAGATTACAGTGAGATTAATCTAGATTTAAAAAAAATTATGTATGCCGACCACTAATTATAATCTGTAATGGATTTTAAAAAAAGATGATTTTCAACCAAAATTATTCTGGTAATTGTCCCTTCAACAAATGGATAACAAACAACTAACTGTCCCTTTAACCCCAGCAGTGAGGAGGCGGGGCAGGAAGAAGACCCTCCCACTTCTTGTCCTCCCTGCCGGCCTGGTGGCGACGCCCAGAGCACGGCTGACGTTCCGCTGCTCCGTGTGTGGGAGGGAGTTCTCCCACGCCTACAAGCTGGAGAGACACGCGCTGATCCACACTGGAGAGACGCCCCACCGCTGCTCTCTCTGTGGGAGGGGCTTCAACCAGAAGGGAAACCTCAAGACGCATCAGAAGGTGCACTCAGGTGAGGGACAGGATCAGACCATTAACTATGAGGGGAGGGGTGTGGCTAAGTGTGATCCCTCACCCCTGAGAAGGGGGACAAAGTGGAGCCTGCTAGTCATAAACAGGCTATCCCAAAAACATTTTACATTTTACATCGCCTATACTGTTAGCTTCTGGGTCCGAAGCCATGATCTCTTGCTCTCGACCCCACCCCCCCCTCTCTCTTTCTCTCTCCCTCTGCAGGAGGGAAACCCAGTGTGGACTGTCCTAGGGAGCCAGACCTCCTGCAGGAGGTGCAGACGGAGCAGGAGGAGAAGGAGGGGGCATGTCCTGGCCCGGCCCCCTTCGGTGCCCCGCTGCCCCCCCGGGCCGCGCCCCCCCTGGAGGAGCTGTGTTTCTGCCGGCAGTGTGGCACCCAGTTCAGCAAGAGGCGACTGCTTGAGGAGCACATGCACGGCCACGTCCGAGAGAAGCCCTACTCCTGCCCCGACTGCGGGAAGAGGTTCATCCACGAGAGCTATGTCCAGATCCACCAGCGGATCCACACGGGGGAGAGACCGTTCCGCTGCCCCGAGTGCGACAAGACGTACTACACGGCGTCCGCCCTGCGGCTGCACAGTATGAAGCACTCGGACGTCCGGCCGTTCGGCTGCCCCGTGTGCGAGAAGCGTTTCCGTGTGCAGTCCTACCTGGCGGCCCACCTCCTCACCCACACCAGGGACCGGCCGCACCTGTGCTCCGTGTGCGGCAAGAGCTACGCTCGGGCGGAGGAGCTGAAGGTGCACCACCGGCTGCACACCGGGGAGAAACCCTACCAGTGCGGCGACTGCGGGAAGAGCTTCATCTACCGGCAGGGGCTGAGGCAGCACCAGCGCACCCACGGGGGGAGGCGCATGGGCCCCACGCGGCAACTGGGCCGGCCCAGGCAGAGCCACCGGGAGGAGGGGAGGCTGCTGTGCTGAGCTGCGGGCAGGACCAGGAGGAGATGTCAGCCTGTCGCTCAGATCTTTCTGTGTGGAGCGACGACAGGGGCTTGAAGAAGCCAGGTTTTTTACTTTTGTGGAAAGTGTATGTGTGTGCGAGAGAGATATCGCTTCCTCTGACTCATCACAACACAGCTTTGGTGTCATACTTGCTGCTAGGGACTTTGAGCCAAGGACCTGTGTCTCAGTATAGTTCGGTTTTACTGAACAGCATTTCCTTAGTCTGATGGACAAACAAAAAATGACCTAAGAAAGTGATGTCTACAACAATTCTCCAAGTTTGGTGACAGACGTAACTGTTTTTATGTTTTTTAGGTGTGTCCATGTTGTTTACAGGTTATAGTTCTCCACATCACAGTGCCTTGAAATCCTGCATGAGATACACAATCTTCACCCACTGATAACCAGTGTACCAACACCCATTCAAATAAAAGAAAATATAGAACGTCCTCTCTTTTACATCCGGTGCCATTGTTAACTCCCATTTCTAATGGTCAGGACTGTTTACAGAAAAGATAGTGACCCAGAAGTAGCACAAGTGTAACTAATACCAAGTTGTTAGGTTAAATTATAACCATCATGAGTGTCTAAAGAAATCAAGGGTCTATTTATCACGTTTAATAACCATAAACTCTCTTATTTACGGGTTTAATCCGCGTGTGGCAGAGACTACATTGAGAGTCTGACATAATTCACATCACCGTTGCGTGCATTATTATGTCGATGGTTGCGTTTCCTGGGAAGGTTCATCACATGTGTGACGTATTTGACTGACGCGTTATTTATGCGTCAGTTATTCAGGTTTACAGTTGAAATAGAAATAAAAGACACGTGTTTGCTTTCAGGTCAGAGAAACGGTCTCACAGTTTCATTTGTCCGGAAAAGAGATCTTTTTATCCAAAGCAACATATAGAAAGTGATTTGAACCTGCGACCTCTTGATCTGCTGTCAAAATTCTTACCGCCGTCTCCCATGCTAATCCCAACTTTAGCACGCAAAGGGGTCACTCGGTATGGACTGGTTGAGCGGCATTAGTCAGACGTTGGTAGGCTAGCTAGAATTATGTGAATGTTGACTGTTGCAGCAGCTGGGAAGTGCTGCTTGCAGTGATAGCCTGCAAGCTACAGCTAGGGAAGTACATAATAGCCATGTTTGAGCTAGATTGGTAAATGTTTTACTGTAATACTAGGGTGACCAGATTTGAGTTTGTGAGGAAGAAGAGACTTCGTTGCGTCGGCGGGGGTCGTGTATTGCATGCCGCACTATCTGATCAAAATTACAGTTCTCTCTACAGTCAGAGCTCGCGCAAGAAGGTGGAACGTAATGGAAATACCCTTTCCAAAACTTGTAAGGGCGCAATAGCTTGTGAAAGCTTAGGTCAAGAAAAGAGGACATGTGCAGGTAAAAGAGGACGTCTGGTCACCCTAGATAAACCTAGACAACGTTAGTAGGTAGTAGATGTTGTGGTAATTTCAACTCTGTAGTTAGTAGCGGATATTTAGGTCAGATATGTACAGTTTTGGGTCCGAATATAAGACGGGGCTTTCTTCCTATAATTCTGAAACAGTGGGTTCGTTTTATATTCGCTCCTTAGACAGATGACGCCAAGTACCGGTATTTACACAGCGTACAGTGCCATCGACCTGAAAGATGGAAAGACACAGCAGTGATTGTCTTGAACACAGTGTCTCAAAATTAGGTCAGGTTAACCAACAACCGAGGAGGAGTTATGATGCTCGTTTTAAAATCGTGGTGATTAATGCAGCGGAGTCATCCGACAATTCTCGAGCAGCTAAGGAACATGGTGTCACGGAATGTAATGTTCGAAGATGGCGAGCCCAAAAAGACCGTCTTAAAAATGCAAACAGTCAGAGAAAATCTGACCGTGGTCCTCAGAGCGGCCGCTTCCAAGAGATTGACAGGCGAGTGTGCGACTACCTAACTGAAAAACAGGATGATGGAATGCCAATTACCAGAGCCGTCATTCAACTGAAGGCTTTGGAAATAGCCAAAGAGCTAAACATACCGACTACCGATTTCAACGCAAGCCGTGGCTGGTGTAGAAGAATGATTCAGCGTAATGGACTTGCACAACGACTTGAACAAAGTTTGCATTCAGACTCCAGAGAGAAGCTACAAATGCCGGTATTTATTGTTTCCTTCATGAAAACGTTATTTGGTTCTTCAAAAACTTTTTTCCCTAAAACAAGTCTTGAAAAAGGGGGAGTCGTCTTGTATTCAGGATTGTCTTGTATTTGGACCAATATGCATTGATAGTGGAAATGTAATGTCGACATGAGACATTTACTTCCTGGGCTGGCTACTGTTAGCATACTTAGCCCATGTTCTGTCGATTTGTGCAGTAAATCATTAAGGTGAGTGTTATGTCTAGATATGAAATGTTGAAGTAAGACTTAATGATGTCTCCCTTGGTAACCAGGGAATTCTGAAAGACCACACCTGTCCAATCCCTGAGCTGGTGGTGAAGGTGAAAGAGGAGGATGAAGAGCATGGTGTCGCTATGGTGAATTCAATTGGTGGGTTTACTGGTTTCTACTGCCCTCATATAATCTTTTAGACAGATTTAAGCATAACATCTAAAAGAGTAACTTTGACATTCTAACTGGTTTCAAACCAGCTCGTCTTCTCTTCCTTTAGGAGAAACTGCCAGTGAATGTTTTGATAGTAAGGAGGATCTGTTTACATCAGTAGCCCCAAGGCAGCCTCACCACATCCACCACGGCAACCAGGGAACTCCGCAAAACTCCTCGTCGCCCCAGCTGTTGGAAGTGAAGGTGAAAGAGGAAGAGGAGGATGGGGATGAAGAGTATGGTGCGTTCATCTCCCCAGGGGGTGAGGATGCTTCTTCTGTGGGGGCTGAACTCCAAGCGGAGAAATCCCACCTCTGCTCCGTCTGTGGGAAGCGGTTTGTCTCAAAGCGCTACATGACCGACCACATGCGACTTCACACGGGGGAGAAGCCGTACGCCTGTGCCGTCTGCGGGAAGGCATACCACCTCTCCAGCACCCTCCGGAAACACTCGCTGGCTACGAAACACGAGCAGGACCCCAAACCACCGAAGAAGAAGACCGGGCAGCACGTGTGTGGGATCTGCGGCAGAGACTGCCATAAGCTCTCCGCTTTCCAGATCCACATGAGGGTCCACTCCGGAGAGAAACCCTACAGGTGCAAACTGTGTGGGAAGGCCTTCAGTCAGAGGGGCCATCTGAACGACCACCAGAAGGTTCATTCTCGAGAGAGACCGTACCACTGCTCCATCTGCGGAAAGAACTTCTCGTACTCCGGGGCGCTGAAGAGGCACGTCTTTATGCACTCTGGCTTGAAGCCGTTCTCCTGCTCTGAGTGCGGGCGCAGCTTCGCCCAGCGAGGCAACCTGAGGGAGCACATGCTGAATCACTCAGGGGAGCGGCCGCACGGCTGCCAGCAGTGTGGCAAGACGTTTGCCCGACCCTCCAACCTCAAGCTGCACGTCAAGACCCACAGGCAGAGGCGCTTCTGCTGCGGCGTGTGTTTGCAGGGCTTCTCACGCATCATCTCCCTCCACCGACACCAGGACAGGGTGCACAGGGAGCCGGGGGAGGAGCCGGGGGAGGAGCCGGGGGAGGAGCCGGGGGAGGAGCCGGGGGAGGAGCCGGGGGAGGAGCCGGGGGAGGAGCCGGGGGAGGAGCCGGGGGAGGAGCCGGGGGAGGAGCCGGGGGAGGAGCCGGGGGAGGAGCCGACACAAGAGGCCGGCGCTAGAGATGCTGTTGACTAGGGGCTTTTTTCTGTTAGCTGAGAATGCGGTAATACTAGGGTGATTTCCAAGCAACTAGAAAATTCCCTATAAATAAGTAAATCATAGAAACAGTTGCGGTTAATACGATCAATCCTCAGTTATCAAAAAACTCTGTCCCACCTGCCTTTGAAAACAACCGGCACCCCCAATGCAGTGTAATTTGCCACAATCCTTGTAATAAAAATAAAATAACAATATTGATTTAAAAAAAAAATATTTGTTATGATCCAAATCACAATATTTCCTCATGGATTGTTGAGGGGGGGGGCTCAGGATGTGTGGGCTGTACTGATTAAATCTTCCTCCTTCCTCTATGTAGATGAAATATGGCTCTTGACATTTATAATAAATACTGATTATTCTGAAAATGTCTTGTATCTTTGGTGTGAAGGATCTGGGTCCTTATTTTAAGGGACCAAACGAAAAGTCTCTTCCGTTTTTTTTCATCCTAACTTTTATAGTTGGTTTCAGCCCTGCGGCCTGAGGATCAGCTATAAAGGTTTTGACAAAAAAAAAAGGCGTTAAAGGGTTAAGGATACTCATCAATGACCTAAATAAATTTAAACCAGATATTTCGCTGCTATCTTTTTTGTAGATGCACATTTTCACGGAAATTCTGGAATGATGTTTCAACGCAAATATTTACATGCCACAACAAATTGGTACATATTTCTGAAAAATTATATTGTTTCTGAACTCTAATACTGGTTGTCTCTTTATTGACATCACAATTAAATGATCATGTCTACTTGGTAAATGTCATATTCATAAAGCAAGAGTACTCCAATCTAAGCCCAATTCTAAATTGTTCCTCTTTGAACTTAAAACTCTATTTGACTATTTGTAAATAAAAAAATAAATATATATTAAAACTTCTCTAATTTTAGATAAAATCTATGGTAACACAGAATAACTTGAGAAATTATGTGATTATGCTTTCTTATAATTATGTCAGACTCATATTTTATTGTAGTTATTTTTTATATTGTGTTTATATCCCTTTGTACACATTGTTCATTCATTGAAGTGTTACTGCTGTCTTTTAAAAAGAAAGATCTGTTATGTTTAATCTGACGGAAAATACTTTTATTACGTAAATGGCATGTCATTCTTGAACACTGTCTTTACAAACAATGTTGGGGGAAAAAACCCAACAAAAAAACGAGTCGAAGACCTGGAACGGAAAAGGAGAGCACCCGGAAACGGAAAAAAAATAGACCACCTAAAAGTGGCAGAGAGAGGGCTTCACTAACTGGTTCCTTTTTAGCATTGTATCAATTAATGATATCATTAGTGCCATCAATGTCTGATCGTGGATTATTTCTATCAGAAAATTTCCCGAACCACAACTGTTTCTGATGTGCTCCGTAACCAACGACCGAACACTTTCAGTCCTGAATCACGGACGTTAGCCTCGTGTTAACTGGCGGTAGGAGGAGAAGGAAAAAAGGGTGATAACGACAGTTATTTATCAATCAAAGGAGGTTGACTCAAGATGGATGGGGTGAGATGATTGTCTTGAATTTGTGGTAATTAGAGCTAGAATAAAGCAAATGTTGTCTCTATGCAGTCGCTCCTTTTATCTAGCTACAGTAGTGCTAGCATTGCTAGCTCTAGCTTGAGCAGGGAGGTCAAACCCCTTTGAGCGATTTGAAGAAATAACGAGTTTAATATTCATAACAAAATGATATAATTGATTACCATTAACTATAAGAACATTCATTTATATGATCAAATCAACAATGGATTAACGCGTTTTTGAAGGGTTTTAATTTGACTCATGTAACTTCCGTTCATCAACTCCGACGCAGATGGCTAGCCGAGTCACTGCAGATACTTGGTTTAGCTTAATCTACTCGTTTAGTGGAATAGCGGCTAGGCTGCTAGTTACATTTTTCTGCATTCAGCGAATGGGAAAATTGTACAGTGTCTGTATTAGCGATCTTCTGTAATGGGGTCTATCTGTATTTTCTTAGAGGCATTCTACATCTGTGTTGTGAAATCTCAAACATGCCTCATTAGTTATCTTAGGGAACATGAAAACAACTCCTTAATTTACACTTTCAATTACACACTAGACCTCAATATTACGGCAGTGATGGAGACAGCTACGTACAAATGTCTAAGGTGTAGGCCTAAATGTAGCATCTTATTTCAGTAAATGCAGGCGTCTTATTGACTGAAACACGGTGCAGATTACTAACGCAGGGAAAACCACAGTTTCATGGTTTACAGATGAGTCCACTGATGGTATTTAGTAGTCTAAGGATGTAGTTGATCAGTTTGCTTCTTTAATTTTAAGAAGAATGTAAATTCCATTTACTAACAGTAAGGGTTAGGCTTCTTATAGAACAGACTGTCTTAGTTGTAGCCATCAAAACTAGATACAGATTGGGAAGCACAAGTTTTCTCATTCATAGCTAGCTTGTTTGTGAGAGCAGAGACTAGTTTGTATTTAACTCAAAATATTTAATAGTGAGTAAATCATCAAGTTCCGATTTAGCAAACCAGCATCAAATCAACACATTACTGAGCTTTTAGCTGTTAGTGTTTAACCGTTTCCCAATTGATAATCTTATGTTGAATTACACATCTAACTAATTAAATGAATGTGCTGCTAGCAGTAATGGAAGCCACAATGTAAGTGCTGCTGCTTGACGCGATGCAAGCTTTCTTAGTTACACGTTTAGTCGAAATTCAAAGTGTTTAAAGGCCTTTGATCCATTGATGTCTTCCACCTAACCAGGGACCTGAATCCCTGGAGCTGGAGATGAAGGTGAAGGAGGAAGAGGAGGATGGCTATGAAGAGTATGGCGTCGGTATGCTGAATTCATCAGGTGGGGAAACTGGTTAGTACTGCCCTCATCTCTTTAGGAAACTGGTTAGTACTGCCCTCATCTCTTTAGGAAACTGGTTAGTACTGCCTTCATCTCTTTAGGAAACTGGTTAGTACTGCCCTCATCTCTTTAGGAAACTGGTTAGTACTGCCTTCATCTCTTTAGGAAACTGGTTATTACTGCCCTCATCTCTTTAGGAAACTGGTTAGTACTGCCTTCATCTCTTAAGGAAACTGGTTATTACTGCCCTCATCTCTTTAGGAAACTGGTTAGTACTGCCTTCATCTCTTAAGGAAACTGGTTAGTACTGCTCTAATCTCTTTTGGTGGGGAAACTGGTTAGTTATTTTTTTTTTTATAAATCATATATGTTTTTTTCGCTCAAAATTAACACCTCAGCCCATCCCCCCCTCTTGCTAATTTAATTAAAGCACCATCCGTTTTTTCTAGCATTCTTTGGTTTGCGTTATAGCATATGATCATGTTCTCAATTCATTTAATTGTTTTTCAAGCAGGATAAGAGCCATAGTAGAAATCAATTAGGTTCTGAAGAGAACGCTGTCTGAAGCAGCATTCTTTGCACAAACACCCGACTCACACACACACACACTCACACACACACACACACTCACACACACACACACACACACACACACTGAGAGAAAAGCCGCTTCTTCTCAACGGCAGTACCGTATTGATTAGGCCTACTTGAGGACGAAACAGAAAATGGTCAAAATGACCAAGCACAGTCTTAACTTAGTTTCAAAATCTTAAATGGTGAACAGCTGGAAGAAAACCAGATTTACATTTAGCGGATGCTCTTATCCAGAGCAACTTACAGTAAGTACAGGGACATTCCCCCCAAGACAAGTATGGTGAAGTGCCTTGCCCAAGGACACAACGTCATTTTGCGCTGCCCGGAATCGAACTGGCAACCTTGTGATTAATAGCCCGATTGCCTAACCGCTCAGCCATCTGACCCTGGATTTGTGTCAAATCCGTGACGTGTGTCAGGTCTTAAAGAGACAGCCGTCTAATAAAACTACTGCTGTCCGTCTCATTAACGTAATCAAATTAATTAATTTGTTAACAAAATAAAAAGAGAATCACTTGCTGCTCTTGATTGAATAACATTTGTAGCTTTAATAAGGATTAATTTAAAGTAAATAAAGTATATGTTTGATAAAGAGACCTGATTGTCGTCCTTGAAAAAACGCAAAAAAGTGCTTGAAAAGTCCTTGAAAGTCCTGGGGTCTCATTTATAAGCTTTGCGTACGCACAATACGGGGCTGAAAGTGTGCGTACGCCATTTTCTAGGCAAAGGTTGTGATTACATTTTTTGTTTTTACTTGACGGGAGAGTGTGCGATCCTCCATGCAAACTCTGACCCTCCCGTTGGCCTAGGCACATTTTGGAGAGAGTTGGAATTGGCGACGCAGATGACCGACCGTACTGTAGTGAGACAGCAGAAAGTCAATGTGCGAAGAACAATTACTCATAATATTGATATTTTGTTTTCCTCATTCACGTTTTTTTCACTCCATGTCATCATTATCATGAAGATTAAATTCAATAGTGTTATTTGTGCTTGTACTGAGTGATAATTGTTCCATAAACACCTTGTACAATCCTACTCAAATTTCAGTGCTGTATGTCTCACCATCATATTGTCCACTACCGGAATGCAGGAGGGGGAGATACCCGACTGCCTGGAATACAGGAAGACATCACATATCCTACCTTTAGATAACTGCAGAACACAGTGTATAACTAAATATATTTATTTAATACTGTGCATCATCATATGTCAAAAACTGGTAATACAGTTGTTAAGCTCCCGCGCAATTGCTACACACTCTGTCCTTGTTATCAGTGCAGACTTTTGTTCATAACAAAACACTTGTTTTCAAATTGTATCTCGACTCGCGGTGTCACTGGCACAGTTAACGCCACTCGCACTGTTTTTGTTATTGGTGATCCACCAAATAATGTGGTTTTCGGGCCTCCACCAATAACAGTGTCTGAGAAGTTGCGTTTTTTTTTTTCACCAGTTGCCATGATTCACCATAAATAACATGCCAGGGTCATTAATATACTGGATTATCATTCATGAGGTTCTTTGCATTGACCATTTATGGTAAAAAATGGGCGTGTTCAGGGCTGGGTAGAATTCAGATTCACGTACGCACACTTGTGGGTAATCTGTGTAAGGGAACATTACTTAAAGGGGTGTGTATGCACAAGTCTGAATTTTCTTTGGCGTACGCCATTTTAGGCTTTTGGGCGTACGTACACTCTTAGTAAGAATCCTACGCACAGATTTATAAATGAGACCCCTGGAGATTTATTACACAGTATCTATATGAACCCTGTTAATAACGTACACATTCCTGCTCCCTCAAAACATCACACTGAAACATCCTTCAAATTTTCCCTCTGTTGTTTGTGAGAAATCCCTAATCACAGCTCCTCTTCTTCTGCCCCTCCAGAAGAACCCTTTAGCGTGGGGTTCCACAACTCCTCTTCTGCCCCTCCAGGAGAACCCTTCAGCGTGGGGTTCCACAGCTCCTCTTCTGCCCCTCCAGGAGAACCCTTCAGCGCGGGGTTCCACAGCTCCTCTTCTGCCCCTCCAGGAAAACCCTTCAGCGCGGGGTTCCACAGCTCCTCTTCTGCCCTTCCAGGAGAACCCTTCAGTGCGGGGTTCCACATTGAGGAGGGTCCCTCCACGTCAGGAACCCTGGGGCGGCATGGCCGTGCATCGTCAGGGACGACAAAACCTCCCAACAGCTGCCTGGACTGTGGGAAGACGTTTGTCAGCCCGTCCACACTCAGAACCCACACAATGTCCCACACGGGGGAGAGACCTCACGGGTGCTCCGTGTGTGGGAAGGGCTTCCTGACCAAACACCGGCTCACCGTCCACCTGAGGACACACACGGGCGAGAGGCCCTTCAGCTGCTTGGAGTGCGGCAAGACGTACATCAGCCAGGAGCAGGTCAGCACTCACTTCCGCTACGTCCACAGCGGGAAGCGTCCGTACGCCTGCGCCGTCTGCCAGAAGGACTTCCCCAACCCATCCAAGCTGCGGCGGCATCAAGCCACCCACACGGACGCCAGGCCGTTCCCCTGCCTCGTGTGCGGGAAGCGCTTCAGAGAGACGGCGCACCTTCACAACCACGCCCGTCTGCACACTGGAGAGAAGCCGTACCACTGCCCCGACTGTGGAGTGAGCTTCGTCAGCCAGGGGCAGCTCATTCAGCACCGCCGCACCCACACCGGGGAGAAACCGCACCCCTGCTCGCAGTGCGGGAAGCGCTTCTCCCGTCTCTGGTACCTGAAGTCCCACATGTCAACGCACTGTGAGAACAGGCCTACGGCCAACAGCAACGTCCCCCTCCTGGACAGCAGGGGGAGCTGTCTGTCTGGGCTGGAGCTGCAGGAACTCCAGGAAACACCCGAGGGTGGGAGCTTTTCCCTGCCGGGGTCTGGTCCGAGGCACGAGCACCTCCATGCAAGCGGGATATCCAACCGCCGCTTCGTAAGAGGGAAGACGTTCTCTAAACGGCGCTCTCTGACCAGACACATGTGCACGAATGCCAGGAAGACTCCTTTCCGACGCTCCCGGTTTGGGAGGGGCTTCGGTAGACCCGGGGAGCCGAGATCACACGGCGCGGCTCCCACTGAGGAGCCGTACTGCTGCGGTCTCTGTGGGAGGAGCTTCACTCTCTGGGTGAACTACAGGGTCCACCAGAGAGCCCACGACGGGAACAGGAAGTTTGCTCCAGAGCCTTGGGGCTTTCGTTGTCCAGGTAGGAAGTCTGGGGGCCAGGGGGAAAGGCCAGAGGCTGGGCTGTCTGGGGGGACCTCGAGGCCCATGGCAGGCAGCCAGGGAGGATCTGCAAACCAGCCAGAACTAGAGTCTGAGGAGTCATCCAGCAAAGATGATGCCTGGGAGAGGCAGGTGATGGTGGTGGTGAAGGAGGAGGAGGAGGAGGAGGAGGAAGATCCCTCGTACGGTGAGATATGATCACGGTGTGGAGCAGGAGATGGTTGATCGACGTCCTGCTTGTGGGTGTACGCTGTGTTCATGTTGTCTAATACGTGCATGTCTGTGTTCCCAGGACTGGGAGGGGAAGAGAGTCTGCGAGGAAGTGAACCGAACCAGGAGAACCAGGAGAGCAGGGGAACCCACTGCTGCTCGCTGTGCGGCCGCCTGCTGTCCAGCGCCTACAAGCTGATGCTGCACCACAGGACCCACACGGGGGAGAAGCCCTTCCCCTGCCTCGTGTGCGGGAAGCAGTTCTCCCAGGCGGCCAACCTCAAGACCCACCAGAAGGTGCACAGCGGGGAGAGGGCCTACGCCTGCCCCGACTGCAGCAGCCGCTTCACCCACCTGGGAGACCTCAAGAGGCACCAGCTGCTGCACAGCGGCCACAAGCCCCACAGCTGCTCCGACTGCGGGAAAGACTTCACCCAGGTGGCCCACCTCAAGCTGCATCAGCTCACCCACTCCGGAGAGAAGTCGTTCCGCTGCCGCCAATGCGAGAAGAGCTTCTCCACGGCGGCCAAGCTGAAGAGCCATGACAGGGTGCACACGGGGGAGAGACCCTACCAGTGCTCCTACTGCGACAAGAGCTTCGCCCACTCGGGCACGCTGGTGAAGCACGAGCGGCTGCACACAGGGGAGACACCCTACCGCTGCTCCCACTGCGGCAAGGGCTTCGCCCAGCTGGTGTCTCTGAAGATCCACATGCAGATCCACACGGGGGAGAACTTCTATCGCTGCACGCGGTGTGAGCAGAGCTTCACCACGTCCACCAGGCTTAAGGACCACCAGAGGAGCAGCCACGGTGTGGAGAGACCGCACCGCTGCTCCGAGTGCGGCAAGAGCTTCAACATCGCCTCCCGGCTGAAGCAGCACCTCAGGGTTCACACCAAAGAGAAGCCTTTCCACTGCACTGTCTGCGGGATGCGCTTCACGCTGGTGGAGAATCTGAGTCGGCACCAGCGGAACTCCCTGGGCCCCTGCAGCGCCGCGAGCCAGACCTCCGGGGGAGGAGCCGGGGGCCTGGGCCCCGATGCTGCCCCAGCTGGGGACACACACACGGTAGGAGACTGGGATCATTGATCATCAGAGGGTTTTGGTTTGCGGGTTTGCGGGTTTGCTTTGGCGTGAACTGCGCTCTGATCTTTCTGTGTTATAGGAATGCCGTGATTCCAAACCCAGTGTGTCGCCAGAGCGACAGGACAGTAGCTGTGTAGACCAGGCAGGAAGTGAAGAGGACGAGGAGGTTGTAGGGGGTCTGATCAACTCTGACGGAGAGGAAGTGGAATGGGATTCTCTTCAATCAGGTCAGTCAGACACAGTCAATTGTGTGAGGATATGTTTGGATTATTAGGACATCTTTTGTTGGGTTTCAGGTGTTAGAATAGAAAAAACTGAAAAATCTGTGTGTGTGTGTGTTGTCTGTGGGTGTGTTCTCAAGGAGAAGGTGAGAAGAGCAATCATGAGAACCAGCAGGAGACCCGGACAGTGAAGAAGTTCCACCGCTGCCTTGAGTGTGGGAGGGAGTGTCCATCCTTCTTCAGACTCCAGATGCACATGAAGACCCACACAGGAGAGAAACCTTACCCCTGCCCCGCATGCGGGAAGCACTTCCGTCAAAAGGAGCACCTGAAAGAACACGAGAAGGTTCACACGGGGGAGAAACCCTACTCCTGTTCAGACTGCGGCGTGAGGTTCAGTCACCAGGGGGCGCTGAGGAGGCACGAGCGCTCACACACGGGAGAGAAACCCCACCCTTGCGCTGCGTGTGGCAAGAGGTTCACCAGGATAAGCAGTCTTCGAGAGCATCAGAACACGCACACAGGAGAGAGGCCGCACTGCTGCAGCGTGTGTGGGAAAACCTTCTTCAGGCTGTCAGCCCTGCAGAAGCACCAGGTGACTCACACGGGGGAGAAACGCCACGTCTGCGACGTGTGCGGCAAAGGCTTCTCAGAAATGTCCTACCTGCAGTGTCACCGGCGCTCCCACACCAGAGAGAAGCCCTACCAGTGTGAGGACTGTGGGAGGAGCTTCTCCCAGCTGGGGAGCATGAAGAGACACCAGCAGATCCACTCAAGGGACACTCCTGGGCTTGGGTCTGGGTCTGGCCCTGGGCTTAGTCCTGGACCTGGGTCTGGGCCTGGGCCTAGTTCTGGGCCTGGGCCTAGTTCTGGGTCTGGGCCTAGGTCTGGGCTTGGGACTTTGGCTCTCCTTCTCACTTCTCCTTATACTCGCTCTGGTTATGACGGGCAGGAGGCGTTGGAGTCCAGCTGTTCTACTTCCTGGTTGTCAGAATCCAAGTTCACCCCCCCCAAGCTGAAGACTGGTAACCACGGTGACCAGAGCAGGCCACAGCAGGTGCCTGAGGAGCCAGAGGACTTATGTCTGAAGAAAGAGGTGAATTTTGATGACAGTGATGAGGAGGAGGAAGAGGAGGAGGATGAGGAGGATGAAGACAACAGTCTTGGTGCTGTGGTCTTCTCTGGGGGAACAATGGTTAATGTCCCTGGCCTTGGTGAGTCAATTTTATGGGATTTCACATAGTTTTTTCAGTTTTCAATTTTACTAGTTCAATATATCCTTCATGTACTGTGCCCCTCACCTGCCTCATTGCGCTTAATCTGTTTTGTTTTCTCCAACTGTGTTTGCTTCCTCCAGGATCCGATGGTATCAACCTCCAGGATGGTGCTTCCAACCATCACGGAACCACACTCAAGCCCCACGTCTGTAGGCTGTGTGGGAAAGACTACCAGAAGAGGTGTTCCTTACAGAACCACCTGTTGACCCACTCAGGAGAGAAACCCTTCCCTTGCTCCGCCTGCGAGAAGAGCTTCCGCAAGAAGTCGGCCCTGACCGACCACATGCGTGTCCACACGGGTGAGAGACCCTACATCTGCCACATCTGCGAGAAAACCTTTGCTCTCTCCGGATGCCTCCGGAAACACGTCAAGCGCCACCGACTCCCTGGAGAGGAGGAGGCCTCAGCCTCCCAGCAGGCCAACAGATCCTCCAAGAAGACCGAGCACATCTGTCCTCTCTGCGGCAGAGACTGCCTGAAGCGCTCGGCGCTGCACATCCATATGAGGATCCACTCTGGGGAGAAACCCTACAAGTGCTCCATGTGCGATAAGACCTTCACCCAGAGCGGCCACCTGAAAGACCACCAGAAGGTTCACTCTGGAGAGAGGCCGTACCACTGCTCCGTCTGTGGAAAGAGCTTCTCGTACTCCGGGGCGCTGAAGAGGCACGCCTTGCTGCACTCGGACGTGAAGCCCTACTCCTGCTCAGAGTGCGGGCGCAGCTTCGCCCAGCAGGGACGGCTGAAGGAGCACATGCTGGTGCACGTCAGGGAAAAGCCGCACGGCTGCCAGCATTGTGGCAAGACGTTCAACCGTCTGTCCGACCTCACGGCCCACCTGAGGACCCACTCGGGAGAGCGGCCGTACCGCTGCGCTGCCTGCGGGCAGGGCTTCACCCGCACCTCCACCCTCCTCAAACACCAGCGCAAGGCCCATCCGGGAATCACCCTGCCAATAAAAATTGTGGAGAATGGGGAGGAAGACTCAATGCAAAGCGATGAGGATTAGGATGACGGCGATGTTAGACTGTCCTCGGATGGAAAGACAGCCGACTGACGATGCTTGTTTACCCCGGTTGGAAATGCAGTTACTTACTTTAACGGAAATGCCCGTTATCACTGTTTTGTTAAAAGAGACTGAAGCTTTTTGTCCTCTCGAGATACATTGTCTTACTAGTTGTAGTCTAAAGCTAGGATGTGTTTTACATGACACTGTGTTCTGTGCGTCTGTGGTGCCCTGGGGTCATGTCTCCACCTCCTGCCGTCACAGACATTATTCCCAACATCTCAACTGACCCTCGGTCAGTTCTTCTGCTTGCAAACACTGTGATGAGACTAGCCGAGTCCCGGCATGGCCCACCGATGCAGAAGACAGTTAGCCTTAAACATTTGTGTGTCGTTATCAATCCTCACTTGGTCTATATTAACGATCCTTAAATTAAGTGTCTAAAGATCAACAGTCGGACCTAAATTTAACTGTGTTCATGCCTCAGTGTAAACACCGCTTGCCTGTGCCATCTGATTTCTTTCTGCTCGGAGAAGCTCTGGGCTGAGGTGGTGTTAGAGAGAGGCGGTCGGTCTCGTGTAGAGAGGACGGGAGGGTAAAAGGGGTTCGAAACCTGGAGAGCCTGTTCCTCCTGAGCCTGGAGAGCCTGTTCCTCCTGAGCCTGGAGAGCCTGTTCCTCCTGAGCCTGGAGAGCCTGTTCCTCCTGAGCCTGGAGAGCCTGTTCCTCCTGGAGAGCCTGTTCCTCCTGGAGAGCCTGTTCCTCCTGGAGAGCCTGTTCCTCCTGGAGAGCCTGTTCCTCCTGGAGAGCCTGTTCCTCCTGGAGAGCCTGTTCCTCCTGGAGAGCCTGTTCCTCCTGGAGAGCCTGTTCCTCCTGAGCCTGGAGAGTCTGTTCCTCCTGGAGAGCCTGGAGGGCCTGTTGGCGGCGGTCGGTGTCATAAAATAAACCGTAGTGCTAGTTAAGGTTTGATGAGTTCGCATGAGAAAGATGGATTGTACTGGAGCAGGCCATCACATGGTTGTTGCCAAAGTTACTGATTAAAACAACAAATATATTTAATCAAGATGTATGAAACGGGCTTCAGACCATGTCCAAGTATTATCTGGATCATGGAAAACTGTATGACATACAACATTGAGCAACGGTATAATAAAGATTGAATCCATCTTGTGTCTCGTGTCAAAGTGAGTTGAGTTGCAATTAATAGGGGATGAGCGATACATACACAATCAAGATATGTTGGTTCACCCCTTCATGTTACAGATTAGGAATATAATGCTATGGTGTTTTCAGGTTTAATATTTTAATCATGATAAATATAGGAAAAGATTAAGTCCTATTTGTAGCCTATATCCTGACGTTTTGCTGTGGTACTACTAGTACATTTGGATATAGTCATTGCTCTTTTTTAACTTATTTAACACCTATAACAATCGATTTGCGCATTTTAGCGCGTTTGTGAGAACACAGTTCTTCCCCAAAAGCATGAACATTAGGAAAGGGGGTTTATAATATCTGGCAACAAAGGGTTTCCGGTATCGTCTGATCTCGCCCGAAATCGCGGGAGATTGGAAAGTAGTCTATCCTCGTGACGTGGGGCTTCAGCAGCAGAACGTGAGGGGAAAACAGCGCTGGAGGGAACAGTACTCGTACAGAGGACTTTCTTTGGTTGTTCACTTGGTAAAGTAAACGATATTTGCTACCGTTAGTGTTGTCTTTTTAGCTAGCTAGCTAGCAGCACTAATCCATTATGCTAGCTTGTTAGCTAACATAGCCGGTGGTTTCGCAAATGAATCCCTATTTACCTTTGGGTCGAGACGTCATAACACAGTATAAGTTAGCCAGCTAGCTTGCTACCCTTTCAACGACGAACTGAAATATACGACTTCGTTATTTTGACAAGCCACATTGTTTACGTCAAATTCAGTGTGTACTGTGTGTGTTCACGTTACAGATTCGGTGGCGAAAGGAGAATGGAGGACAACTTTAACGCCGTTCTTAGTTGCGATGACAAGGAACAGGTGGGCAGAGTATGTTTCAGGGGTTTATTCAACCACAAAGTCATACATGCATTTACCTCTTCATCTCTCCCATCACCCTCTCTTTCCCACTTTCCTCTCCCCTTCCTCTCCCCCTCACCCTCTCCCCCTTCCTCTCCCCCTCACCCCCTCCCTCTTTCCTCACCCTCTCCCCTTCCTCTCCCCCTCCCTCTCCTCTCCCCTCCCCCTCCCTCTTTCCTCACCCTCTCCCCTTCCTCTCACCCTCCCTCTCCTCTCCCCCTCCCTCTTTCCTCACCCTCTTCCTCTCACCCTCCCTCTCCTCTCCCTCTTTCCTCACCATCTCTTCCTCTCACCCTCCCTCTCCTCTCCCCCTCCCTCTTTCCTCACCCTCTTCCTCTCACTCTCCCTCTTTCCTCACCCTCTTCCTCTCACCCTCCCTCTCCTCTCCCCCTCCCTCTTTCCTCACCCTCTTCCTCTCACTCTCCCTCTTTCCTCACCCTCTTCCTCTCACCCTCCCTCTCCTCTCCCTCTTTCCTCACCATCTCTTCCTCTCCTCTCAGTTGAGGAGGAAGTTGTCCCTGCTTCAGAAAGAGTACCTCAGGACAGCTCAGCGACTTCAGGTGGGCAAGCTGTGTGTGTCCGTGTGAGTGAGTGATCAGCGACAGTGTGTGTGTGTTATCATGATATCTCACCTGTCCCCAGCGTGCAGAGTGTGTGTGTGTGTTATCATGATATCTCCTGTCTCCAGCGTGCAGAGTGTGTGTTATCATGATTTATCCTGTCTCCAGCGTGCAGAGCGATCAGAGACAGTCCGTAGGCACGTAAGGAGCCGGATCTCCCAGCAGAACCAGGAGAGGGACGAAGGCCAAGCCAGCTCAGCTCTCTACCCAGCCTCATCCCCTCTCACTCTGGGCAGCCCAGCCAGGGCACTCCCAGGCTCGGCTCCTGGCCTAGGCCATGTTGGAGGTGAGTTGATAACACTTAATGTTACCTACTTTACGTAACCCTGTAGACACGGCTCTACTGCTGCACTATACCAAACCCAACAAGCATGATATATTTATACTTTGTTAGTGAAATGATTACTATATGCATGACACATGTTTATAGCGTGTGTATAACATGTTTGTAATGTATTTTTCCCAGGAAGCTCGGTGGGCCAGAAGAGGACTCCGTCTGTCCGCTTCCTCCTCCCTGCTGGAGGAACCTGCTCTTCAACCCCTGACGCCGGACACACACAGGGTCCCTGGTTAAGGCCCGCCCCTCGCCTCAGGTCACGACGAAGCAGCCTGCGTCTGGAGGGAAGGGAGGAGAAGAGGGAGGAGGAGAAGAGGGAGGAGGAGAAGACGGGGGAGGAGAAGAGGGAGGAGGAGAAGAGGGGGGAGGAGAAGAGGGAGGAAGAGCGGAGGGAAGAGGAGAAGAGGGGGGAGGCGGGTGAGACAGAACAGCTGCTGTCCTGCTCCGAGTCTGAATCCCCCTCTCTGCTGATGTCACACTGTGACACAGACGCACTGCCTGGGAGGAGGGAGGGAGAAGGAGCTGTAAACCAAGAGATGGAGGGAGGACAGATGAAGCATCAGGGAGCAGCAGGAGGAGGAGGAGGGATGAAGCAGCAGGGAGCAGCAGCAGCAGGAGGAGGGATGGGGGCAGTACAAGAGGAGAGAGAGGGAGGAGGAGAGAAAGATGAAGGGGTGGGAGACGAGGGAGAAATAGGAAAAAAGGAGATGAAACAAGGAAAGAGAGAAGGAGGAGAGGAGAGGACTGTTCTGGACTCCTGCACACTGGTGGAGGGTCTGCTTTTCCCGGTGGAGTACTACGTTCGCACAACAAGGCGCATGACGTCCTCCCAGAGCCAGCCGGATCTACATGCAGTCATTCTGTCTCAGCTCTCCAGGGGACGCAAGAGAGCAAGACCGACTACACACACCACACACTCTGTAACACTAGGGACACACACACACTCGTCTCAGGGCACTGACGGCGACCACGTGACCTCAGAGTTGGCTTCCAATCAGAGGCCTCCAGAGGCCTCCGTGACCCATCACATGCCTGCTCAGGAGTCAGTGACCAATGGGGATGCATGCTTGGTCTCCAAAGGCCGCATTGCTGCACCAATGAGAGGCTGCCTCAAGAGCAGGAAGTGGAGGAGAGGGAACAGGAAGGGGAGGGGTCTGGGAGGATCTCTGAGTTTAGACTTGCTGGAGGTCGTAGCACCAGACAGACCCTGGCATCCTGCTGGTCCTGGCCCAGCCTCGCAGCCCCTCCCTGGGGCACCAGGGCGAGAAGGCCAGCCTCTCTCTGGAGGACCAGAGACCAAGGTCTACCCCATCTTCAGGACCAGCTCTCCTCTACAGAACAGAGGTGTGTGTGTGGTGTGTGTCTGTGGACGACCTCTTGCCAGAATCTTAGTTTCCATAGTAATTTAGTTGTTTACTTCCTGTGTGTGTAGGGAGTGTGTCGTCTCCCGGAGCAATGCATGCTGGGAGCCTCACACGAGTCCTTGCGACTTTTGACCTCCAGGACTTCTATCTCCCTGACGACCAGTTTGGCAGGCTCAAGCTGGAGAAGCTGCAACGCATCGTCGTGGAAACGCCGGAACCCTTTGCCGCATCTCCTTACAGCAGCCGACGCAGACACCTCGGCAACCATATCTGTAACGATGACTGGTACCACGTTGCCGTAGCTACGGCAGAGCCCCTCTCACTTAGCCTCACGCCCTCTGTCATGGACTCCGCCCCTCCCCTGAAAGAACACAGTTCGATTGACCAACCTGAGCAGTCTGTGGGACAACAATCAGAGGAAACGTGTGAGATTGACAAGCCTCTCGGCCAACCAGAGGTCATCCCCACTGTAGACTACCAATCACAAGGTCCCAAATCTGTGATGAACTGCAAATCAGAGGACGAGCATCGTGACCAATCTGTAGCCCACCAATCAGACGCCCAGCCTGTAGATCAGGAAGTAGTTGAGTGTCCTTCTGAATGCCCCGCCCCCCAATATGGCCCTTCCCAGTTCCTCCTAAGTCCCTCCCTGACCACACCCATTCAAACAGACCACACCCCCTCTGTGCAATCCAGCCTCCATCTACCTCTCCTCGGTCTCACCCCCCTCCTCTCCCCCTCCCCTCTGCCCTCTCTAGGGCTCACCCCTGCTCTCCCCCCCTCCTGCTCTCCCCTCGCCCCCACTCTCGCCTACACCCGCAGCCCCCCTACACAGGCCCTCTCCCCTCCCCCCCTCTCCCCCCGCCCCTCTGACTCACCCGTCTCTCCCCTCTTGCTCCTCACCCCTCCGCACCTTAACCGATTGGATGAAGGAACTCCCCCACCTGCCCCAGACTCTCTGGGGGCAGGGGGAGAGGAGGAGGAGAGGATGGAGGGAGTCGTCCTGAGGAGAACCCACACGCTGAAGGTAGAGAAGTGTTCCTCTCCAGAATGGGGGTTGAAGTTGTCATTAAACTCCAAAACTTCTTTTATTAACACCTCACGCACATCTAAACTTAACAATCCTGGTCTTCATTAGGACATAGTCTTTGTAAAAGTGTTATTTATGTGTGTGTGTGTGTGCGGTCGCAGGCCCCTGCAGGAGACAGTGTAGTGGATGCGTGCTGTGTGTCCTGGCCGCCAGGAGAGGAGTGTGTGGCCGTAGCAGGAGAGAGCAGTGTGTGTGTGTGGAGTGTGTGTGTGGGCAGGACAGACACACCACACACATGGCTGCACACCTGGAACTTCACCGAGGTGAGTGAGTATCTGTACTGTACACTGAATTATTTTCATGTTGACAATGTAATAGAGAACGATCTCTTTGTGTGTGTGTCCACAGCCAGTGATCAGTGTGTTTCCAGTGCTGGATGTTGCTGGGCTGCTGTGTGTGACTCTGGGAGAGCTGGAGGTCAGGGAAACCAGGTAGGAAACACACAGTCATATACACACACACCTCACACACACACGCACAGTGTATCTCTCACACACTCTTACTCCTGTAGTTGTGTGTAGAACTATGAGACCGGGCAGAATAAAGGTTTACTACTAACCCTAAAGATTGATGAAGCTTGGTGTATGTGTGTGCAGGGTCCTGTCCTGTGGTCTCTCCCAGGTGTTGCTGAGCGAGGAGGCGGGGCAGGTGGTAGTGGGCGTGTCCCGAGGCTGTGTGGTTAGCTCCTCCCACTCAGTTGACCCCCTCATCCAAGTGTTCTCTCTGCTGCAGGATGGCAGGTACAGAGAGGGGGGAGGGGTGGGGTGTGAGGGAGAGAGAGAGAGTGTGAGGGAGGGGAGACAGAGGGAGAGAGAGTGTGTGAGAGAGAAAGAGAGTGTGTGTGTGAGGGAGAGAGAGTGCATACGTGTGTTTTATGTCACATGTCTAAACATGACAAACAAAGTTTCAACAACAGTCTCCACTGTCAGTTTTATTCACAGTATGTTTCATTGTGGGTTCATTGTTGTTAGTTTATCTGTGTGTGCACTCTGCAGGGTGCAGTCCACCCAGCCTCTCGTGTCCCCAGGGGTGTGTGTGTGCGCACTGGCTGCTGTGGAGGGGCAGGAGGACGCTCTGATTGGCTCAACAGACGACGGCCATCTTGTGTTGTGGTGAGGGAGAACAGATCAGAGATCTGAAGAGCTGCTCTAACCACAGTGGGTCTGTCTCACTGTGTGGGTCTCACTGTGTGTGTGTGTCTCACTGTGTGTGTGTGTGTGTCTCACTGTGTGTGTGTGTGTCTCACTGTGTGTGTGTGTGTGTCTCACTGTGTGTGTGTCTCACTGTGTGTGTCTCACTGTGTGTGTGTCTCACTGTGTGTGTGTGTGTCTCACTGTGTGTGTGTGTGTGTCTCACTGTGTGTGTGTGTCTCACTATGTGTGTGTGTCTCACTATGTGTGTGTGTGTGTCTCACTGTGTGTGTGTGTGTGTGTCTCACTGTGTGTGTGTGTGTCTCACTGTGTGTGTGTGTGTGTCTCACTATGTGTGTGTGTCTCACTATGTGTGTGTGTGTGTCTCACTGTGTGTGTGTGTGTCTCACTGTGTGTGTGTGTCTCACTATGTGTGTGTGTCTCACTATGTGTGTGTGTCTCACTATGTGTGTGTGTCTCACTATGTGTGTGTGTGTGTGTGTCTCACTGTGTGTGTGTGTGTGTGTCTCACTGTGTGTGTGTGTGTCTCACTATGTGTGTGTGTGTGTGTCTCACTATGTGTGTGTGTCTCACTATGTGTGTGTGTGTGTCTCACTGTGTGTGTGTGTCTCACTATGTGTGTGTGTGTGTGTCTCACTATGTGTGTGTGTCTCACTATGTGTGTGTGTCTCACTATGTGTGTGTGTGTGTCTCATTGTGTGTGTGTGTGTCTCACTGTGTGTGTGTGTCTCACTGTGTGTGTGTGTGTCTCACTGTGTGTGTGTGTGTGTGTCTCACTATGTGTGTGTGTCTCACTATGTGTGTGTGTGTGTCTCACTGTGTGTGTGTGTGTCTCACTGTGTGTGTGTGTGTGTCTCACTATGTGTGTGTGTCTCACTATGTGTGTGTGTGTGTCTCACTGTGTGTGTGTGTGTCTCACTGTGTGTGTGTGTGTGTGTCTCACTGTGTGTGTGTGTGTGTCTCACTGTGTGTGTGTGTGTGTGTCTCACTGTGTGTGTGTGTGTGTCTCACTATGTGTGTGTGTCTCACTATGTGTGTGTGTGTGTCTCACTGTGTGTGTGTGTGTGGGTCTCACTGTGTGTGTGTGTGTCTCACTATGTGTGTGTGTCTCACTATGTGTGTGTGTGTGTCTCACTGTGTGTGTGTGTGTCTCACTGTGTGTGTGTGTGTCTCACTGTGTGTGTGTGTGTGGGTCTCACTGTGTGTGTGTGTGTCTCACTGTGTGTGTGTGTGTGTGTCTCACTGTGTGTGTGTGTGTCTCACTGTGTGTGTGTGTGTGTGTCTCACTATGTGTGTGTGTGTGGGTCTCACTGTGTGTGTGTGTGTGTGTCTCACTGTGTGTGTGTGTGTCTCACTATGTGTGTGTGTCTCACTATGTGTCTGTGTGTGTCTCACTGTGTGTGTGTGTGTCTCACTGTGTGTGTGTGTGTGTGGGTCTCACTGTGTGTGTGTGTGTCTCACTGTGTGTGTGTGTGTGGGTCTCACTGTGTGTGTGTGTGTGTGTGTCTCACTGTGTGT
The DNA here is from genome assembly GCF_054491055.1 of Hypomesus nipponensis. Taxonomy (NCBI): domain Eukaryota; kingdom Metazoa; phylum Chordata; class Actinopteri; order Osmeriformes; family Osmeridae; genus Hypomesus; species Hypomesus nipponensis. The sequence goes on along the minus strand of NC_140381.1, from coordinate 1,178,975 downwards.
GTGTGTGTGTGTGTGTCTCACTATGTGTGTGTGTGTGTCTCACTGTGTGTGTGTGTGTGTGTGTCTCACTGTGTGTGTGTGTGTCTCACTGTGTGTGTGTGTGTCTCACTGTGTGTGTGTGTGTGTCTCACTATGTGTGTGTGTGTGTCTCACTATGTGTGTGTGTCTCACTATGTGTGTGTGTGTGTGTCTCACTGTGTGTGTGTGTGTCTCACTGTGTGTGTGTGGGTCTTACTGTGTGTGTGTGTGTGTGTGTCTCACTGTGTGTGTGTGTGTGTCTCACTGTGTGTGTGTGTGTCTCACTGTGTGTGTGTCTCACTATGTGTGTGTGTGTGTGTCTCACTGTGTGTGTGTGTGTGGGTCTCACTGTGTGTGTGTGTGTGTCTCACTATGTGTGTGTGTCTCACTGTGTGTGTGTGTGTGTCTCACTATGTGTGTGTGTGTCTCACTGTGTGTGTGTGTGTGTCTCACTGTGTGTGTGTGTGTGTGTGTCTCACTGTGTGTGTGTGTGTGTGGGTCTCACTGTGTGTGTGTGTGTGTCTCACTATGTGTATGTGTCTCACTGTGTGTGTGTGTCTCACTGTGTGTGTGTGTGTCTCACTGTGTGTGTGTGTGTGTGTCTCACTGTGTGTGTGTGTGTGTGTGTGTGTCTCACTGTGTGTGTGTGTGTGTGTGTCTCACTGTGTGTGTGTGTGTCTCACTGTGTGTGTCTCACTGTGTGTGTGTGTGTGTCTCACTGTGTGTGTGTGTGTGTGTGTGTCTCACTGTGTGTGTGTGTGTGTGTGTCTCACTGTGTGTGTGTGTGTGTGTGTCTCACTGTGTGTGTGTGTGTGTGTGTCTCACTGTGTGTGTGTGTGTGTGTGTCTCACTGTGTGTGTGTGTGTGTGTGTGTCTCACTGTGTGTGTGTGTGTCTCACTGTGTGTGTGTGTGTGTGTCTCACTGTGTGTGTGTGTGTGTGTGTCTCACTGTGTGTGTGTGTGTCTCACTGTGTGTGTGTGTGTGTGTGTCTCACTGTGTGTGTGTGTGTCTCACTGTGTGTGTGTGTGTCTCACTATGTGTGTGTGTGTGTGTGTCTCACTATGTGTGTGTGAATGTGTGTGTGTCTCACTGTGTGTGTGTGTGTGTGTGTGTCTCACTAAGTGTGTGTGTCTCACTGTGTAGGAACATGAGGACTGGCCAGCTGCTACAGAGGATGTTGCTGCAGCAGAGTTTGACTCAGACTGTCTGCCTGAGAGGATACAGCAGCAGGGTCAGTGTTCCTGAGGCCTGCGTGGACACAACACTGTGTTACTGGATGCATGTTTGTATCGTTTATGTCGTTGTGACTCTCAGGTCCTTGTGATCCAGCAGGGGGTGCTGTTTGTCCTGCTGCAACACACGTACCACAGCTCCCTGGAGGAGAGGGAGGAGAAAGGAGGAGAGAGGGAGGAGGAGAGAGGAGAGAGGGAGGAGGAGAGAGGAGAGAGGGAGGAGGACAGGAAGGGTGAGAGGAGAGGAGAGCTGTTCTCTCTGCTGGCCACCAACCCTGTAACTGGAGGCTCTGCTGTGGTCTCTGGACTGGAGCTGCCTGGGGCCTGCTCTGGGAGGTGAGGAGGGGGAGGGGGGGGTGAGGAGGAGAGAGGAGGTGAGGAGGGGAGGGGAGGAGGGGGAGGTGAGGAGGGAGAGGGGGGGTGAGGAGGGGGAGGGGGGGGTGAGGAGGAGAGGGGAGGAGGGGGAGGTGAGGAGGGAGAGGGGGGGTGAGGAGGGGGAGGGGGGGTGAGGAGGGGAGGTGAGGAGGGGGAGGGTCTGCTCTGGGAGGTGAGGAGGGGGAGGGGGGGTGGGGAGAGGGGAACAAGGACAATATTCTTTATATTACATTTGATTTATTTAGCAGAAGCTTTCACCCAAAGCAATGTACAATTCAAATGTACATGAGTGTTTCGGGGTATTTTTTCATCTGTTCATGCTTAAAAGTGTGTGTGTCTATCCCCAGGTTGTTGGAGGTGGATGTCCTTGGCTCCAGAGTCCTTTATGTGACCCAGAGGAGTGGGGGGGCGCCTGGGGGTGTGTGTGTGTGGGAGCTGGGGACTGCTCGAGGGGGGGCCACGGTGCTCCTGGGGGGTGCGGAGGGGGAGGGGGGACACCTGCTCGCCCTCTGGGGGGGTGAGAACACCTTGCTGATGTCACACCCCAACGGAGACCTGTCTATCTATCACTACAGGCGTCGAGGCCCCTGACGGGGCACACAGGAGGGACAGAATCCGTAGTTTATTGTATTGTAGTTTATTGTATTAATCCAAACATTGTTCTCGGTTACTGGAAAGAAACGTTTGAAAAAAAGGTTAACCTGCTGTCTTAAATGTTGCAATATATGTTTTATTGTATATGTCTGAAATAAACGTTTATACAATTTTGTTTTGTCTTGACGTATATGTCTGACTTTGAAACGACCCCAACCAAAAAACTACAGATCGGTAAGCGCATGCGTCGGAAGTTGCATTCTGGGTGTCTACCACGATGGCGACTCGCATCTTTGCCCGGTGTCTCCGCTCGCTGCAGAATTCAACGACCTCGCTACACGGTACTTCGGCTGTAAGAATCGCAGCGACAACCGTCGGTAGCCAAAGGCTATTCTCCCAACTTTGCAGTGGCCAAGGAACGTGTTTGACACAGGTGTGTGTAACTTTACGTCTTCATGACCGCCTAGCTAACCTTAGCTAGCATCTAATGCTAACGCTAGCTACTACTAGGTCAGAAAGGTGTAAGCCGCTGTAGAAATTAGCTATAGACTATAGTCTCGATACAATTTAAACGCTCAAAGATAATTAGATGTTTGCTTGCAATTACTCGCTCCGGACAAACTCAATCTGCCTTCTTGAGAGTTGGTCAAACACCGTTCGTCCCTTCGTCAGGTTCCCCGCCTAACGGTGTCTGTCCAGCGGCAGTATGGAGACCTACCCCCGCTCACCCTCGACACCATCCTCGACCGGGTCATCTACGTTCTCAAACTGTACGACAAGATCAACCCTGAGAAGGTAAATGGCTCCCTCGCTGACAACGGAAATGGATGAAACGAAACGTCGTTGTTGATGAGACTAGAAATGGCACGCTCAGTGCAGGTGCTATGCATACTGGTTAAAGGGATCCGTTTAAATTGTACGTCAATGTGTGTGTATGTATTCATGTGTTTGTGTGTGTGTGTGTGTGTTGCAGCTGCAAGCGTCATCTCACTTCCTGAAGGACCTGGGTCTGGACAGTCTTGACCAGGTCGAGATCATCATGGCCATGGAGGATGAGTTTGGTGAGCACACACAGTTTGGCAAATCCACATGGCATCGAGCTTCCTCTCCATCTGTCCACACTCTGACCGTGTGTGTGTGTGTGTGTGTGTGTGTGTGTGTGTGTGTGTGTGTGTGTGTGTGTGTGTGTGTCCAGGCTTTGAGATCCCTGACAGTGAGGCAGAGAAACTGATGTGTCCTCAGGACATAGTTCACTACATCGCTGACAAGAAGGATGTTTACCTGTGAGTATCTCTTCCTCTCAGTCATCATCTCTTCCTGTCCTCTCATTCCTCCTCTCTCTTCCTGTCCTCTAATTCCTCCTTCCTCTCCCTCATCTACACTCTATGTCCTTTAATTTCCTCCCTCCATCTCTCTTCCTCCATCTCCTTTCTCTCCACTCACCCACTGAATTGAGCGACTGGTCAAAGTACCACTGTGAGTTCAGCAGTAGCTGGCAGCAGTAATAATGACTGTTTATTTTGGAGACACAGTGACGTACAGGGGGAGATCAGAACCTCTCATCTGTAGTCAGGTGCTCTAACCACTGAGCTTTAGCTCTACCCACTAATATGTTCTTTGTGTTTATTTCAGGTGAGGAGACAGGCAGACACTACTCCTACAAGCCAGCCTCAACATCTGTACACACACACACACAATCCACCATCCACACACTCTCCACCCATTCTCACCATCCACACGTTTCTTAGAAGATTAAAAGCTTTATTCCTAGTTCCTAGAATCTACTCCTGTGAGGGAAAATAAATGTCTGTATATAAGATGTTACAAGGTTTGTTGACTTAAGCTTGTGTACAGGAGTGTGTGTTCAGGTAGCGTCTCAAGTCTCCAAGCCTGGATGTGATTGTGTTATTGTCACCATCTAGTGGTGACACAGGGTAGTTGCTGCCCAAAGTTCGTTTTCTGCAGAAGACCCAGAAGATGTTGACATCCAGCTAAGTTAGTAAACATGCCTTTGTGTCTGACAGTCTTACTAGACCTTTCTGTCCTCATCAGCAGCTTCCTCTCTACCTGAATCTCACCCTTCTAATTTCAAGCCGAACCCAAACGCCATTATACATATAATTTTGTTTTTTGTTTCTTTCGCCTTTCAGTGATTAAATTAAATCTACAGTCATTATGTGGTTGTCGTTTATCGCTGTGTTGTGGCAAAACTATTCATTATTGTTTTCATATCTTCTGGATTGGCAGAAATGACTAACCCATATATAAAAACGTTAGCCAATATTTTATGAGGTATTTTAAGCACGTAGGTCAACTTGAACCTCCGTTTTGGTCTATATTAGTTCAGTGGAACATGCTCGTCACATGTACCGCTGGATATTTTACTCTGTTCGATCTGTATAATATATGTCTACCTAGCCGGTTGCGCGTGTCTGTATGAACACCAGGAGAGTTTCTGTACAGGACACGCGGGCGCCAGCTTATAACGAACTTCTGTCCTCCACGCGGGGTGCAAATAAGAACTACTAATTACCCTCTCGAGCCCTTTCATGTCCCCCCTCCCGTAAAATGTAATGGCTTCCTGCACACCGAATAAACCGGGTGTAAACCGGCCTAACCAGCGCCCGCCCCCCGCCGTGATCATGGCGGTCTACTGGCCGTAGGCATGCACCCCTCCGCGCGCGCCACAGGAACCGCCCTGAGTTCCAAGCGCTAATGACGCTCATATGGAACTAGGGAACGGCGCGCGGGGGCTGTAACCACTGCCCTCTCTCTCTCCCTTTCACTCATAAACACACACACAGAAGCAACACACGTGTGGCCCATTTCAATGCTGACGTTACCCTGATGGGCAACGTTCTGATTTCCGTTAACGGGGAAGCGATGGCAAGGGGGCTTTCTACTCATCTGGCCAGCTCTTAGTGTGTTTCCGTGCGGTTCTTGGTGTTCGAGTCGTCTCCATCGCGCACAGAGGCTCCATACATGGATCTGGGTTTTGAGGATCGGACCGTGAGATGTCTGAACAAACAAAATGCGTCTTCACGCGTACGGGCTTCTCTTTATTGTCACGACAGGTAAGGAGGCGAATACACGTTCAACGGCCGAACCGCTGTAATCAGTGGGGCAGTTTGTTAGAAGCAGGATGTAGTTCGTTACGCACTTATTTCCACCCTTACTGGAATGTTCCTCTAACTTAGAGCTACGTTCCGTTTGAAATCAAATTAGAAGATGGATAACTGTTTTCAAGCAGACTAGGTTTAGTGATTTTATAGTCTTAAGCGTTCTGTCTCTGAGGAGTGGAAGATTTTTAACTCAATCCTTTTTCTCAGGTAATATATTTGCTACGTTACAGTACGACTGTGGCGGAACCGTGAACCGGGAGAAAAACGGTTTAATCAGTGTAACCATACCGGGGAAAGTGGACCCCAACAGTGTCCATTCCAAGTATGACGGAGGCGGTAAAGCATTTGACACCAGTTGCACATGGGTCATCGACGTCCCTTCAAATCAGTCGGTACGGTTGGAAACGGTGACGGTGGACGATGGCACGCGCTTGTCGGTACACTGCGGGGCCAACGAAGCAGAACGAGTTTTGGAGACTGGGAAAAGCGCGCTGCTCCACGGCTGCGGTCGAGCCACGCTGACCTGGAGACTAAAGGTTAAACCAGGCAGCGATCCGCATTACTTGCGCTTATTTTATGAGAGTAAGTCGACCTACATTATTACCAAGCTAATCGTCAATGTGGAGTCGTTTATTTAGCTCAAGGCTCCACGTGCAGCGGCCTATGAAGCAATGTTTGTCTCGAGACTTGGTAGAAGACCAGGTATGGGCCTCACGAGCTTCACTCTGCAGTGTGTGATGTGGTTGTTGTGTTCTGTGTTATTGTGTGACAAGGGTTATTGTGTTATATGGTGTTATGATGTCATGGTTTCCACCTCGATTCTGTCAATATTGCTGTTTCCACCTTCACTGTGTTTGCGTATCTGACCTGGTGTGTGTGTATCTGACCTGGTGTGTGTGGCTTCTTTTCCGGGTCCAGTCAGGAATTCCCGGGAGCAAGCCCCTCTCATCCCAGAGTTTCCCCCCTCCTCTTCCTCCTCCTCCTCCTCCTCTCCCCCCTCCCCCCCTCAGCCCCAGACGGAGGGGGAGACTGTCTTCAGGGGGGAGTCCCCCGCCTCACCCCTGGGCAAAGAGGGGAACAGGGGGGGGCAGAGGAACCGAGGTCGCCCCCCTATAAAGCTGCAGATACGGAGATCTGGACCAACACACAGCTCTGGTCCTGGTCCTGGTCCTGGTCCTGGTCCTGGTCCTAGCCCTGGTCCTAGCCCTGGTCCTAGCTCTGGTCCTAGCCCTGGTCCTAGCACTGGTCCTGGTCCCACCCTCCAGGACTCGGGGGTGTTGCTGACGTTGTCTCCCCAGCGAGGGCAGCCCCTGGCTGGGCAGGCTGATAGGGAAGCTCCTCTGCTTCCTCAGGAAGGACAACACAATGGAGCGGATAAAGCTGCAAGACTCGACCCCCACGCCACACTGGGCCTCGCCCCGGCACACACACTCTCACACACACGCACAGACAGACAAGTAGACGCACAGGCAAACAGCACACCCACACACACACATTCCTTCCCACATTCCAGCAATAGCTCACACAGCAACACACTCACCAACACACACACTAGCACACACCCTAACACACACATGAACACACACCCTGACACATACACTAACACACACCCTGAAATTGACACAACATCAACAGAGCAGGTCAGATCTCGGCTTCTGACCACCAAGCCTGCCCCAGGGGGGCTTGGCCTCACCCTAGCCCCAGGCAGAGCCACTGAGGCTGGGGAGCCTCGACAGACCGCTCCCCTGACCTGGAGGATCCCCAGGAGCATACCTGACCTTGACATCCGAACGACCCCTGGAAGGACCCTCGACCCCGTGAGGTCACATCTCGACGTGACGTCACAAGACCCTAAGCAGGAAGGGGAGGAGTCTCAGGAGAGAGACATCAGTAATCGCACCCCGTCGTTCTTCCTCCTTCCAGACAGTAGCAGTGGAGCGCCCGCTCAGGAGCACTCATCACTTGAGCCAAGGGGGTCAGACCTGACTAAACGATCAGGATCAACTGAGTCGTTGGAGACAGGGATCACCAGTCGCTCAGCAAGAGAGTCTGGAGATGGACTGATGAGTGACTCTCTCTCGCCTTCCCTCTCCTCTACCACACACACACATCTCACACACACACTGCCACCAGACACACTCCTCACACACACACACTCTTTAGAGACACACTTTACACACACACACACTCCACCAAGCCCCACTGTAATGACCAACACACATTCAGAAACAAACACCACACACTATCTTAATAATCCAAATTATACACTCCTTGAACCAACACACTCCACACCCCTCCCCCCTCCTCACCCACTCCCCCTTTCTCCCCCCAACCCTTCGCCCTCATCGTCTCACTCCCCCACCTCCCCCTCCTCTCCCAGCCCCAACACAGACAAAAACTACAGTTGGACTACAAATCCCACAAGCTCTGCTCCCTCCACCACAGTGCTCCCTACCTTGGGAGATGTAGTCCAGAAGTCCACCGTCTCCCGACATCCCATAACCTCTAACCCCTTAGCACCATTGGACGTTACTGTGGCAACCGTCAGCAGGGTTGAAAAGGTTTACACTGAGACGGACGACACACACACACTGGGCACACACACACCCTCACCCAAACCGGTGTCCACACACACATTCCACACACACACTACCCAACCAGATACACACACACTCCACACAAACACTACACAACCAGATACACACACACTCCACACACACACTACCCAACCCAACACACACACTCTCCACACAAACACTACACAACCAGATACACACACATTCCACACACACACTACCCAACCCGACACACACACACCCCACACAAACACTACCCAATCCAACACACACACACTCCACACAAACTCCACACTCACACCTACATCTTCATCAAAATCCACCCCTCCAACCCCCACCACCGTCCCCAACCGTGACCCTCCAACCCCCCCGCCCCCCACCCCCCCCCTGACTGCCACCCCACTCCCACCCTCCGGCCCCAGCAGAGCCTCCACACCTCCACCCTACCCCCCGCCCCCCCTCTCCCCAGGCCAGGGCAGCCCACCATGGGGTAGAGCAGTTGGCTCGCCCCCCTCTCTGGTCCTCCCAGACAGAAGCCCAACCTCTCCACCCAGGGTCTTCATTGTGCCCGACCAGCCTGCCGTCATCAAAGGTAGTGTGTGTGTGTGTGTGTGTGTGTGTACTGACAGTGTGTATGTATATATGTGTGTGTGTGTGTGTGTGTGTAGTGACAGTGTGTATGTATATATGTGTGTGTGTGTGTGTGTGTGTGTGTAGTGACAGTGTGTATGTATATATGTGTGTGTGTGTGTGTGTACTGACAGTGTGTATGTATGCTCCAGAGGACTCTATCCAGCTGCTTCTGCAGATCATTCTAGAAGAGCCAGGCCCAGACCAGTCTGACACCCTGGAGAAATATACTTTCACCTGGGTAGGATACATGCAGACACAGACAGACACACGCACACACACAGTTTTCATTTTTTACGCATCTCTTTCCCAGTAACATTTTTCCCTCTTTCTTGTGCTGTTCCACCTCTGTCCTCTAGGTGGCGCCCCACCTGCATAGAGCTCCAGGCTTCCACACCCTGCTGGGAGCTTGGAGCAGGTGAGAGGGGAGAAGTAGGAAGGAGGAGGGGGGAGAGGGAGGGGGAGGAGGGGGGAGACGGAGAGGCAGAAGGGGGGAGGGGGAGGAGAGAGGAGAGGAGGAAGAGGGAGGAGAGGGGAGGGAGAGGGAGGAGGGGGGAGGGAGAGGGAGAAGGGGGACGAGGGGGGAGAGGGAGGGGGAGAAGGAGGGGGAGAAGGGGGAGAGGGAGGAGGTCCAAACTGGGTTTTTACATCCATAGTCATGTTTGGGCTTTTCACAAATATTAACTCTTCAAACCACTGTGTTTGTTTGTAAATGTATGTGTGTACGTGTGTGTTCACGGTTGTGTGTGTGTGTGGCAGTGGCCAAGCGGTCCAGATTCTGGTGGAGTTTAGGACTGTGGGGGCTCTGGCCTGGCTGGGACAGTCAGGGGCGGAGTCTCTGCTGGAATGCACCGGATTGGCCCAGGTTGTTAGAGAGGGGAGGAGCTTCCGGGGGTCAAAGGTGACAAACATCACAGTGGGAGGTGAGTCAGAGGTCAGGTGTGTGTGTATGTATTGCTAGTGGTGGTCTAGGTTGAGATGATGTTGTCACAACAGGGAAGTTTAGATGTCACTCGTCACCCATGGCGACAGAACCCTGGATTAGCTAACAGCTAACAGTGTCTTCACCCTCTCGGGTTCTTTCTGCATCTCCTTTCCTCCTCCCCCTCCCCTCCGCCCCTTCCCTCTTCCCCTCCTCCCCCCCCTCCTCCCCAAGGTGTGGAGGGGGGTGTGTGTGGATGGCTGCTCAGCTGCCCTCCAGGGTACCAGTGTGTGTCCAGGCCAGGCCTCAATGCCAGCTGCTCCTCCCTCTGCCACCACCAGTACTGCCACCACCACGGAGTCTGCTCCCACCACAAACACCAGGATCCAGTCTGCAGGTACACACACACACACACACACACCAGGATCCAGTCTGCAGGTACACACACACACACACCAGGATCCAGTCTGCAGGTACACACACACACACACCAGGATCCAGTCTGCAGGTACACACACTGGCCGGGGGTGACTTCTGGTTCATGGTGTGTGTGTGTGTCCAGGTGTCTGGTGGGGGATGACTTCTGGTTCATGGGTGGTCGTTGTGATGTGAGGATGACGAGGCTGAAGCTGGTGGGGGCGTGTCTGGGTGCCCTGGTGGCCGCGGTAACCGTGGTGATTGCCTTGGCGATGATAGCAGTGCGTCGTTACAGAGCCGTGCTGATACAAGCCAAGCTGGACCAGACACGCAGCAGGTAAGCACATATATACACACACACCCACACACACAGGAGGTGAGCAAACAGGAAGTGGCTTTATTAATCCTGATGCCAGAAAGAAGAAACACCGTGTGTGTGTTTCTGTATGTGTGTGTGTGTGTGTGTAGCTACCGCAGGTTCAACCATTTTGACGAGCTCTCCAGTCGGTTCTGGCTGCGGTCGTGGGCGGGGTCAGCTGACTCCCTGGATAACCCCGCCTTCTCTCGCTCGGATGAGCTGCTGCACCTGAGGGCGCTCGACCGCACCTGCTGTTACCACGACGACACGCTCTCGCTCGCCTCCACCTGCCCCAGCAACGCGATGCGGCTGAACACCGTCTACCCTCACAGGTGACACAAACACACACACACACACACACACACACACAGGTATATACCTGTACACACATAAACAGAAGCATACATCCATGCATACACACGTAAACAGAAGGTATGGATGCACACACAGTCAGACAGAGCCAATGATCCTTCTGTGTGTGTGTGTTCCGCGCGCCCCCCAGCTCCCAGTACGGCTGGGCGGGGAGTGAGGCCAGTCTGGGGGAGTGTGTGCTGGACTCAGGGAAGGCCAGCGACCTGTCGGTGTGCAGCTGGCCCATAGAGCCCATCCTATGGACCCCCTTTCCCCTGCTGCAGCAGCTGGCCAATCACAGGACAGCCCCGCGGCAGGTACGAGGGTGCTGTGTGTGTTTGTTTTTGATGGTGCTGTGTGTGTTTGTTTTTGATGGTGCTCTGTGTGTGTGTGTGTGTGTGTGTGTGTGTGTGTGTGTGTGTGTGCAGGTGAGGTCCTCAAGGCCGAGGTCCTACTGTGAGGGCATGGAGCTGGTGGATGTGGAGAAAAGCTGGACTGCTTAGCTGAAACACACACACAGGCTTCTGAACCGTGACCTCTGGACAGGAACTTCTACAGGATGTGATGTGTTAACGTGCGCTGGCATCCAGAGCTGTACAGGGGGATTTGAACCTGCAACCTCTTCACCGGTGATCTTTTCACCTTCAGTCAAACGCTCTAAACTGAGCTGCACCCCAGAATTTACAGATGTAAATGTAACTTCCTTCAAGCCAGACATATTTGTACTGTTGATATGAGATTTTGGCAATCTTTTATGACTGTTTTTGAAGACGTGTTGAATTTTTTGTGTAAAAACGTTACTTAATTTTGAATAAAACAAGTTCAAAAATCCATGCTGTTTGAGAGGCGGTGAAAAAGAAATATTCAAATCAAAGAATGATAATAAAAATAAAGAAGATCTATGAATGTAGTCATTGAAAAGGCATTGATTTAATTTAACGATAAAGCAATCACATTAATTTCATTCAGCTCTAAGTACTAGAGGTGGTGGAAAAAATCGATTCACATATAAATTGTGATTCAGTCTTCTATCAACTCACATCGATTCACAATTATGTAAGCATATGTTGAATGCAATTTGATTAAAATTGAAATAATAATAAATGGTAAGCTGTACATTTCTGTTTAATATTTATCCGTGTTTCAGAAATAAATAAGTATTCAAGAAAAGTCTACTTATCATCACTGTATTTTGTGAAAGAGTTCTTGAAAATCCTTCAGCAAACTTTCACTTGTTTTGTAAGTATGATTAGAAGGCAGAGTATTCTATTTTATAACTTGGCATTGGCAGAAACAAAACACACGTTGTCGTTTGGCATTTAGTAGCGTCATAATGGCAATTACACCGTCTTGTAGAAAGTAACTTTACAAGAACCCTCCGTGGCTAAGTGGGTAAGCGTGTGTACCATCGGGTCAACTGCCGAAAACAGTACCTCTGGTTCAAATCTCGTTCAAACCAAATGATAATTAATTCAACCGATATCGGTTAAGTAATATATATGTTATGCTATAAGGCAGAGGTCCTCAACCCTGGTTCTCAGGGACCCCTGCCCTACATGTTTTAGATGTTTCCCTGCTCCAACACACCTGATTCAAATGAATGATCGTTAACAGGCTTCTGCATAACTAGATAACGACCCATTCATCTGAATCAGGTGTGTTGGAGCAGGGAAACATCTAAAACGTGCAGGACAGGGGGTCCCTGAGGACCAGGGTTGAAGCCCTCTGCTATAAGGGATCATAACAATCTCCACTCAACCTAAAATTTGACATTGAACAATCTAGTTGTAACAACTTTTCTTACACTCCTGAGTTGGGGTGTCAGAAAGCCAGACGAAAGCAGGGCTCGTGTTAGCTCACTGGGTTAGTGTGCGTGCTCTGGAAGCAGGGCTCGTGTTAGCTCACTGGGATAGTGTGCGTGCTCTTTCAGACATGCTGGGGCAGTACCACAACAGTCTGGGTCCAAATTTTAAATAGTTTATTTTAACTTAAGTTACATTGTGGTCATGTGAGATGTGAGACTTCACCTTCATATAGTTTCATAAATATAATCTCTCTCCTCTCCACCAAACGCTTTTTAATCTCAGGAAGATTCTCTTTGGTTACAGTGCGTTCACACTGCAGCGACGCGAATCGCTTGCCATCGCTCGCCTTCCCACAGTTCACCACGCTCGGCGGCGTTTCATACAGATTCATGTAGAATGTAGTTCTCTAAAGTCACTGTTGTAGTTGTAATGGCCAAGTGTGCAGACTTGGGTTTACGTACTCGCAAAATCGATCAAAATACAACTTGTATACAAAACTGTTTAATAGACATACACGTTGACATGTGTAAAAAACGTTTTACTATTATTCCTCAGTCTCTGCTAATCTGTCGATACGATAGGGAGTTCCAGCCAAGCTAGATAGCTAGTTACTACAGATGAAAGTTACGTAATGTCACTAAAATGAATTAGAAAGTACAAGCACCAACAACTTCGGCAACCTTCCGCCATGCTTCGTTTTTTATTTATTTATTAACATCTCTGTACGAATATAGCTATATATCGTACAGGACTGGGTAAGCAGCCACACAAACGATTAGTTTCTTCTCCACCTTGAAACCTAGAAATGTTTACCATGGGTGCGTGGCTATGTTACGAGAAAACAAGAAAACACTCCGATTGGCCATCGCTAGCGAAAATCGCTCCTCATTTGCATAAAGTTGAGAAAATCTCCACTGTCACGTCGCGTCGCTACCCACAATGCACCACGCAAGCGATTCGCCTGGCTCCATTGAAAATGAATGGAAAACATGTTGTCGCTCGCATCGCGTCGCTGCAGTGTGAACGCACTGTTAGAAACAGTGTGAATTATACAATGATAATCGGGGGGGTCAGCTTCTTCTCCAGGGCGTAATAAAATATTCACAATTACAGGTAAGAACGGTATATAAATGTATCGACCCCCCCGACCTGTTGTTTTTACATCTTTTGGGGGGGTCCAAGTCTCAATTAGGGGGATCCAGCCCCCCCCGTAATTCGAACCCTGGACTCCTGCTTTGTAAACTTCGACTCAATACTTTTTTGCTACTTTCCAGAAACTTTCGGCGGCCAGCGTTTCTGAAAATGAACGAGGGTAAAACTTTTTTCACAACTGACTAAATGAAATTTAAGACCTCGTATAAAAATCATGTCGTTTTTTGACATTTTAAGGCCTTAAATTTAAAGTTCAGAATTTGACTTTGTAAGACCCCGCAGAAACCCTGTGTATGCAGGAAGGTGAAGCATAGAGACTGAACACACCCACAGAGCTGTTAATCTACAACTGAACACACCCACAGAGCTGTTAATCTACAACTGAACACATCTTTATTCAAGGAAAAACAGACAGCAAACCTTTCAACTTCAAGGCAAAAAAACCCCAACCTTTTTATTTAAGAAAAAATGTACATAACAGTTGGTTGTCTGAACAGTACCACCACCACAATTTCCCCACCTCTCTCCCCTTCTCTCTTTCCTCTCTTAAGCCAGAGTCCTGAGTAGCATGACGCCAGTTTGCTGAAACCGGTTGAAATTTGCAGAAACTGGAGCAGAATTGTTAAAATGTTGGACTGTGTTTTTGGAAAGATGAGACATTTCATGTTTGTATAAACCCCCCCCCCCCCCCCCCCCCCATTGCCTATACAAAAGAAACAACATTCAGATTTCACATTACGGTTCCAGTATCAAGACAGTCACAGAGAAGAGGGGCAGTTGTTCTTTCTCTCCTAAAAACCTTTTTAATCTCTGCAGTAATAACCCCCCCCTTACACACTAGCTCACTGTAGCTATGCTAACTCTAGTTAGCAAGCTAGCTATATCCCGGTTTCTGTGCAGTCTGGATGGGCAGGCAGTTAGCTAAACGCTAAGTGAAGCTAACGCTAGATAGCCTGGTTCAGCGAGCTAGCACAGTGCTGGCTCCATCCGCTAGCTCGCTCACTCGTCTATCTTTTCATTTCCCGTTCTCTCCCTCTTTCTCTCCTCCCGCCGACCCCTCCTTCTCTTTGTTCTTCTTGTTTTTCTTCTTCTTGTGTTTGTGTTTGTGCTCCCTGGGTTCCGCCCCGTCATGGTCCACCTCCGACTTCTTCTTCTTCTGCTTTTTATGCTTCTTGTGTTTCTTCTTCTTCTTCTCTGTGGTTGCCCCGGTCGCTGCCTGCGAGGCGGAGCCGCTGCTAGGGGCGGGGCTCTGGGAGGCGGGGCTGCGGCAGGAGTTGTGGGAAGCAGCTGGGCTAAGGCTCCGCCCCTTCTCCACCTCTGACCCCTCCCCCTCGCTGTAGTCTGGGACGAAGGCTGCCTCATCCGTCTCCCTGCCGAGGTCTGAACACAGACGCTGCCGTCGAGGCTCAAGACCCTGGCTCTCCTCCCTCCCTCCTCTCTCCTCCCTCCCTCCTCTCTCCTCCCTCCCTCCTCTCTCCTCTTTCCCTTCCCTCTCCTCCCTCGTTCCTCTGGGCTCAGGCTTCGTTACTGGTTTGGGGACTGGTTCACTCTGTGGCACCTCTCTCCCCACCTTCCCCTCCTCCCTCGCTCCCTTCCTCCCTTCCTCCTTCGCTCCCTTCCTCCCCTCCTCCTTCACTCCCTTCCTCCCCTCCTCTTTCACTCCCCCTCTCCCCTCCTCCCTGGCTCCCTTTCTCCCCTCCTCCCTTGCTCCCTTCTTCCCCTCCTCTTTCACTCCCACTCTCCCCTCCTCCTTCACTCCACCTCTCCCCTCCTCTCTGGCTCCCTTCCTCACCTCCTCCCTTGCTCCCCCTCTCCTCTCCTCCCTCGCTCCTCTCTCCCCCGCCCTGGATGCTTCCTCCCGGCCCCGCCCTCTGGGAGGAGACACGCCCCTCCTCAGAGCTCCTCTCTGGTTGGATGATCCCAGGCCGTTCTCAGCGGAACCCCCAGACCCCCTGGACCTGGTGGAGCCTGACCTCTTCTCCTCCTCCTCTTCCTCCTGCTCCTCTCTCTCCCACTTGGAGCGAGGGGGGGGCTGGATGGGGGGGCTGCTGGCCACTGGACTGGCCCCCCTCTGGCCTTCAAGCCCAGACTCAGCACACCTGCAGCCAGGTACAGGAGAGTAGATCAGGGTAGAACAGAGTAGAGTACAGTATCAAAGATACAGACCCCTGACAGTGGGTCAGGGGTCATCCAGGGGTCAGACACCCACCTGGAGGAGGGCTGGCTGACTGGTCTGCTGGAGCTGGGGTTCCTTCTGCTCCTCTCAGGCCTGGGCTGCACCCCCACACTGGACTGGTCTGCTGCAGAGAGGGGGGGGGGGGGGGGGGGGAGTCAGAAAGGGGTAGGGGTCAAGTGAACAGGTGAGGCACTCCTGGATGTAGGACGTGGAGACATGGAGAAAGAGAGATGGAGAGAGGAGAGAGAAGGAGTGAGATGGAGTGAGATGGGGAGAAAAGGAGAGAGAAGGAAAGAGATGGAGAGAGAAGGAGAGAGAAGGAGAGAGAAGGAGAGAGGTTTTCTCCCCATGAGTGTGAGGTGTGTTTACCTGATCGGGCAGGCTGGTCTCTCTGAGGGGACGACGTCTCTGGTCTCTCTTTGCCAGCCACTCTCTCTCTTGACACAGGCCTAGAAAACCAGCCGTTCACACAGAAAACCAGTCAGTCACACAGAGAACCGGTCAGTCACACAGAGAACCGGTCAGTCACACAGAGAACCGGTCAGTCACACAGAGAACCGGTCAGTCAGGCAGCCATGTCCAGGCCACCAGCGGACTCCTACCTCTCAGTGCCTCCTGACACTGGTCTCTCCTGGGACTGGTCTGCTGGTCTCTCCTGGGACTGGTCTGCTGGTCTCTCCTGGGACTGGTCTGCTGGTCTCTCCTGGGACTGGTCTGCTGGTCTCTCCTGGGACTGGTCTGCTGGTCTCTCCTTGGAGATGGCTGATCTCTCTCTGATGGAGAGCCGGTCTAGAGACACAGACCTCCTCCCTCCTCCCCTTCCCTCTGTTGACCTCTCCCCTTCCCCTGCTCCTCCCTTCCTCTCCCCCTCCCCCGCTCCTCTCACGGTCACTGCTATTCTTTCCAACCCCAGACCCCCAGATCTCTCTCCCCCCTCCCTCCCCGCTCTCCTCTCTTCCCTTCCTCCGGATGACGGTCTCTCTCTCTTCTCCCCGGACGACGGTCTCTCCCTCCTCTCTCCGGGCTCCGCTCTCTCCCTTCTCTCCTCCTTTGTGACCCCTCTCTCCCCTGAGCTCGGCCTCTCTCTCCTCTCCTCCCTCGCTCCACCTCTCTCTGTGGCCTCCAGCCTCTCCCTCTTCTCTCCCGACGCTGGTCTCTCTCTCCTGTCCCCGGGCTCCGAGGCTGGGGATATGGTTGAGGACGAGGCTGGTCCATCCACTGGCCTCTCTCCCAGCCTGTCCCCCGGCCTCTGTGAAGAGGTAGAGGCTGGTCTCTCCTCCGTGCTGGTCTTCCTCCCCAGGTCTCTGTTCAGCTTGATCCTCCTCTGGCCCAGTGGCTTCACCTGCAGCTGCACCAGTCAATGTGAACAAAGATTATTATGTATATGAATATATATATATATATATATACCCCCCTCTATTGTGTACCCATTACTCTCAGTCTGCAGGGGGACATAGTGTGTATGTGTAAGTGTTGCTTCCTACCTGGAGGTCCATAAGGGGCTGTATGGAGGCCCTGTCTGGCTCTCCTCTCCCCGCCTCCCTGCTCCCAGACCTGGGCAGCAGCAGAGGCCTGTCTGGGGGGGCAACTGAAGCAGCTCCTCTCTGGGTCGGAACATCTGCTCCTCCTCTCTCAGGTCTCCCTACTCCTCCCCTGTCTCCTCCTCCCCTGTCTCCTCCTCCCCTGTCTCCTCCTCCTCTCTCCGCTCCTACACCGACCCTTCCTGGTACTCCTCCTCTCTCTCCACCTCCCCCTCTCCCGATTCCTAACACCCCTCCCCTCCCTAATAATCCTCTTTCTCCTATAGCTCCACCTCTTCCTCCTCCTCCTCCCCCCCCCCTGCCTCCTCCTCCCATCCCCTCGACCCTGCGGAGCTTATGAGGGGGGGTTCCCAGGAGGCTGGGCCTCTCCTCAGGTCTCCACCTTTTCTCTGCCGGGGAGCCAGGTGTGTGGATGGGGAGCGTGGGATGGGGGAGGCGATGGGGGAGGAGGGGGATGTCCCGTCTCCCCCTGGCGTCGCAGGGAGGCTGCAGGGGGATGGGGAGGAGGGGGGCTGGGCGGGAGGACAGGGGAGGGGTCTTGAGGAGACCCGGCCCCCCTAATCCTCCTTTTCCGACGCTTTTCGCCTTTTCTTTTCGTGGAGGGGCGTGGCTGGGGGCGGGGCCGGGGTCGCCTGACTTAGTTTTCAAGGTTTTGATTGGTTTGGCTAGTGAGGAAGAGGAGGATGGTTCTCTTTTCTTGGCCACGCTGTCTGAAGTCTTCTTCTTGGTCTTCTCTCCTTTTGTCTTCACTTTCACCTTCTGCCCCTTCTCCTTCCTGCTCTTCTCCGATTGGGCCTTGCTGTGCGAGGGCGGGGTTTTCCCTGACACGGCTGCGTTCTTACTGGCTGATGATTTCTGGGGCGGGGCTTTTGTGGAGATGGGCGGGGCTTTGCTGGGCGTGGGGACGTCATCCATTGGCTCGTCCCTGACGGGCGTGGCGTCTCCGCGGTCCACTGATTGGTGCGTTGCGTCTGGCTCCTCCCCACTCCTCCTCTTTTTCAGTTTCTTCGTCTTGGACACCTTGGCCCCGCCCTCCGACCCTTTAGACCCTCCCTCCGAACCTTTAGCCCCGCCCTGCGAGCGATCTTTGGTTCCTGAGGACGGCGGGTGAGCCCTCTCCCCTCTCCTCCCCCGGCTCTGGGGGGAGTAATCTCTCTGGGGGGAGAGTCTCTCCCGCTCCCGGCTGCCCCCCCTCCGGTGGTGGACAGGTGCATGGTGGGAATCGTAGTCCTTGTAGTCCTTATAGTACTTGTTGTACCAGTCCCTGTACTCTCTCTCCCACTGGCGGTAGCTGTCTCTCTCCCACCTCTCTCTCCCCCCTGGGCTGAGGTCAGGACGACCTTTGGGGTCGTAGGGCGGGGGCTCCCGAGGGGGGGGCTTGCGGCCCCCTGGGCTGCGGCTTCGGTACCCTCCAGGGGAGCGAGACCGGGAGCGAGTCCGTGACCGGTAGCCCCCGCCCCCCGCCCCACTGCCGCCCCCGGCCCCGCCCCCCTCCCAGCCTCGGTACGGGCCGGGGGAGCGAGGGGAGCCGGAGGAGCGGCGGTAACCGTAGGAACGGGAACGGGAGCGTGAGCGGCCGTAGGAGCGTCCGTTGCGGCGGGAGAAGGGGGAGCGGCCGTAGGAGCGCGAGCGGGAACGAGAGGGGGTGTAGGAGTAGGAGCGAGAGCGCGAGCGAGAGTACGGACTCCTGCTGGGAGAACGGCTGTAGGAGCGAGACCTGCGGGGGGAGGTGGAGGGTGAATACTGTGTACACTGTGTGGATATGGATTAGTGTGTGTGTATTATAGTGCATGTACCTAGAGTAGGATCTTCTGCGTCTCTTGGGGGCGTTCCTGTACTTCATCAGCTCCTTGGCAAAGTCTTTAGTGAACTCATCCAGCTTGGATGTCCTGGCAACACACACACACACACAGTTTACACACACACACAGTTTGCGCACACACACAGGTGAGCCAGTGTATCTGAGGAGCTGCAGTTACTCACTCCTCCTGGTGGTGGCGCCGCTGCCTGTAGAACTCCTCCTTGGAGAGGGGGGGGCCCCCCAGCGAGGGGGGAGGGAGGCCAGGGGGGGGCTGGGGGGCTGGGGCGATCCAGGGAGGGGGGCCCAGGCCAGGGGGGCCGGGGGGGTAGAGGCCTTGGGGAGGGAAGCCCAGCGGGGGAGGGGGGAGGCCGGGGGCAGAGGGGTAGGGAGGGGGGTAGGCCTGGGGGGGCATGGTGTGGGGGGGCGGGGGGTAGAGAGAGGGGGCTGGGTAGACAGGGGGGGCCGGGGGGCGTGGGGGGGGCTGGAGGTGGGGAGGCTCACCGTGAGGAGGTCGGAAAGGTCTGGAGAGAGAGAGAGGTCAGACAGTCAGGTGTGTGTGCGTGTACACGTGTATGTAGGAGTGTGTGTGTGTGTGTCTCAGTACCTCTCCCAGGTAAGTCTAGCCCCTCCCCTGTGGGGGCGGAGCTGATGACTTGGCTGGTGGGAGTGCCTTGCCGGGGGCGGGTGACCAATCAAAGGCAGGTGGTAGCCCTGGGGAACCAATCAGAGGATTCTGTTCACAGTTCATAAGAAGAGGCTCACAGAAGTTTGTGTGTGCGTGTCTGTTGTGTGTATAAGATTGTGTGTGTGTACCTTGAGAGAGTGTGTGTGTGTGTGTACCTTGAGAGTGTGTGTGTGTGTGTGTGTGTACCTTGAGAGTGTGTGTGCGTGTGTACCTTGAGAGTGTGTGTGTATGTACCTTGAGTGTGTGTGTGTGTGTACCTTGAGAGAGAGTGTGTGTGTGTACCTTGAGAGAGTGTGTGTGTGTGTACCTTGAGAGAGTGATCAGTCCGAGCTGTTGGCTCCTGCATGGGACCAGCTGTCTGTCCTTCTGTCTCCCTAATCAATCAATAAAGTAGATCAATAAAAACACAGGAATCAATAAATATGAATCAATCCATACAAGTGCATCTGAATTAGGGCTGGGCGATCGTATAAGATATCAGATTAGAAATCAAATTTATTGGAATACGGCCGGGATATCAAATTTGTGGGAGTCAGATGGCTGAGCTGTTGGGAATCGAGCTAGTAATCTGAAGGTTTCCAGTTCGATTCCTGGCCGTGCCAAATGACATTGTGTCCTTGGGCAAGGTACTTCACCCTACTTGCCTTGGGGGGAATGTCCCTGTACTAACTGTAAGTCGCTCTGGATAAGAGTGTCTGCTAAATGACTAAATGTAAATGTGAATATTGTAAAAATTGACCATATCGAGATATCAATTATTTTTATATATATCGCCCAGTCCTAATCTGAATGAATCAATATATTGATAAATGTCTTTATGATTATGCAAATCAACACAAATAAAAGAAAAATCCACCACTCAGTTCCAAACAACCCAAAATGTTCCTCTCTGACACTAAACATCCAGATAGTCACTGAAGCTCACCCTGGTGGAGGGGGCTCGCTCTGAGGCTCGCTCTGATTGGTCGGATGTTGCGGGGAAGGCCGGCTGCGTGCGGGGTCAGGGTGGGCGGGAGCAAAATCCAGTCCTCCCATTGAAGGAGCGGACTGTGTGGGCGGGGCTTGTGTTTGAATGACAGCAGGGGGGGGAGGGGAGCTAGCAGCAGGAGAACGAGAAGCGTTAGCCAATAGCGGGTCTTGCTGTCGGACGTTAGCCAATAGCAGATCTTGATGTCGGACGTTAGCTAATAACGGATCTTGCTGACGAGTATTAGCCAATAGCGGGTCTTGCTGACGAGCATTAACCAATAGCGGTTCTTGCTGCCGGACATTAGCCAATAGCGGATCTTGCTGACGAGTATTAGCCAATAACGGGTCTTGCTGGCGTGAAGGGAGGGATCTGAGTGGCTGGGGGCGGGAAGGGGGCGGGGCAGACTGTTGTGATTTGCGTGCAGCCTTGGTGTAGCCAGACTCATTCTTAAAGTTGTTTACTGCCTGAGAAGGGGGGAGGAGAGAAGATGTAAGTAAGTAAGTAAAGATGGAGAAAAACATCAATGTAAATCTGTGCCGATCAATGCGAGTCAATTCATATAAATGAATTAGCCAGCAGTGTTACCTGGCGTAGGAACTTGTTTGCGATCAGGTTGTCGGGGGAAACGTCTGACTGTTTGCAGGTGAAGCAGGTGTGTTCCTCCGAGTCTAGCAACGTGGTCCTGATACCTACACACACACACATATCAATCAACTTTATTTATATAGCACATTTTAAAAACCACAAAACCAAAAGTGCTTTAATTGAGACATAAAATATAAAAACACAAACAAGCTCACTGCAATTGTTTTTTAGGGAATGACAGAACATTTAAAATAAGTTAAAAGCAAGGGAGTAAAAGTGTGTTTTTAGATGTAGAGATTTTAAAACAGGGAGCGAGGAAGCCTGTCTGATTAACTGCAGCTCATTCCAAAGCTTGGGTGCAGCAGCGGCAAATGCTCTGTCCCCTCTGAGCTTCAGCCTTATTTTAGGGACTGTCAGCAACAGCTGGCCGGCTGATCTTAGGGATCAAGATGGGCAGTAGGGCTGAAGCAGATCGGATAAATATGGTGGAGCAAGGTTGTTCAGGCATTTCAAAACAAATAATAAAAGTTTAAAATGTATTCTGTGGTACACAGGGAGCCAGTGTAGGGACGCCAGGCTGGGAGGGATGTGCTCACGCCTGAGGGTCTGAGTCAGCAGGCGTGCAGCAGAGTTCTGAGGGTCTGAGTCAGCAGGCGTGCAGCAGAGTTCTACACAAGCTGCAGACGGGCAAGGGTCCGGCACATACTTACACAGAGTGTATGGTGTGTATATGTACATGGTGTGTGTGTGTATATGTACATGGGGTCAGATGGCTGAGCGGTTAGGGAGTTGGGCTATTAATCAGATTGTGGTTGGTTCGATTCCCCGCCGTGCCAAATGACGTTGTGTCCTTGGGCAAGGCACTTCACCCTACTTGCCTCGGGGGGAATGTCCCTGTACTCACTGTAAGTTGCTCTGGATAAGAGTGTCTGCTAAATGACTGAATGTAATGGGGTGTGTGTATGTGCACATGGTCAGTGTGTGCACAGTCTCACAGTCGTCACAGTAACTGTTGCCGCAGCAGGGGATGACGACGGCGTCGGTCATCAGGTCGTTGCAGACGGGGCAGAGCAGCTCGTCTGGGATGGGGTCAGACTCGTCCTCAGACGACGAGTGCTCCCGCGGCACGAAGGGGGGGCGCTCCTTCTTCCCCAGGGCGTACGCCTCACTGTCACACACACACGCACCAATTACTTTCATATGTCGTGTAACATGCTGTGCATAGGTGGTCAGGTGCGAGTGGGAGAGAGAGACAGAGAGAGTGGGAGAGAGAGACCCACGCGTCTATAGCAGGGATGGCGTATTCTCCAGTGCTGGTCAGCATGGCTCCCTTGCTCCCCGGCTCAGCCTTCACCATGAAGCTCTGAGGAATCCCCTTACTGATCCTGACTGGCTTGGGCCCTTCCAGACTCTTATCCTACACACACACACACACACACACAGTCAGGAGAGCCAGATGTGATCAGGATCAAAGCCATACAGGGCTGGGGTCTGCAGGCTGGGACAGGAGCAAGATTCGCTGACCTTTAACACACTACACACACACACACCCACACACATTAGACACACCAGACACACTCACACAGGCGTACGTACCATCTGCATGGGGCAGTGCCGTATGTAGTGCCCAGCTTTGCCACAGCGGAAGCAGGTGTAGTGAGCTGGAGGAGGGCCAATCACCTTTTTGGAGTAACTAAGAAGACACACACAAAGGTTGCAATCAGACATGCGTTGAGGTTACTCTGTGTGTGTGTGTGTGTGTGTGTGTGTGTGTACTGACTATATGGGGTCGTAGTCGTGGTTGGACTGAGAGATCATGGCTCTGATCTTGTCGTCTTCAGAAGCGTTGGCATCAGCAAGGTTAGCTGTCTGAAACACAGGAGGAAGGAGGAGAGGAAAGAGGAGAGAGGGATGAGGAGAAAGGGATGAGGAGAGGAGAGAGAGGGATGAGGGATGAAGGATAGAGGGATGAGTGAAGGAGCGAGGAGGAATGGGAGGGAGAGAGAAGTAGGATGTTAGACAAGGAGAGAGGAGAGAGGAGGAGAGGTGAGAGGAGGGATGAGAGGTGAGGAGGAGAGGTGAGAGGAGGGAGGAGGGAGGAGGAGAGGTGAGAGGAGGAGAGGAAAGAGGAGGAGAGGAGGGATGAGAGGTGAGAGGAGAGAGGAGGGATGAGAGGTGAGAGGAGGAGAGGTGAGAGGAGGAGAGGAGGGATGAGAGGTGAGAGGAGGAGAGGTGAGAGGAGGAGAGGTGAGAGGAGGAGAGGTGAGAGGAGGAGAGGTGAGAGGAGGAGAGGTGAGAGGAGGGATGAGAGGTGAAAGAGGAAAACAACAGTTCAGAAGTAATCATACACATTCAGGGCAGCGCTTCTAAAACATCACGAGCACACACACACACAGTACCTTGGAGAGCTGTGCCAGGGACATAGATGGAGAGGAGTCAGTCTGAAGAGGAATCAGAGTACATTAAAGGGTTAAGGAGAAGGAGCCAGGGGAGCCCTCTAGGCATTAGTGTAGGAGGCAAGGACACATCTTAGGGCTGAGCGTAGGAGGCAAGGACACATTTTAGGGCTGAGCGTAGGAGGCAAGGACATATCTTTGGGCTGAGCGTAGGGTATGTCACGAGGGCTTCCTGCATTCTGGGCTGAGTCTCAGAAGTCTCTCATTGGTCCCTTGCCTCCTCATGGTGAAGGAGACCGAGGAGTTGTTGCCAAGGGAACCGGAGACGAGGAACCAAGGGCAGAGTTCTGAGACTCGCCCTCCTAGCCTCTCTCCTCCTCTCTCCCTCCCCTTCTCTCTTCCTTCTCCCTCTATCCTCCATCTCACTTCTCTACCCCCCCTCCCCACTCTCTTTCCTCCCCCATGGGATGGGTTTCCTTCCACAGGAGAAGCCTCCTCTCCTCCCCATTACCTCCCTGCTCCTTCAGCACCTGCAGCTGTGAGGGTGGAGGGCTGGGAGGGTGGAGGGGAGGAAGTAAGGGGGGAGGGGGCCTCTCCTAGGAAATGGGACCCAGCCCAACCCAGCTGGGGGCGGAGCATCATGTTCAACCCTGCTGGGGGCGGAGCATCATGTTCAACCCTGCTGGGGGCGGAGCATCATGTTCAACCCTGCTGGGGACGGAGCATCATGTTCAACCCTGCTGGGGGCGGAGCATCATGTTCAACCCTGCTGGGGGCGGAGCATCATGTTCAACCCTGCTGGGGGCGGAGCATCATGTTCTTCTGACAGGAACTGAACTACGCTACACAAGCGGGTCTACAGGAACGGGGGGGGGGGGGGGGAGGGGGGGTCAAATGTTTAGACTGGTCGGGTGTACACTCTTCGTCATCGTCATGGCGATGGCGGGACAGGAGCGTGCTGTGAAGGGAACACACAGGGTCTGCTGCACGGTTCTCACTCTGAACACAACCAAAGCTTTATTGACACTTCTGCAGGATTACAGCAGAGCACACAACAACCGGCACTGTCGCCACGGTAACCGCGGAACCGTCACGTAGGTCCCATGTCAGCTGTGATGTCATAATAGCAGAAAACAGACTACAGGCAGTGATGTCATAAAAGATCTCTGTGATGTCATAAAACATCGTTCACTGTTGTCATTGTTACCATTATCATTGTTTAGATATTTATTTGTCTTTTCCCCGTTTGACTCGCCAAACAAACAACTGTCCATTTAAAGGCAGTTCTCAGCTGGGCTTCCCAGAGAGGCTTCCCAGTGAGCTGCAGCATCTCCACCCAGACAGAGCCCTCACAGCCAGCCAGCATGAGGGTGGGGCAGGAGGAGCCAGGGCAGCCCCATGTTTAGAGGAGCGACATGAGGGTGGGGGAGCACAAGGCGCACACACACACACACCTCACTCACAATCTCACTCACACACACACACACACAATCTCACACACAATCTCACTCACACACACCTCACACACACACCTGACTCACAATCTCACACACACACACACACCTCACTCACACACACACACTATCTCACTCACACACACACACACACACACCTCACTCACACACACACACAATCTCACTCACACACACCTCACACACACACCTCACTCACAATCTCACACACACACACACACCTCACTCACACACACACACTATCTCACTCACACACACACCTCACACACACACACACACCTCACTCACACACACACACAATCTCACTCACACACACCTCACACACACACACCTCACTCACAATCTCACACACACCTCTCTCAAACAATCTCACACACCCCTCTCAAACACAATCTCACACACAGCCAAGTCATTGAGCATTAGTGTTATTTCAAATTACAGTCACAAACTCACTCAGTGTTACGATAAAAGAAAAACCAGTTTTCATAGAAAACAAAAATAAGGATTCATCATGTAAAATCATCACCATAAAAAATATTATTATTACATTATAAACCATTATCAACCAATCACTGTTCAGCCAGTTTAGAGGAGGCTTTCCCATTGGACCATTTCAATATGAAATACAACCAGTAAAGTGACACAGTCAATGACATTTCAGTGATCTGCCAATCAAAACATTCAACACAAGTCACATGTCAGATAAAAACACGTTTACACAAACAGGAAACAGCTTAGGCCGGCCAACCCAGCGCGAGAGCTCATGAATATTTATGATCAATTAACCAGCTGTACACAGAATAACCCACAGAGTTTCAATAGTGTGCTGCTATTGGCCGGCTACAGTAAGGGCTAGCCTATCACGGGGCGTATGACAGAGGAAACACTGTTAAAGAGCCAATGAGAGTGGGGTTTACATACGAGTCTGGAAGATCCCACGGCTGTGTCAGAACGATCACTGGAGGAGAGAGAGGGAGGGAGGAGAGAGAGGGAGGGGAGAGGAGAGAGAGGGAGGGGAGAGGAGAGAGAGGGAGGGGAGAGAGAGGGAGGGGAGAGGGGGAGAGGAGGAGAGAGAGGGAGGGGAGAGGGAGGAGAGATAGGGCGAAGAGGAGAGAGAGGGGAGAGAGAGGAGGAGAGAGGGAGAAGGTTAACACAGTTCAGCAACTACGAGTGTAATTTAAACACTTAAGTGTTTGTTCATCTTATTGGCATATGCTGTATGTGGTTAGTGACATCATACATGTGGTAAGTGATGTCATACACATGGTCAGTGATGTCATACTTACACAATGAACGTTCTGCCTGCAGGTTTGACGCCACCGATGGGCGTGCGCCTGACGACCACAGATGAGTGTTTGGGTATGTGGGCTTCCTCATCAGTGTACTCTGCGCGCGCACACACACACACACACACAGACACAGGTTAGGCACAAGGACTTACTAAACACTACTGTCCCCATTACAGGTGTAGGTAGGACAGGTAGAGGGTAAGGGGGGGGGCAGCAGCCTAACTCACACGAGCGGGTCTACAGGTTTTCAATAAACTACGTGAAATCGATCGTGGAAATACATCATGGGTGTATCTAGCCTTATTTTGGGGGGGGGCTAAACTTTTCTTTCATATTTTAAATCTAAATGTGTTCATTTCTCTTTCTAAAACCCACTAGAAGACACTATTTAAAAGGATATTTTCACAAATTTATTCTGGGGGAACATGCCCCCAGACCCCCCTAGTTTTGCTGGGTCACAGGAAAAATTATAGGCTTTATCTAGGGGCTTAGCCCCCCCAAAAGTGTGAACCTAGATTCGCCCCTGAAATACATAGTTGTGTTTGTGCAAAATATGTTAATATTGATATCTTATATTCCGGATCGTGCTGCCGTAGTTACCTTCCCGCGTCTGGGCGTTGGTGATCTGCAGGTCGCAATCAGTGGCCTTGAGCCGCTCGCGGGCCATGATCTGCCGCTTGAGCTCGCTCAGCGTGATGTGGAGGCCGTCGAATGTGACGGTGTTGTAGTCCAGTTTGGAAGAAAATTTATAGTGAACACACGACATTTTCACACCACTAAGCACTTACTCAACTTAGACAAGAAAAAAACAAAACAAGATAACGTTAGATCAAGTTAAATGTCAAAACGAAAAGGAGTAGGGGGATGGGGGTCAGTATTTTGACTTGTCAATATATTAGCCAACTGTCAAACATCCCTCTCACATTCTGTCAGAATAGATGGAGGCATACGCAACATGCTGGGACAAGATTGCGGCTGTGCTAGGGAGACAAATGCAACTACAGTCCTCGTGACCTGGTGCCCAAAACTGGTCTGGCACTTTGCACGAGCACGAATACCAACAGTTCGTAACTTTAAGCAGTCCTTCAGAATCAAAGTCCGAATGAATCACAAGAAAATCATATTTCCAGACGTGTCCATTAAGGAAATCGGATCAAGAGAGTCACAAAATGTTTATTGCGGAAGCACGGGCCTTTCGCCACCGTGAGCGGCGAGGCCGCGAGCGTCCTTTGCGTTTTGCAGTCCGTGTTGCGCAGTCCAAAGGCTTCGGTCATAAAACAGATAATCCACAAGCACAAACGCAAAAGTCCTCAAAGATCATTTCCTGGGTCGTAGTCCATACAGAAATGGGAATATATTTCGAAATCCTCTACAAACGTGGCCACCTACTTTAAAACGCCTCAACGGCCTGTCTGAATTTCTACCACTCAAAATAAAAACAAAGATGATTCCCCGATGCTA
Source organism: Hypomesus nipponensis (assembly GCF_054491055.1). NCBI lineage: Eukaryota > Metazoa > Chordata > Actinopteri > Osmeriformes > Osmeridae > Hypomesus > Hypomesus nipponensis. The sequence goes on along the minus strand of NC_140381.1, from coordinate 1,151,046 downwards.
ACTAGCTTAGCTTGCTTGACTAACTAGCCCGTTTGCTACTAAAATAAGCACATTAGGCAACCGGCTAGCAAAGCCTTTTTCTCAGAACTATTATTTAACTATTGTTGTCCAGGTGGCGGTCGCTAGAGGTACCGAAGATGTTTTTCGGTGTCTAAATCCATAAATTCCATTTCGGCGGTCTTCCCGTTGTTCCTCGTTGTCCTTAACATGGAGGCCTCGGACAGAACTGTGCCGGAACCGGAAATTGAGTTTTTTTTCTTTTTTTCTTGAATTTGTTTGTTGACAGTCGTTGAGTGGAACCCAGGATTCGACACCCCCTGGCGACGTGAAGAAGTAATGCGCCATCGGAGCTGAGGGTCCCAACGGCATGTTATGGTTGACGTCCAAATCAAGAGTTAATCCAAAAAGTCTTTACATTTGACATTTGTATGTATTTATTTGCATTTAATTTATATATACATACACTTTCATATACAATAAAATGTAATATTTCTATTATTTATCCTTGTGGTCTGCACACATCTCTTTCTGTCTTGGTTTTGTCTGGTAAACCTCTTTACACCCGGAAATGATTCAACATTTATTGTTGTTGTTTGTTTGTTGTCCTGACCTCCAGCTAGCCTGTCCCACCTGAGACAGGATGAGATAGGGTAAGGCAGGGTGAGGCAGGGTGAGGCAGGGTAAGGCAGGGTGAGGCAGAGTAAGGCAGGGTAAGGCAGGGTGAGGCAGGGTGAGGCAGGGTAAGGCAGGGTAAGGCAGGGTGAGGCAGGGTGAGGCAGGGTAAGGCAGGGTGAGGCAGGGTGAGGCAGGGTAAGGCAGGGTAAGGCAGGGTAAGGCAGGGTGAGGCAGGGTGAGGCAGGGTAAGGCAGGGTAAGGCAGGGTAAGGCAGGGTGAGGCAGGTGTGTGTTCATACATCAGAACACCTCCCCGACACACACACACTCTCTCTCTCCCTGTTATCCTTACACACATAACAAACTCTCTCTCTCTGTTATCCTTACACACACACACTCTCTCTCTCTCTGTTATCCTTACACACACACACTCTCTCTCTCTCTGTTATCCTTACACACACACACTCTCTCTCTCTCTGTTATCCTTACACACACACACTCTCTCTCTCTCTGTTATCCTTACACACACACACTCTCTCTCTCTCTGTTATCCTTACACACACACACTCTCTCTCTCTCTGTTATCCTTACATACATAACAAACTCTCTCTCCCTGTTATCCTTACACACATAACAAACTCTCTCTCTCTGTTATCCTTACACACATAACAAACTCTCTCTCTCTGTTATCCTTACACACACACACTCTCTCTCTCTCTGTTATCCTTACACACACACACTCTCTCTCTCTCTGTTATCCTTACATACATAATAAACTCTCTCTCTCTGTTATCCTTACACACACACACTCTCTCTCTCTCTGTTATCCTTACATACATAATAAACTCTCTCTCTCTGTTATCCTTACACACATAACAAACTCTCTCTCTCTGTTATCCTTACACACACACACTCTCTCTCTCCCTGTTATCCTTACACACATAACAAACTCTCTCTCTCTGTTATCCTTACACACACACACTCTCTCTCTCTCTGTTATCCTTACATACATAATAAACTCTCTCTCTCTGTTATCCTTACACACATAATAAACTCTCTCTCTCTGTTATCCTTACATACATAATAAACTCTCTCTCTCTGTTATCCTTACACACATAATAAACTCTCTCTCTCTGTTATCCTTACATACATAATAAACTCTCTCTCTCTGTTATCCTTACACACATAACAAACTCTCTCTCTCTGTTATCCTTACACACACACACTCTCTCTCTCCCTGTTATCCTTACACACATAACAAACTCTATCTCTCTGTTATCCTTACACACACACACTCTCTCTCTCTCTGTTATCCTTACATACATAATAAACTCTCTCTCTCTGTTATCCTTACACACATAATAAACTCTCTCTCTCTGTTATCCTTACATACATAATAAACTCTCTCTCTCTGTTATCCTTACACACATAACAAACTCTCTCTCTCTGTTATCCTTACACACATAACAAACTCTCTCTCTCTGTTATCCTTACATACATAATAAACTCTCTCTCTCTGTTATCCTTACACACATAACAAACTCTCTCTCTCTGTTATCCTTACATACATAATAAACTCTCTCTCTCTGTTATCCTTACACACATAACAAACTCTCTCTCTCTGTTATCCTTACACACACACACTCTCTCTCTCCCTGTCTGTGTGTTTATGTGTATATGTCTGTTTATGTGAGTGTGTGTGTGTATATATGTATTTATGTAAGTGTGTGTGTATATGTCTGTTTGTGTGAGTGAGTGTGTGTATGTTTGTTTATGTGAGTGTGTGTATGTGAGTGTGTGTGAGTTTTGGAGTGAGTTCCACAGAGCTGCTCTGATAGGGGTGATCAGGTGATAGGATCAGGTGATCAGGTGATAGGATAAGGTGATCAGGGGATAGGATCAAGTGATCAGGTGATAGGATCAGGTGATCAGGGGATAGGATCAAGTGATCAGGTGATAGGATCAGGTGATCAGGTGATAGGATCAGGTGATCAGGTGATAGGATCAAGTGATCAGGTGATAGGATCAGGTGATCAGGGGATAGGATCAAGTGATCAGGTGATAGGATCAGGTGATCAGGTGATAGGATCAGGTGATCAGGTGATAGGATCAGGTGATCAGGGGATAGGATCAAGTGATCAGGTGATAAGGATCAGGTGATCAGGGGATAGGATCAAGTGATCAGGTGATAGGATCAAGTGATCAGGTGATAGGATCAGGTGATAGGATCAGGTGATCAGGTGATCAGGTGATAGGATCAGGTGATCAGGTGATAGGATCAGGTGATAGGATCAAGTGATCAGGTGATAGGATCAGGTGATCAGGTGATCAGGTGATAGGATCAGGTGATCAGGTGATAGGATCAGGTGATAGGATCAAGTGATCAGGTGATAGGATCAGGTGATCAGGGGATAGGATCAAGTGATCAGGTGATAGGATCAGGTGATCAGGGGATAGGATCAAGTGATCAGGTGATAGGATCAGGTGATCAGGGGATAGGATCAAGTGATCAGGTGATAGGATCAGGTGATCAGGTGATAGGATCAGGTGATCAGGTGATCAGGTGATAGGATCAGATGATCAGGTGATAGGATCAAGTGATCAGGTGATCAGGTGATAGGATCAGGTGATCAGATGATCAGGTGATAGGTGATAGGTGATAGGTGATAGGTGATAGGTGATCAGGTGATCAGGTGATAGGATCAGGTGATCAGATGATCAGGTGATAGGTGATAGGTGATAGGTGATAGGATCAGGTGATCAGGTGATCAGGTGATCAGGTGTCACCAGCTCGACTCTTAGACACAAGTCACAACAACAATGCGCCTTTTTCAAAATCTTTGTTTATTTATTTCTTATTTCTTGTAAACAGAAACACTGTGATTGGGACAGACATGTGGGTGTACTGCATTTCACAACCAGGGGCCTGTTCCATAAAGCGAGTTTACCGAATGAGCCAGGCTTATGTCAGTTAGTCAGTCAATTTCTAATTCATTTGGTTCTATAAAGCCAGCTCAAAGTAGTTCGAACTCAGTTACTATGGTGAAACTAGCCTGGTCCGGGGCAGACTCCCTGTCAGGCTTAGACCGTGTTGTTGTTTAACCAGATGTTCCTTTAACACTGACCCAACAGGAAAACGATGATTTACCACAGACATTCTTATTTTCCCATTCTTCCTCAGTTCAATATGTAGGCGACATTTATAGAAAATCAACTTAAATACATAGAGATACAACATTTTGCTTAATGCATTAAACAAGGATGAACAATGATTTCAGAATGATACAAACCTACATAGCCTACGTTAAACGTATGGCTCTATGGTAGTTTGTGATTTAAAATGTTTAGGCATCAGGCATATATCTCCATCTACATTATCCCAGTGTAATTATAGCTACATAATTGTTAACAGTAGCCTAATTCAAGTCAGATTTGGGACTTTAAGTCCAGCTTTTTTGAGTGGCCTTTATGGAACAGGGGTCAAATCTCTGTACACCTCTGTATGAACACACACACACACACACACACACACACACAGACACTGTACTTTATAACCAGACCCCTGTACACACACACACACACACACATACATCTTTAGGGTCAAAGGTCAAATAACTGCCAGGTATCTGTGCTTTGATTGGCCAAGTCTGTCTGTCAGCTCAACCAATGGACTGTTTCCTAACCCAACAGGTGGACACAGGAGGAAACAGAGGAAGTATTTGAAAGTGTTTCAAATAGTATTTCAACAATGTCATGACAAGCAACAACTATTGTGAAGAGACGCAGGACACCCATAAACTCTACAGGGTTGACACAGGTTATGTTCTACACATATGTTCTGGGTCATATATGTTCTGGGTCATATATGTTCTGGCCTATGTGTTCTCCATGCATGTTCTGATCCATGTATGTTCTACATGTAAGTTCTCCATCTCTCCTCCTCCTCTCCCTCAGTCCCACTCTCCATCTCTCTCTCTCCTCTCCCTCAGTCCCACTCTCCATCTCTCTCTCTCTCCTCTCCCTCAGTCCCACTCTCCATCTCTCCTCCTCCTCTCCCTCAGTCCCACTCTCCATCTCTCCTCCACCTCTCCCTCAGTCCCACTCTCCATCTCTCTCTCTCTCCTCTCCCTCAGTCCCACTCTCCATCTCTCCTCCTCCTCTCCCTCAGTCCCACTCTCCATCTCTCTCTCTCCTCTCCCTCAGTCCCACTCTCCATCTCTCTCTCTCCTCTCCCTCAGTCCCACTCTCCATCTCTCTCTCTCCTCTCCCTCAGTCCCACTCTCCATCTCTCTCCTCCTCTCCCTCAGTCCCACTCTCCATCTCTCTCTCTCCTCTCCCTCAGTCCCATTCTCCATCTCTCCTCCTCCTCTCCCTCAGTCCCACTCTCCATCTCTCTCTCTCCTCTCCCTCAGTCCCATTCTCCATCTCTCCTCCTCCTCTCCCTCAGTCCCATTCTCCATCTCTCCTCCTCCTCTCCCTCAGTCCCACTCTCCATCTCTCTCTCTCCTCTCCCTCAGTCCCACTCTCCATCTCTCCTCCTCCTCTCCCTCAGTCCCACTCTCCATCTCTCCTCCTCCTCTCCCTCAGTCCCACTCTCCATCTCTCCTCCTCCTCTCCCTCAGTCCCACTCTCCATCTCTCCTCCTCCTCTCCCTCAGTCCCATTCTCCATCTCTCCTCCTCCTCTCCCTCAGTCCCACTCTCCATCTCTCTCTCTCCTCTCCCTCAGTCCCACTCTCCATCTCTCCTCCTCCTCTCCCTCAGTCCCATTCTCCATCTCTCCTCCTCCTCTCCCTCAGTCCCACTCTCCATCTCTCTCTCTCCTCTCCCTCAGTCCCACTCTCCATCTCTCCTCCTCCTCTCCCTCAGTCCCATTCTCCATCTCTCCTCCTCCTCTCCCTCAGTCCCACTCTCCATCTCTCTCTCTCCTCTCCCTCAGTCCCACTCTCCATCTCTCCTCCTCCTCTCCCTCAGTCCCACTCTCCATCTCTCTCTCTCCTCTCCCTCAGTCCCATTCTCCATCTCTCCTCCTCCTCTCCCTCAGTCCCACTCTCCATCTCTCTCTCTCCTCTCCCTCAGTCCCACTCTCCATCTCTCTCTCTCCTCTCCCTCAGTCCCATTCTCCATCTCTCCTCCTCCTCTCCATTACACTGGCGTGGTTCTCCTGTTGGGGGCGTTGCCAAGCAACACCTCTTTGTTTTTGAGAGTGGATAGGAAGCTCCTCCCAGCCTCCATCGCCCCGGCGACAGCGGCCATACTGTTTGGTGGCACTGCGTTTGTCTTCGCTTGCGAGAGGGGCGGGGCCAGGGAGTACATCGTAAACTCTGCCCCGGCGACTGTCGCTGGGGTCGTCTCCCCGGCAACGCCAGCAGCCTTCGCCTTCACCGACGCCGTCGACGACAGTGGGTCGCGGAGTAGCAGCACCCGCGGTGACTGGTCGGCATTGCCGCGATAACTGGAGCGTCGGCGGTTGCCGTAGTAGCGGTTGCGGTAGTAGGAGGAGGAGCTCCGATAGAGGGCCGGCTTGGTGAACGAGGGGCGGCCGCACGTTCGTAACCGACGGTGACGCTCGATGAAGACGTGGACTGCCAGCACGCCCACCATCTCGGCCAGGACGAAGGAGAGCGCCCCGAAGTAGAAGGACCAGCCGTACGCGTAGCTCTTCTTACTGTCGCTCTGCGACGGGTCGCCTGAGTTGGCCGATATGTAGACGATGATGCCGATGATGTTGCTTAGGCCTGGGGGGGGGGGAGCGGAGGTTATTGTTCCAAAACAAGACAGTTGACCTTGGTCTGCAAAACAAAAATGAGTCCACCTTTGTTTGAAGGGGTTGTTCTATGTGTGTGTCTGTGTGTGTGTGTCTGTGGGTGTGTGCCTGTGTGTTTGTGTGTCTGTGTGTTTGTGTGTGTGTGTGTCTGTGTGTGTGTGTGCTGACCAGCAGAGACGAACAGAATGCCTGCACTGAGGATGACGTTGTGGTGGCTCTTGTAGAACTCGCTGGCCGCCACACACACACCCCCCAGGAACAGCAGGGCCACACTGAGGATGGGGAAGAGACTAGACGCACGCACAGCACCTGGGGAGAGAGAGAGAGAGAGAGAGGGAGAGAGAGAGAGGGAGAGAGAGAGAGAGAGAGAGAGAGAGAGAGAGCAGCTGTTTCTTCATGTTGATCACCCTCGGGTGTATGACATCACCTGCTTGTGTGACGCCACTGGCACAAGTATAGAACTGTGTGAGTTGGTGTGTGGGTGTGTAGGTGTGTGTGTGTGTACTCACGCAGTAAATACTCTGCAGCATCTTGTTCATAGTCTGCATCCTCCTGGAAGTGGTCAATGTCCTTACACACACCTCGGAACGTGCCTGTGGACACACACACCCACACACACACCCACACACACACCCACATTGAACATGTGTTTATGTCTGTGGCACTTATGTTTATGTTTGAGTCTGTATGTGTTGATGGGCATGTGTGTGTACTGTATGTACACGTGTGTGTGTGTGTGTGTGTGTGTGTGTGTGTGTGTAGTACACGTGGTCCTGCCATGCCCCCCTGGAGCTGTATCGATTTACCAATATCGATCTTGTGATTGTGTTTCACCATGGTTACGGTGCTAATTCAGTCCAGGCTGCCCCCTGTGACCGGGTCATGTTTCCAACACAACGGACACCAACGAGGAAGAGGACACCCAATATTAATAGCACTATAAATACCACAGAAGAAGAGACCAATCTGATTAGCGTAGCCGCTATGCTAACATGACTCATCAACAAATCAAAGTGGGTTGATGCTCACTGCTAGCATGAAAGCTAACAGATGCTAACCTGATCTGAATAAGACTGATTGTGGAGCTGCTAGGTCAACAGGCAGGACAATCCTGATCACGTCCCACAAAACAAGGTTTATTTTGGGCCACAGACAAAAACAGACTGTCCTCACCCTTGAGGCACGCTTGCCTTTTAATGGTGAGCGGTGACTTCAACACAACAACACACACACCATACACACACATACACCATACACACACATGCCATACACACCAATTACACACACCCCATACACATACACACCAAACACACCAATCACACACACCATACACACCGATCACACACACACACGCCATACACACCGATCACACACACACTATACACACCATACACACATACACCAGCCTTTGGTCTGATGGCCACTAACCCAGCAGCTGTGGTTGAGAGTTGAAACATCTGAAGGTTACAGTGCCTGTATGTTCTGACCCTGTCTGAACACTCCCCTCCCTCCCTCCCTCCCTCCCTCCCTCCCTCCCTCCCTCCCTCCCTCCCTCCCTCCCTCCCTCCCTCCCTCCCTCCCTCCCTCCCTCCCTCCCTCCCTCCCTCCCTCCCTCCCTCCCTCCCTCCCTCCCTCCCTCCCTCCCTGCCTCCCTGCCTCCCTGCCTCCCTCCCTCTGGAATTAGCTGTATAAAAGAACACATCTCCAGTTGTGTGTTCAAAGACCACAGCAGGAATGAAAGAAGGAATGGGGTAAGGGAGGAAGGAAGTGATGAAGGGAGGAAGGAACACATATTTGTTTTTTTTTATTGAGGATAAAAAGGGAAAAGAAATCAAAAGATGTTAAAAAAACGAAAGTTCAAAAGCTGTTAATGAACTGTGATCCTGAACACACACACACTCTCTCAGCTGAGATTGATGTTCTCTCCCAGGCAGCAGGCTTCATTACCCGGTCAACCACTTTGATGCCTCACTGGCAGGGTCACACAACCTCTCTCTCTCTCTCTCTCTCTCTCTCTCTCTCTCTCTCTCTCTCTCTCTCTCCTCCAGCCTCTCTCACACAGCCTCTCTCTCTCTCTCTCTCTCTCTCTCTCTCTTCCAGCCTCTCTCACACAACCTCTCTCTCTCTCTCTCTTCCAGCCTCTCTCTCTCTCTCTCTCTCTCTCTCTCTCTTCCAGCCTCTCTCACACAGCCTCTCTCTCTCTCCCAGCCTCTCTCACACAGCCTCTCTCTCTCTCTCTCTCTCTCTTCCAGCCTCTCTCACACAGCCTCTCTCTCTCTCTCTCATTCAGCTTCTCTCTCTTCCAGCCTCTCTCTTCCAGCCTCTCTCTCACAGCCTCTTTCTCTCTCTCCCAGCCTCTCTCTCTAACTGCCAGCCTCTCTCTCTTTATCACACACACACTCACACAACCCATACATCAGACACACATACAATGTATACTTCTGACACAAACACACACTGGAGCCAGAGGGTCCTGTAGACAGAGAATCCGTGTGTGTGTTGTGTACACACACCTGTAGACAACCACCAGCGGTAACGCACCTATAGCGGGATCATGATAAAACTCATGGTTGTCGCGTGCATTGACGTAGTCATGATCAAAGTGATAATCGGTAAACTTCTTCTTAGCACAGTAGGGCCTAACGCACAGACACGATTAGTTAGAACTGTCCTTATGTGCCCGTTCCAATCTCACCTTCCGTGCAGCACGTGCGCCACAGACCGGAATGGGTCATCACCTCCTCGTTCTTGCGGATGGTCTCGTTGTCGCTTCCGCCCTTGGACCGGCACACCCCACGCGAGTAGAGCCAGTAGTCGGTCCCGACCGCGATGGTCATTAGACTGAAGGCGCAAAACGCCCCCGCCGTCGTCAAGAGCATCATCACGCCTCTGTTAAATAGCTTCATCCCGAACCGCTCCACGCGCTGGTACCGGGACCGTAAAAATGTTACACTCACTGTTTTCTGTTCTTACTCCAACGTCCACTCCGCACGAGTTCAAACATGATACATCGACTTCTCCATGCGCGTAAACTCCCGTTAGTTCAGTTCTTCTTTGTTCCCGCGTCTCCCTCACCGTCACTCACGAGCGCAGCTGGGCATGGCGAAAGGCGCTTCCTATCTTCTCCATTGTTGGACAGCAGGAAATGTATCGAATGTTAACTACATAACAAACCATGAAGCAAAGAAACCTCACTTTGACCTCCCCCAATCTATCTTCCTTCAAAATCCGAAATACAGGTTCATAAAAAAATTACATTTCAGGGTTTATAGAAAAGTTGCCATAAAAAACAAATATATAATCTGATAATTGTTTTATTTTCATGAGGAAAAAAGTTCATGTTGCTTCCTGAGTCACAGTCCGTGAATAACAGCCCCTGAGACAGCGAGAGAGAAAGAGAGAGAGGGGGGGGGAGATTGGAGAGAGAGAGAATGTGTGTGTGTGAGAGAGAGAGAGACAGGAGAGAAAGAGAGAGAGGGGGGAAAGATCGGAGAGAGAGAGAGAGAGAGAGAGGGGGGGGGTTGGGGAGTGAGAGAGAGAGACCCCTACAGCAGTAATTAAACAGCCCATTAGACCTGAGAGCAAAGTGCATGGCAAAGTCCAAACTAGTGATTACCTTTGACCTAAAAAACATCTTTATTTTTAATTAATTGGTAATATGTTTGACTATGATCACTTGACAGCAAACAAACTACACTTACCTTTCTTTTTCCCATTACTTTATTAATGACATAATCAATATTCTAGAACCACCAGAATGAACACCAGAATGTGTGTGTCTGCATGCACTGTATAGGCCTACTGCATTTTATAGGTATATACTGTGTAAGCCTACTGCATTTTATAGGTATATACTGTGTAAGCCTACTGCATCTGTTCAGTGCCCAGTCTGACCTTGTGTAATTCTGTGCATCTGACAATAAAAGACTTGAACTTGAATGTATGTGTCCGCACTAAAAGCGCACACACACACTAACACCTGTCAAATGAAAGTACATTAAGAAAACACAGGAGACAGAATTTGTCAAATGTCATGTAATATAGTGTCATGTAATATAGTGTCATGTAATATAGTGTCATGTAATATAATGTCTGGTATCTTACACACAGTCAGACACAAGGCATGCATCACAAGACCATGATCTGTGACCCCAGTCCTCCCCCTCCTCCCCCTCCTCCTCCCATCCTGACTGGTTTTCCAGAGTTTGCACAGTCCACAATCTTGCATAGTAAAGTTGATTCTCTGTCTTTTTGGATAACTTCCTCCTCCTCCTTTGACTCCTCCTCTTCCTGTAGCCCATCCTGAATTACCTTACCATCCCAAGTTCTAGAACACCCGATAGCCCTTCTACAACACCATCTAACCTTCCAGACACCAGTACCTTTCTTCCCTCTGTCTTTCTGTTATTATTTGGTAATGTCCTCACTGCACTGAATCACCCAAGAGGAGGCGCCACCCTTACAGGGGGCAGCGAGAAGCCAGGGATGGAGAGGATAGATGAGTCGAGAGGAGGAAGAGAAGGAGGAGGAGGTGGTGTACTAAGTAACAAGCACCCCACATTTATCTGGAAGACTACTACCTCGAGACCTCACTCATGGATACACGTACACAAACAAAGAGATGCATCATACACCGTTTCTTAAATATTTATACTCATACCTCAGTAGATATCCTATGTAAAGTCTGCCCGGCAACAGCCAGTCAGCAGGAGTAACATGTGACAGGAAGTCATCAGTAGTAACTAACACCTAATATGGCATGCATAGAAGAGCCTATAGGAGGTGACATACACCTGGAACAGGAGGACAAACACCTGGAACAGGAGGACATACACCTGGAACAGGAGGACAAACACCTGGAACAGGAGGACATACACCTGGAACAGGTGACATACACCTGGAACAGGAGGACATACACCTGGAACAGGAGGACAAACACCTGGAACAGGAGGACAAACACCTGGAACAGGAGGACAAACACCTGGAACAGGAGGACAAACACCTGGAACAGGAGGACATACACCTGGAACAGGAGGACAAACACCTGGAACAGGAGGACATACACCTGGAACAGGTGACATACACCTGGAACAGGAGGACATACACCTGGAACAGGAGGACAAACACCTGGAACAGGAGGACAAACACCTGGAACAGGAGGACAAACACCTGGAACAGGAGGACAAACACCTGGAACAGGAGGACAAACACCTGGAACAGGAGGACAAACACCTGGAACAGGAGGACAAACACCTGGAACAGGAGGACAAACACCTGGAACAGGAGGACAAACACCTGGAACAGGAGGACATACACCTGGAACAGGAGGACAAACACCTGGAACAGGAGGACATACACCTGGAACAGGAGGACAAACACCTGGAACAGGAGGACATACACCTGGAACAGGTGACATACACCTGGAACAGGAGGACATACACCTGGAACAGGAGGACATACACCTGGAACAGGAGGACATACACCTGGAACAGGAGGACATACACCTGGAACAGGAGGACATAGGCCACAGCAGAGTCAATGTAGGTCTAAAGTGGGCATTGACCTACGCAAGGTTTACAGACTGTGAGCCTACTGCAAGTTAGCTAGCTAGCGTACGTCAGTTTGCATTAAGTCCATACTTATAACCTCTCCCTCCTCCCTCTCCCTCCGCCCTCTCCCTCCGCCCTCTCCCTTCTCCTCCTCCTCCTCCCTCTCCCTCCGCCCTCTCCTTCCTCCTCCTCCCTCTCCCTCCGCCCTCTCCCTCCTCCTCCCTCTCCCTCCTCCACATACACATGGAGACACGGACAGAGAGGAAAAAGAGAAGAGAGAGAGAAGAGAGAGAGAGAGAGAGAGAGAGAGAAGAGGAGAGAGAGAAGAGACAGAGAGAGAGAGAGAGAGAGAGAGGAGACAGAGAGACAGAGAGAGAGAGAGAAAAGGGGAGATAGAAGAGAGAGAGAAGAGGAGAAGAGAGAGAGAAGATAGAGAGTGTGAGCAGTGGATAATGAATGGTCAGATTGACGTTTTTTTGCATCAGTTTGGAAGACAAGCTGAAACCACCTACGACTGAACTCAAATCAACAAATAAAAAGTTTTATACAAACAAAGCGAGTCGCATTGAATCATCACAAAACAAATACAAAATTAAAAAACGCATTGGCTTTCTACAACGGAAAACAGACTTTGTCACAAAGCACAGAAAAAGCTAACAAACAAACAGCACACAAACCCTTCCCCTGTACCAGACAGCTAAGCACATATAACATACATGTGGACCCGTGTTCCATTGATCATGGAATGTTGACAGGAGGTAGAGGAGCACACGTGACGCCAGGTGATCGATGACACGGATTCAACACGCCTTCCACACGCAGCCTCATCATATAGACTGGTATGGACCAACTGGGCAGCTAGCTGCAGGTATTGATCTGCCAAAACACACACACACACACTTGCCTCACAGACACAGAGACACACACACACACATACGCTTGCCTCGCCGACACAGACATACACACACATGGAAGAACATTCCGGAGAGGGGTCAAGGGGTCAGACCATGTTCACCTAGCTTCAGGATTCCAAGAGAGGAGACTGAACCAAGTTGAGAGGAACAGGGGTGTGTCCTGTAATGTTGGGACAGTCCAAGTTGATAATATACAATGTTCTCTACTTGTCTTAACACAAGGAAGGCTTGATTTACAACCTGGAGTTACGCATAAAGGTGTGATTTCTGGAACTGCCTTCATTTAATACCTGGGTGGGATTAGTCTAACAGCTGCAATGGGTGGTTCCTGTTGGTGGGGGTAGTTCCTTTGGGGGGTAGTTCCTTTGGGGGGTAGTTCCTTTGGGGGAGTAGGTGAAATTCATGTTGTCCTCAACACCTGCGGGAGGGTAGGTGTAACGGCTGGTCTACACCTGGATGACGTACTCCGGGTTGGTGAAGGAGAAGCCCTGGAACTCGTTCTGGTCCAGGTTCATGATGAACAGCTTGTCTGTCGGGGTCAGCTCCACCGCCATCTTGGTGAACTCCTTGTCGAAGTTACCTGTGTCCTTACGGTTTTTCTATTGTGGAGGGAAACGGAGAGTGGGGAGATAGAGACAGGCAGAGAGTGGGGAGAGAGGGAGACAGGCAGAGAGTGGGAAGAGAGAGAGACAGGCAGAGAGTGGAGAGAGAGAGAGACAGGCAGAGAGTGGGGAGAGAGAGAGACAGGCAGAGAGTGGGGAGAGAGAGACAGGCAGAGAGTGGGGAGAGAGAGAGACAGGCAGAGAGTGGGGAGAGAGAGAGACAGGCAGAGAGTGGGGAGAGAGGGAGACAGGCAGAGAGTGGGGAGAGAGAGACAGGCAGAGAGTGGGGAGAGAGAGAGACAGGCAGAGAGTGGGGAGAGAGAGAGACAGGCAGAGAGTGGGGAGAGAGGGAGACAGGCAGAGAGTAGGGAGAGAGAGAGACAGGCAGAGAGTGGAGAGAGAGAGACAGGCAGAGAGTGGGGAGAGAGAGAGACAGGCAGAGAGTGGAGAGAGAGAGACAGGCAGAGAGTGGGGAGAGAGAGAGACAGGCAGAGAGTGGGGAGAGAGAGAGACAGGCAGAGAGTGGAGAGAGAGAGACAGGCAGAGAGTAGGGAGAGAGAGAGACAGGCAGAGAGTGGAGAGAGAGACAGGCAGAGAGTGGGGAGAGAGGGAGACAGGCAGAGAGTGGGGAGAGAGGGAGACAGGCAGAGAGTAGGGAGAGAGAGACAGGCAGAGAGTAGGGAGAGAGAGAGACAGGCAGAGAGTGGAGAGAGAGACAGGCAGAGAGTGGGGAGAGAGAGAGACAGGCAGAGAGTGGGGAGAGAGAGAGACAGGCAGAGAGTGGAGAGAGAGAGACAGGCAGAGAGTAGGGAGAGAGAGAGACAGGCAGAGAGTGGGGAGAGAGGGAGACAGGCAGAGAGTGGGGAGAGAGAGACAGGCAGAGAGTGGGGAGAGAGAGAGACAGGCAGAGAGTGGGGAGAGAGAGAGACAGGCAGAGAGTGGGGAGAGAGAGAGACAGGCAGAGAGTGGGGAGAGAGAGAGACAGGCAGAGAGTAGAGAGAGAGAGACAGGCAGAGAGTGGAGAGAGAGAGACAGGCAGAGAGTGGAGAGAGAGAGACAGGCAGAGAGTGGGGAGAGAGAGAGACAGGCAGAGAGTGGGGAGAGAGAGAGACAGGCAGAGAGTGGAGAGAGAGAGACAGGCAGAGAGTAGGGAGAGAGAGAGACAGGCAGAGAGTGGAGAGAGAGACAGGCAGAGAGTGGGGAGAGAGGGAGACAGGCAGAGAGTGGGGAGAGAGGGAGACAGGCAGAGAGTAGGGAGAGAGAGACAGGCAGAGAGTAGGGAGAGAGAGAGACAGGCAGAGAGTGGAGAGAGAGAGACAGGCAGAGAGTGGGGAGAGAGAGACAGGCAGAGAGTGGGGAGAGAGAGAGACAGGCAGAGAGTGGGGAGAGAGAGACAGGCAGAGAGTGGGGAGAGAGAGAGACAGGCAGAGAGTGGAGAGAGAGAGACAGGCAGAGAGTGGGGAGAGAGAGAGACAGGCAGAGAGTGGGGAGAGAGAGAGACAGGCAGAGAGTGGAGAGAGAGAGACAGGCAGAGAGTGGGGAGAGAGAGACAGGCAGAGAGTGGGGAGAGAGAGAGACAGGCAGAGAGTGGGGAGAGAGAGAGACAGGCAGAGAGTGGGGAGAGAGGGAGACAGGCAGAGAGTGGGGAGAGAGAGACAGGCAGAGAGTGGGGAGAGAGAGAGACAGGCAGAGAGTGGGGAGAGAGAGAGACAGGCAGAGAGTGGGGAGAGAGGGAGACAGGCAGAGAGTAGGGAGAGAGAGAGACAGGCAGAGAGTGGAGAGAGAGAGACAGGCAGAGAGTGGGGAGAGAGAGAGACAGGCAGAGAGTGGAGAGAGAGAGACAGGCAGAGAGTGGGGAGAGAGAGAGACAGGCAGAGAGTGGGGAGAGAGAGAGACAGGCAGAGAGTGGAGAGAGAGAGACAGGCAGAGAGTGGAGAGAGAGAGACAGGCAGAGAGTGGAGAGAGAGAGACAGGCAGAGAGTGGGGAGAGAGAGAGACAGGCAGAGAGTGGGGAGAGAGAGAGACAGGCAGAGAGTGGAGAGAGAGAGACAGGCAGAGAGTGGGGAGAGAGAGACAGGCAGAGAGTGGAGAGAGAGACAGGCAGAGAGTGGGGAGAGAGGGAGACAGGCAGAGAGTGGGGAGAGAGGGAGACAGGCAGAGAGTAGGGAGAGAGAGACAGGCAGAGAGTAGGGAGAGAGAGAGACAGGCAGAGAGTGGAGAGAGAGAGACAGGCAGAGAGTGGGGAGAGAGAGACAGGCAGAGAGTGGGGAGAGAGAGAGACAGGCAGAGAGTGGGGAGAGAGAGACAGGCAGAGAGTGGGGAGAGAGAGAGACAGGCAGAGAGTGGAGAGAGAGAGACAGGCAGAGAGTAGGGAGAGAGAGACAGGCAGAGAGTGGGGAGAGAGAGAGACAGGCAGAGAGTGGGGAGAGAGAGAGACAGGCAGAGAGTGGGAAGAAAGGAAAAGAAGAAAGAGAGGGGAGGAAGGGAGCGAGGAGATAGGGGGGAGGGACGGAAAGAGAGAGAGGGGAAGGAGAGAGAGAGAGAGAGAGAGAGAGAGAGAGGAAGGAGAGAGAGAGAGAGAGAGAAGGAGAGAGAGAGGGGGGAAGGAGAGAGAGAGAGAGAGAAAGGAGAGAGAGAGAAGGGAAGGAGAGAGAGAGAGAGACAGAGAGAGAGACAGAGAGAGAGAGAGACAGAGAGAGAGAGAGAGAGAGAGAGAGAGAGGGGTTAGTTGTGTTGTATAAGAAACATGGATGAAATCAAACGCGCAGAGAATGGAAACAGAGAGAAATATGGAGAGAGAGAGGGAGAGACAGGGAACAGATTTCCAGAACTGAGGAACCTTGTGAGCTGCTGAAGACAGAGAGAGAGAGACAGGTAGAGAGACAGACAGGTAGAGAGACAGACAGGTAGAGAGAGAGACAGGCAGAGAGACAGACAGGTAAAGAGACAGACAGGTAGAGAGAGAGACAGGCAGAGAGACAGACAGGTAGAGAGACAGACAGAGAGAGAGAGACAGGCAGGGATACATACAGGTAGAGAGACAGACAGACAGAGAGAGAGAGACAGGCAGGGATACATACAGGCAGAGAGACAGACAGGTAGAGAGACAGACAGGTAGAGAGAGAAACAGGCAGAGAGAGAGAGACAGGAAGAGAGAGAGACAAGAAGAGAGAGAGAGACAGGCAGAGAGAAAGAGACAGGCAGAGAGAGAGACAGGCAGAAAGAGAGAGCGACAGGCAGAGAGAGAGACTGACTCATAGCCCAGCACAGACACAGGGAGACCCCCCGACTGATGACCCCTGACAACCCCTGGCAGACCAGAGACACCAAGCTGATCCCCCCCAGGGGGGAGGGAGAGACAGAGAGAGAGACAGAGACAGAGAGAGAGACAGAGACAGAGAGACAGAGAGAGAGACAGAGAGAGATGGACAGAGAGAGAGACATAGAGACAGAGAGAGAGAGAGACAGAGAGACAGAGAGACAGAGAGAGAGACAGAGAGAGATGGACAGAGAATGACAGAAGAGATATGTGAAGAGAGATGGAGAGAAGAGAGATGGACAGAGAAGGAGGTCAGAAGAGAGGATAGTCGTCTGCATTTGTTTCCTACCTTCTGCTCTCTTTTCATCCATCTCCCCCCTCAGGGCCCAGCCCAGCTCAGCCCCCAGGCCCAGATCCAGGGAGGGGCCCCTTGGCACTCTCCTAAATCTAGCCCCTGCTCTCTTGGGGCCTACACACCAGCTGCAGTATAGGCTCGACATCACTACCGCTCTGATGCGATGGATGTGAGTGTGTGTGGTAGATGTGTGTGTGGTAGGTGTGTGTGTATTTGTGTGGTGTGCGTGTGTGTGTGGTGGCTGCGAGTGTTTATGGTAGGTGTGGTGTGTGTGTGTGTGTGAGATATGGTGTGGTAGGTGTGTGTGTGTGTGTGTGAGATATGGTGTGGTAGGTGTGTGTGTGTGTTCAATAAAGCAGTCAGACAGACCAGGTATCTTAGACAGTAGGCACCAGTGAGTATAATCTCTCTCTAAGACAATTACAGTTACACCACTGGGTCACACACTTCTAGAATGATACACTTCTAGAATGATACACTTCTAGAATGATACACTTCTAGAACCATACACTTCTAGAATCATACACTTCTAGAATCATACACTGCTAGAATCATACACTTCTAGAAGGATACACTTCTAGAATCATACACTGCTAGAATCATACACTTCTAGAATGTCATACACTTCAAGAACTTCATACATCTCTATCAATACAACATCCCATAACATCTTTGTTATACTTTCTCCCACACATACCAAACCTGTAATATTATCTATGGTGTATCTTCACCATCTTCACCAGCTTGATAAGATATAGGTACATCTGGATATAGAATTACCAACAAGCTAGCCTCCTCCTTCACACCATCACCATCATCATCCTAACCATCCTCCACACCATCACCATCATCCTAACTATTATCATCCTCTCAATCATCCAGTGTAGTCCCCACAGATAATCTGACACAGAAATTTGACACATGAAAGTCAGTATAATATCAATATGAATCTGCCCCCCCCCCCCCCCAGCTACCAGTTGACACACACACTTCCAATTTGCCGAGAAAATACAGGAATCAGTCTTCGTCATCATCATAGTAGAAGAGAGTGAGGCCTTCAATGAAGGAGAGCAAGAGATAACAGCAGGGGTGGGAGGGCGCGTCGGCAGAGATATGAGATGCCCCCTCATCCACCACTGGAGCCAGGGCTGTGTCTCAATCCAGACAGCAGGCTCCCTCCACCACTTTGGCACAGTTTAACAGTTACAGCACTCTCACAAGTGGAGAACAAGTGTGAGGTGTGTGTGCGTGTGCGTGTGAGCTCTCTGTGTGTGTGTGTGAGTTCTGTGTGTGTGTGTGAATGTGTGTGTGAGTTCTGAGTGTGTGTGTGTGTGAGTTCTGTGTGTGTGTGTGAGTGAACTAGAGTTTCCAGTAGGCTTTGAACTCAGTGTAAACACAGTTCTGTATGGTTGACTGGCCATAACAAGGTAGATATCAACATGATCATAACATCCTCAAAACGACAACAAACTTCTATTGACAGGTGGAATGTTTGTATATCAGTATTGGTCCCAGATCATTATGAGGTCATCCTGATTGAAACAAATCAATCAATGTAATTAAGTACTGATTACTCTGTTTGGAGTGTTCGCTCCCTGCCTTCATCCCTCCCTTCCTTGAGGAGATGTTATAATTCACCCTGATTAGACCAGAGACCATGTGGTCTTTTACACAGCTGTCACATGACAAGGTATGTCACTGGAAGTTAAGTAGGAAGGATGCATTTTAAGGGCCAGCAAACAAGGAGTTGATCCACAGCCTCACGGTGGAGAATTGATTCATTACTGGTCTAAACTGGTCTATACTGGTCTACAATTGTTTCTGGTCTAAACTAGAGTCAACAGGTCTGTTCTGCTCAGTGTCGCTGTTTGGACATTCTATCATCAACATATTCAACATCTGGTGATTTCATTGGCCCAACTCTGTACACACATGAGGCTGTGGTTGGTTGCTGGTGGCTGGGGGGCGGAGTTATCCAGACTCCTCCTACCAGCTACATGGATAGAGGATATGAGATGATTGGTTTAGGGAAAGTGGTGGGGGAGGGATCAGGGAGTGAATACAGCCCTATGATTGGTCAGTCCATGTCGGGGTATTCTGGGTTAACGAATGAGAAGCCCTGGAACTCTTCCTGGTCCAGGTTCTGGATGACTTCCTGGTCGGGGGGGGTCAGGACGGGGGGGTGGCGCGTGAAAAAACGATCAAAGTTCTCAGCGTCACGTCCGCACTGTTGAAGGAGAGAGAGAGAGAGAGAGAGAGAGAGAGAGAGAGAGAGAGAGAGAGAGAGAGAGAGAGAGAGAGAGAGAGAGAGAGAGAGAGAGAGAGAGAGAGAGAGAGAGAGGAGGAGGAGGAGAGAGAGGGGAGAGGAGAGGAGAAGAGAGAGAGAGAGGGGAGGAGGAGAGGAGAGGAGGAGAGAGGGGAGGAGAGGAGGAGAATAGAGAGAGGAGAGGAGAACAGAGGGGAGGAGAAGAGAGGTAGGAGAGGAGAAGAGGAGGAGAGAAAGAGAAGGAAAGGGATGAAAGAGGAATGAATGGATGGGTTGACCAATGATGGCGGTATGAGGGGTTAAAGGACAGGACAACATAAAAGAGAGAGAAAACAGAACTAAAACATGATGCCTGTAAACCAATCAAATCAATCACAGCAAGTGACTGGATTTTCATTGGTTAGAACGAGCCAATGAAGCAATGGCCTCTCATCACCCGTAACTACACCAACAAATCATCTTTCAGCATCTGTTGATCTAGTGACCAATGGGAGATGAGAATAGGGGTTGGGGGCAAAGACCTAGGATGACTGAACCAATCACCGTTCGACTTACCAATTATTGAGCAGGACATGTATGTTCTGTTGTCCCTTTATTTTGTGTGTGTGTGTGTGTGTGTGTAAACAGCATGTGTGTGTGTGTGTGTGTGTGTAAACAGCATGTGTGTGTGTGTGTGTGTATAAACAGCATGTGTGTGTGTGTGTGTGTGTAAACAGCATGTGTGTGTGTGTGTGTGTGTAAACAGCATGTGGGTGTGTGTGTGTGTGTGTAAACAGCATGTGTGTGTGTGTGTGTGTATAAACAGCATGTGTGTGTGTGTGTGTGTATAAACAGCATATGTGTGTGTGTGTGTGTGTGTGCGTGTGTATAAACAGCAAGTGTGTGTGTGTGTGTGTAAACAGCATGTGTGTGTGTGTGTGTGTAAACAGCATGTGTGTGTGTGTGTGTGTAAACAGCATGTGTGTGTGTGTGTGTGTATAAACAGCATGTGTGTGTGTGGACTCACAGCTTTGGGTTTGAAGGGAGGCTGAACCTCCATGTTCTGCAGCTTGGTCCAGTCCATGTACCTAAAGAAGGCATGTTCCCTGATGTCTCTCTCGCCTTCAGGACCACAGCCCAGACGCTTCCCTGGATGCTTGGTCATCAGCTGACACACACACACGCACACACACATTACATTTACATTTTGTCATTTAGGAGACGCTCTTATCCAGAGCGACTTACAGTTCCCCCGAGGCAAGTAGGGTGCCTTGCCCAAGGATACAACGTCATTTGGCACGGCAACTTTCTGATTAATAGCCTGATTCCCTAACCGCTCAGCCATCTGACCCTCTACACACACATACACACACACGCACCTCAACTTTGTGTGTGTAGGTGTGGTGTGAGTGTGTGTGTGAGAGAGCTCACCCCCTTGCAGATGGCGACAGCCTCCTTGGAGAGGGACTTGGGGTAGGAGACATGATGCTCCATGATGGACTGGAACAATTCATCCTCATCCTCACCATCAAAAGGGGGCTGGAACACACACACACGGGCACACACTTAGAGCAGCAACACACACACACACATCACACACACACACCAGACACACACGGGCACACACTTAGAGCAGCAACACACACACACACACACCTGTCCTGCCAGCATCTCGTAGAGCAGCACTCCAAAGGCCCACCAGTCCACTGACCTTCCGTATGGCTGGTAGGCTATGATCTACAGACCGGAGAGGAGAGGGTCTTTAAGCTAACATGACTGGAGTTCAATTGAGGTGATACACACATACCCGCACACACCCGCACACACCCGCACACACACACCTCCGGAGCAATGTAGTCGGGTGTTCCACAGAAGGTCTTGGTGGTGACACCATCCAGCATGTTCTCCTTACACATCCCAAAGTCTGCTATCTTGATGTGGCCCTCTGAGTCCAGCATCACGTTGTCAAGCTTCAGGTCCCTGGACACACACACACACACAAGTTACACACACGTTAAACACACACACGTTTAACACACACACGTTAAACGTGCTCACCTGTAAACGATGCCTTTAGAGTGCAGGAAGAACAGGCCGATAGCGATCTCTGCAGCATAGAACCTGACGAGGAGGAGAGAAGAATGTGTGTGTGAGAGTGTGTGTGTGTGTATATGTGTGTGTTTGTATATGTGTGTGTGTGTGTGTGTGTACTTACACGGCGTGGGGCTCCTTGAACTTCCCGACCTGCTGGATCTGGTACATCAGGTCTCCTCCATTAATGTACTCCATCACAAAGTAGAGACGGTCCTAAGAGGAGGGGAGGGGAGGGGAGGGGAGGGGAGGGGAGGGGAGGGGAGGGGAGGGGAGGGGAGGGGAGGGGAGGGGAGGGGAGGGGAGGGGAGGGGAGGGGAGGGGAGGGGAGGGGAGGGGAGGGGAGGGGAGGGGAGGGAGGGGAGGGAGGGGAGAGGAGAGGAGAGGAGAGGGGAGGAGGGGAGAGGAGACGAGGGGGGAGGGAAAAGTATTCTCTTGGGAAAAAACTATGGAACTGAGCCTGCAGCCTTACACCTGCTCTGATGTGTGTGTGGATGGTGAAGGTGTGTGTGTGTACCATGGTCTGGAAGCAGGAGTGTAGCTGGGTGAGGAAGGGGGGTTTTCCAGAGAGAGCCAGGACCCTCTTCTCCACCATGGTGCACTCCACGTCATCGTCCTGGATCACCACGTCCTTCTTCAGGATCTT
Source organism: Hypomesus nipponensis (assembly GCF_054491055.1). NCBI lineage: Eukaryota > Metazoa > Chordata > Actinopteri > Osmeriformes > Osmeridae > Hypomesus > Hypomesus nipponensis. The sequence goes on along the minus strand of NC_140381.1, from coordinate 1,129,006 downwards.
GATCGCATACAACTCCTCCGCTCCCTTCCGCTCTGCCAGCATCACCTGGGGAGGAGAGAAGGGGGAGAGGAGGAGGAGGAAAGGGGGAGAGTGGGAGAGGAGGAGGTGGAGGAGGGAAGATTAGTGGAGGGGAGAAGAAGAAACATTTCATTACCAATGCTCGTGTGTGTGTGTGTGTGTGTGTGAGAAAGAGAGAGACTCGCCTTCCCGAAGCTGCCCTTGCCCAGCACCATAATGAAGGTGAAGTCTGACAGCTTGACTCGGTCCTGGTTACCGTTGCTGTCATACTTAGAGATGGAGTTAGAAGAAGAGCTGTCTGTGTTCTTCCCTGGTCCTATCTTAGCTCTCTGAGGAGGGGGGAGGGAGAAGGGAGGGATGGAGGAGGGGGAGGAGTGAGACGTCTCTGTGTATTTTGGGGGTTCGTCCCTGAGTGTGTGTAAGTGTGCGATTTGTGTGTGTCTGTGAGAGAGAGAGAGTGTGATGTGTGCCCTGCTGTGTGAGTGTGTGTTACCTCAAACTTCTGTCTCAGTTCCTCGTTTCCTTCCTCTCCCTCTGGCTGAACTGGAACATTGAAGTATTCTCCCTCCTCTTGAGAGAGCAGCTTAAACCTGGACACACAAGTGCACTATTACAATCCTCCCCTCTCCTCCTCCCCCTTCCCCTCTCCTCCTCCTTCTTACCATCCATCCACCCCCTGCTTCTGCAGTTCAGAGACACCAAAGGAAAGCGAGCCCATGAAGTCATTCCTGGAGGTCAGGTCCCAGTCCCAAATCTCCACAGAGAGGCGTCGGTCCTTATCTGACTCCTTCAGGGAACTGGGGGAAGAAGGGGGGGAGGAGGGGGAGAGAGGGGGGAGGATGGGGGGGGGAGAGGGGGGAGAGAGTGGGAGAGAGGGCTCTTTAAGGTCAATTTTAGATTTCTCACAGGCTGAATGTCAAATATAGTATAAATTCTCACAAGGTGAAGGTCAAAAACAGTGTAAAGTTCAAAGTTCATGTAAAGGTACAGTTGGTGTGTGGCCTCACAAGGTGAAGGTCTCGTTCCAGGTGGGGTTCAGGCAACACTTGATGGTCTTGGTCTTCTGTTTGCTCTCACTCTTGGGGTCTGGGATGAGCTTCAGTTTCACGTAGGGGTCAGAGAGACCGTTAGGGTCCATGGGCACCAGGTTCTTAGCCTCCTTAACTGGGGAGTCAGGGAGGGAGGGAGACAGGGACGGAGGGAGTCAGGGAGGGAGGGAGACAGGGACGGAGGGAGACAGGGAGGGAGGGAGACAGGGACGGAGGGAGGGAGGGAGACAGGGACGGAGGGAGGGAGGGAGACAGGGACGGAGGGAGGGAGGGAGACAGGGACGGAGGAAGTCAGGGAGGGAGGGAGACAGGGACGGAGGAAGTCAGGGAGGGAGGGAGACAGGGACGGAGGAAGTCAGGGAGGGAGGGAGACAGGGACGGAGGGAGTCAGGGAGGGAGGGAGACAGGGACGGAGGGAGGGAGACAGGGACGGAGGGAGACAGGGAGGGAGGGAGACAGGGAGGGATGGAGACAGGGGAGGGAGGGAGACAGGGACGGAGGGAGACAGGGAGGGAGGGAGACAGGGGGAGGTAGGGAGACAGGGAGGGAGGGAAACAGGGAGGAAGGGAGGGACACAGGGAGGGAGGGAGACAGGGAGACAGGGAGGGAGGGAGATAGGGAGGGAGGGAGACAGGGAGGGAGGGAGACAGGGAGAAAGGGAGGGAGACAGGGAGGAAGGGAGGGAGACAGGGATGAAGGGAGGGAGACAGGGAGCCAGGGAGGAAGGGAGACAGGGAGGAAGGGAGGGAGACGGAGACAGGGAGGGAGGGAGACAGGGAGGGAGGGAGACAGGGAGGGAGGGAGACAGGGAGACAGGGAGGGAGGGAGATAGGGAGGGAGGGAGACAGGGAGGGAGGGAGGGAGACAGGGAGGGAGGGAGACAGGGAGGAAGGGAGGGAGACAGGGAGGAAGGGAGGGAGACAGGGATGAAGGGAGGGAGACAGGGAGCCAGGGAGGAAGGGAGACAGGGAGGAAGGGAGGGAGACGGAGACAGGGAGGGAGGGAGACAGGGAGGGAGGGAGACAGGGAGGGAGGGAGACAGGGAGGGAGGGAGTCAGGGAGGGAGGGAGACAAGGAGGAAGGGAGGGAGACAGGGAGGGATGGAGACAGGGAGGGAGGGAGGGAGACAGGGAGGGAGACATGGAGGGAGGGAGGGAGGGAGACAGGGAGGGAGGGAGTCAGGGAGGGAGGGAGGGAGACAGGGAGGGATGGAGACAGGGAGGGAGGGAGACAGGGAGACAGGGAGGGAGGGAGGGAGACAGGGAGGGAGACATGGAGGGAGGGAGGGAGACAGGGAGGGAGACAGGGAGGGAGGGAGGGAGGGAGTCAGGGAGGGAGGGAGGGAGGGAGGGAGACAGGGAGGGATGGAGACAGGGAGACAGGGAGGGAGACAGGGAGACAGGGAGGGAGACAGGGAGGGAGGGAGACAGGGAGACAGGGAGGGAGACAGGGAGACAGGGAGGGAGACAGGGAGACAGGGAGACAGGGAGGGAGGGCGTTAGGATGCACGGGAGCCAGGTTCCTACTGGAGGGTTCCTCTCTCCTGTGTGTTTCAGTCCTGGTCCACTTAGCAACCGTTTAGCTAGACGAGGACAATCAATCTGCTGCACCACCAAGCTCAGTGTGTGTGGAGGGCCTTCTGAGTGAGTGTGTGTGTGTGTGTTTTGACAGAGATGGGGGTCAATCGTTGGGTTATTGATTAATTAATGGACTTTCCCACTGCACACACACAAACACACATGCACATAACACACTTGTGTGTGTTTGTTTGTGTGTGAGTGCGTATTCATCGGTGATTGTGTGTGTGTGTACCAGAGATGAGAAGTAACAAAATACAAATACTCTGTTACTATACTGGGCTGAGCGGGAAGGGAGGTTCGAAGGCAGGTTTGATGGCAGGTTCGAACTTTTTACTTTCACTCCTTACATTACAACAAGAAAATATTTTCGAAACAAAGTTTCTAAAAGAGTTTGAGGTAGAAATACTATTTTCAAAAAAATAAATTCTAAAGGTTGAAACGATATTTAACAACAACAACAAAAATAAGTAAAAAACAAACAAAAGGTTTGCATCATTGATGAGGACTCAACTATTTTCTACTGTACTCTATTGCAGAGGTCTTCAACCCTGGTCCTCAGGGCGCCCCTGCCCTACATGTTTTAGATGTTTCCCTGCTCCAACACACCTGATTCAAATGAATGGTCGTTAACAGGCTTCTGCATAACTAGATAACGACCCATTCATTTGAATCAGGTGTGTTGGAGCAGGGAAACATCTAAAACGTGCAGGACAGGGGGTCCCTGAGGACCAGGGTTGCAGACCTCTGCTCTATTGTACTGTACTCGGCTCTGCTCTGCTTTGCTCTGTTTTAGGCTCTCTGTTCTCCTCCTCTCTCTTCTCCTTTCACTCAGTGTGTGAAAAAAGTGTGTGTGTGTTGTGTGTATAGGTGTGTGTGTGTTGTGTGTGTATAGGTGTGTGTGTGTTGTGTGTATAGGTGTGTGTGTGTGTTGTGTATAGGTGTGTGTGTGTGTGTTGTGTGTATAGGTGTGTGTGTGTTGTGTGTATAGGTGTGTGTGTGTTGTGTGTGTATAGGTGTGTGTGTGTTGTGTGTATAGGTGTGTGTGTGTTGTGTGTATAGGTGTGTGTGTGTTGTGTGTATAGGTGTGTGTGTTGTGTGTATAGGTGTGTGTGTGTTGTGTGTATAGGTGTGTGTGTGTGTTGTGTGTCTAGGTGTGTGTGTGTTGTGTATAGGTGTGTGCGTGTGTGTTGTGTATAGGTGTGTGTGTTGTGAGTGTGTACTCACTGGTGACGGTGAGTGTGTCAGTGGTGATGGCAGCCTGGATCTGCATGCGTCCTCTCCTCTCCGTGTGATCCGTCCCACACAGGCTGGGCACATTGGCCACGCAGCGCTTATGGATGTTCATCATGCAGTCTGGACACACACACACACACATACCATAACATACACCATACACACAAACACACACACCATACTCTTCAGTTAAATGGACTGAATCATACACACACATATCTCAATTCCAATCATGCTGCTAAGCACACGGGCGCCATGCAATACCTGCCTTGGCCACTAGGTGTCAATGTATTACAAGGCAGGCCAGCAGATTTTTGTTCTAATAACTCCAGTCAAACTATCCAAAACAATCTTCCCCAATAATAGAAATGAATACAAATGTAGAAACACACGTGTACGTACGGTCACATTTCATGCCCTGATGGAGGAGGCCGTAGAGCAGGGAACCACAGTGGTCACAGAAGGTGGGACTGGAGTACGTGTGAACCTTGAACCTGTGCTTACTACGGGGGTCCTGGAGAGGGGGGATGGGGGGAGAGGGGATGGGGGAGGGGGGGAGAGGGGATGGGGAGAGAGGGGATGGGGAGAGAGGGGATGGGGGGAGAGGGGATGGGGGAGGGGGGGAGAGGGGAGGGGGGAGAGGGGATGGGGGAGGGGGGGAGAGGGGATGGGGGAGGGGGGGAGAGGGGATGGGGATGGGGGGAGAGGGGATGGGGAGAGGATGGGGAGAGAGGGGATGGGGGAGGGGGGAGAGGGGATGGGGGAGGGGGGGAGAGGGGATGGGGATGGGGGGAGAGGGGATGGGGGAGGGGGGAGAGGGGATGGGGGAGGGGGGAGAGGGGATGGGGGAGGGGGGAGAGGGGATGGGGGGAGAGGGGATGGGGGAGGGGGGAGAGGGGATGGGGGAGGGGGGAGAGGGGATGGGGGAGGGGGGGAGAGGGGATGGGGAGAGGATGGGGAGAGAGGGGATGGGGGGAGAGGGGATGGGGGAGGGGGGAGAGGGGATGGGGAGAGAGGGGATGGGGAGAGAGGGGATGGGGGAGGGGGGGAGAGGGGATGGGGAGAGAGGGGGGATGGGGGGATGGGGGGAGAGGGGATGGGGAGAGAGGGGATGGGGGGAGAGAGGATGGGGAGAGAGGGGATGGGGGAGAGGGGATGGGGGGAGAGGGGATGGGGGAGAGGGGATGGGGGAGAGGGGATGGGGGGATGGGGGGAGAGGGGGGATGGGGGGAGAGGGGGAGAGGGGATGGGGGGAGAGGGGATGGGGGGAGAGGGGATGGGGGGAGAGGGGATGGGGGAGAGGGGATGGGGGAGAGGGGATGGGGGAGAGGGGGTAGAAGATCAAAATAAACACAAAACACACAAATCTGAATTTGATTCCATAATCTGGAATTATAAAATGTATTATTCTACTGTTGGTCTGGGATTATGGCTGCCGCCAGGCAACACCCGCAAGGCAACAGCCGCCAGGCAACAGCCGCCAGGCAACAGCCGCCAGGCAACAGACCCTGGGTGTTCCACAGGAGGAACCAGGAAGTAACACAGAGAAAGGGAGGTAAAGCGAGGGAGGGAAAGAAAGATGGAGAAAAGAGAGAGAGAGACAGAGAGAGAGAGAGAGGGAGAGAAAGGGAGAGAAAGAGAGAGAGACAGAGACAGAGACAGAGAGAGAGAGAGAGAGAGAGAGAGAGAGAGAGAGAGAGAGAGAGAGAGAGAGAGAGAGAGAGAGAGAGAGAGAGAGAGAGAGAGAGAGAGAGAGAGAGAGAGAGAGAGAGAACACAAGAGACGCAAGCATATCAACAGTATGACTCAGTATGCAGTGGCCCTAATATCTGGCTGATTCATTCAGTGTGTGTGTGTTTATGTGTCAAAGTGTGTTGACTTTGTGTTTGCATGTAAGAGTGTGTCTTTTCATGTGTGTCTGTGTTTATGTGTGAGTGTCATCAGTTCATTAACCCAGTTCAGCCACGCAGCACATTCCGTTTGCACTGATCTCTCCCAGCATGCTTTGGGGCGAGCAGATCAGCAGCTCACAGGTCAAAGGTTATCTGAGACCCTGACTCAGTGTGTGTCCATGTGTGGGTGGGGAGAGGACACACACTGTTTAAGATTACCTTGCTCTCTTTATTAATCGCCAATAATCAGTGACCATATCAATGTTTAACTGTCATAAAAGCAGAACACACAAGTGATCGTGTGTGTGTGCGTGCGTGTGTGCGAGTGTGTATGTGTCTGAGAGAGAGTGTCAGAGCACAAGGTCATTATGCAAGCAAGGGAGAGGAGAGTGGATAGAAGAGAGAGGAGAGGGGACAGGGGAGTAGGGAGGAGGAGAGGAGAGGAGGGAGGAGAGGAGAGAGGAAAGGAGAGGAGAGAGGAAAGGAGAGGAGAGAGGAAAGGAGAGGAGAGAGGAGGGAGAGGAGAGAGGAAAGGAGAGGAGAGAGGAGGGAGAGGAGAGAGGAGAGGAGGGAGAGAGCAAAGGAGAGGAGAGAGGAAAGGAGAGGAGAGAGGAGGGAGAAGAGAGAGGAAAGGAGAGGAGAGAGGAGGGAGAGGAGAGAGGAAAGGAGAGGAGAGAGGAGGGAGAGGAGAGAGGAAAGGAGAGGAGAGAGGAAAGGAGAGGAGAAAGGAGGGAGAGGAGAGAGGAAAGGAGAGGAGAGAGGAGGGAGAGGAGAGAGGAAAGGAGAGGAGAGAGGAGGGAGAGGAGAGAGGAAAGGAGAGGAGAGAGGAGGGAGAGGAGAGAGGAAAGGAGAGGAGAGAGGAAAGGAGAGGAGACAGGAGGGAGAGGAGAGAGGAAAGGAGAGGAGAGAGGAAAGGAGAGAGGATATACTCACATCAGAGGCGGGGCCCTTGTCTGCTCCTGGGCAGGAGAAGGTGACAAACTCATGACACCTTTTATGAACGACAAAACAACACACTGGGGAGAGAAAGAGAGAGGGAGAGGTACAGGAAGGAGGGGAGACAGAGTGAAAGAGAGAGGGAGAGGTACAGGAAGGAGGGGAGACAGAGAGAAAGAGAGGTACAGGAAGGAGGGGAGACAGAGTGAAAGAGAGAGGGAGAGGTACAGGAAGGAGGGGAGACAGAGAGAAAGAGAGAGGGAGAGGTACAGGAAGGAGGGGAGACAGAGAGAAAGAGAGAGGAAAAGTGGGTAGAGTGGGAGAGGAGGAAAGAGGGGTGGAGAGAGAGACAGGGAGAGAGAGACAGGGAGAGAGAGACAGGGAGAGAGAGACAGGGAGAGAGAGACAGGGAGAGAGAGACAGGGAGAGAGAGACAGGGAGAGAGAGACAGGGAGAGAGAGACAGGGAGGGAAAGACAGGGAGAGAGAGACAGGGAGAGAGAGACAGGGAGGGAAAGACAGGGAGAGAGAGGGATGAAGGAATAGACAGAAAGAGAGAACGTCAAGGATGATTGTCTGAAGACGTGTCGTATCGTTATGGCAACACAGTCACCACATCATCCCCATCGCTATAGTAACACAGGATAACTTCAGAATAAGAACTAACAGCAACACAACTGATAATACCCTGACCAATCATATCACTACATACTTTCACCTAGTAGCAGTATACCTGTGTGTGTAAGTGTGTGTGAGTGTGTGAGTGTGTGTGAGTGTGTGTGTGGGTGTGAGTGTGTGTGTGTGAGTATGTGTGTAGAAGGTCAGACCCAGTCAGGTTGACATTACAGGTCTCAGTCTTAATTATTCACAAACTCATTAAATATTCATGAAGCTCCTCGGCAACTGGTGGGTTCTACCCAGAGTGCATAGCGGGAGAATGAGTGTGTGAGTGTGTGTATGCGTGTCTCTGTGTGTGTGTGTTTCTGTGTGTCTGTGTGTGTTGGGGTGTCTGTGTGTAAAAGTGTGTGTGTGTGTATGTGTGTAAGGAAGGAGCACAGCTGGGTTGGAGGCAGTGTGAGGGGGTGGATTCATCTGTCTTCTCATCTCAGAGAGAGAGAGAGAGAGAGAGAGAGAGAGAGAGAGAGAGAGAGAGAGAGAGAGAGAGAGAGAGAGAGAGAGAGAGAGAGAGAGAGAGAGAGAGTGAGAGATACATAAGAGGAGGAGGAGGAGGAGAGAGAGAGAGATACATAAGAGAAGGAGGAGGAGAGAGAGGAGGAGAGAGAAAAGAAGGAGGTAAAGAGGGAGAGAAGGACAGCGAGAGGGAGATAGAAAATAGAAAAGGAAAAAGGATGATATAGGATTTGGTAGCTGAAACAGTGATTTAAATCACACGCACACACACACTACTGACCGGCCAAAGGGGTCTTAGGCGTGTTGCCTAGCAACCAGTCTGCAGACCTCTAAAGGGGGTTAAAGAGAAGAAGGCTAGGCCCCGCCCCTAACCATGTGAAGGACTGGTCCAACAACCAATCAGAAGAAAGAAAACATTGTCTGGTATGCCAGCATGCTCGTGTTAGTTTTAAATATCTATTTCAGGTCATGTTGAATTGAGGAATTGAATATGAATTATTTTGTTTTTGTGTTCTCACTGGAGGAAGAGGAAAGACCAGAAGCATCCAACACACACACTGCCCCCCCACACACACACTGCCCCCCCCCCACATACACACACACACACTGACCCCCCCCCCCACACACACACACACAGAATGGAATGATGAAACCATTACTTGTAGAACACACCAAAGTACACACAGTAAACATACACAAGCACACCCACACACAGACACACATAGACACACATAGACACACACACAGACACACATAGACACACACACAGACACACATAGACACACATAGACACACACACAGACACACATAGACACACACACAGACACACATAGACACACACACAGACACACATAGACACACATAGACACACACACAGACACACATAGACACACACACAGACACACATAGACACACATAGACACACAAAGACACACACACAGACACACATAGACACACATAGACACACACACAGACACACATAGACACACACACAGACACACATAGACACACACACAGACACACATAGACACACACACAGACACACATAGACACACACACAGACACACACACAGACACACATAGACACACACACAGACACACATAGACACACACACAGACACACATAGACACACACACACACATAGACACACACACAGACACACATAGACACACACACAGACACACATAGACACACACAGACACACAGCTTTCTGTGTGACAAAACAAGTCAGGACAAGATGTCTGGCATTCCTGCTCATGAACTGAACCAGAAGTACTACTAATCGTGTGTGTGAGTGTATGTGTGGGGAGAATGTAAGTGTGTGTGTGTGTGTGTGTGTAAGTGTGTGTGTGTGTGTGTAAGTGTGTGTGTGTGTGTGTGTGTGTGAGAACATTTATGGGTGTGGATGTTTGTGTGTTTCAGACACATAACTGTCAACAGTGCCACACACACACTCCAATACACACACACTCATCTCCAGATGGATTTATTATTATTGCTGAAGACAACATGAGAGAATGTTGAATCACTTCCATTACACAATGTGAGTATGTTTGGTGTGTGTGTATGTGGGTGAAATATGTTCATTTAACAGATGCTTTAATCCTAATGTACATTTAAACCTGTGACCTGCTGATCTGCAGTCACATGCTCTACCGCTGAGCTCTACTTCCTGTGCACTTAACCCCCTGCCCCGTCCCCCCATCACACACACACACACACACAGCTGTTAACACCTGCTACAGAATTGAATGCAAAATCCAGCAAGCTGAAAGAATGCTTCTCTCTTCCTCCATCTCTTATCTCTCTCTGCTTCTCTCTTTCTCCTCTCTTCTCATCCCTCCCTCCCTCTCTCTTCATCCCTCCCTCCCTCTCTCTTCATCCCTCCCTCCCTCTCTCTTCTCCTAATTTACTCAGTGTAGTGTGGGGTGAGGGAGGTGAGGGTTAGGGTTAAGGAGGTATGGGGGTGAGGGTTAAGGAGGTATGGGGGTGAGGGGGTGAGGGAGGTATGGGGGTGAGGGTGAGGGGGTGAGGGAGGTATGGGGGTGAGGGGTTCTGTCTGTGAGAGATGAAGCAATGAAAATCTCCCTTATCACATGATTCAATAAATCGATCACTTAGTCACATGCAGACTACAACAAACACACACTGACATCAAGTTTGTCACAGCTGTAGCAGAGAGCATGGAGTGTGTGTGTCTAGACTGTTACCATGACTACAGTGGTTACCATGAAGACAGCTCTCACCTTGGCACTGGAAGCCCTGCTTGCCGAAGCCCCTGTAGACACAAGACAAGGAGTCAGATACTGGACACACGCACACACACTCTCACACACACATTTATATACACACACATGTATATACACACACACATTGATATACACACACAAACACACACATACACAACTCAGATGTATCATTCCGGTTTGTGCTGCAATGCAAGCCGCATTCCAACACCTGTCTATTCTGGAAGTGTATGTGTGTGTCGGTGCGCTGCGGTAAATCAGAGCTCCAGTGGTTTCTGCCGCGGCTGTCCCCACACTCAGGCCGTCCATGACGCCACGCTACGCGGCCAGACTCCGCGGTGTGCGGGGGTGTGCGGCACTGCGACTCTGCGGCGTTTGAGAGGCTATCTTGAGGGGCGCGAGACCCGCTGCAGCAAGTGATTCACCTGTGTCCTGCACTGCCGCCGCGGTCACACACACAAACACAACTGCTCGCTCACTCTCGCAAACACACGCGCTGAACTCACCAGATGAAATCGGTGCAGTGGCTGCAGAACGTGGGTTGCTTGAAGAAGCGTGCGATAAACTTGTGGTCCTTCACCTCGTGAACGTTCTTCTGACGGAGGGCTCCCTGGCGGGCGAAGCCGCGCGCGTTCTCCGCTCCCTCTCCGTCGCTGTTGCCTTGCTCGGCCATTTTAACGCGGAAGTGTGGGGGATCGGTACCGTGGAGTTATCGGTGCGTTTACACCCTGCCGCAGGTGTGTGCTACTCCTTTTCCCTCGCAGTTGTGTGTCGTGTTCCCCCAGTAGTCTTCCGGTGCCTTTCTCCTGAGCTCGCGCTGCTGCTGTTGCTCCCTGTTTCCGGCGGCGGGTCCCCGTGCCGTGCGCTTCCCTGTTCGCACGGTACACGCCCGCAGCCTCGCGCTACTGCTGCTGTTTCTACAGCTGTGTGTGTTTGGTGTGCGTGCGTGTGTCTGTCTGTCTTTCGGTCCCTGTGTGTGAGCGCGCCTGCTTTCGCTAGTTCTGTCCCAGTTGTGTGCGTGTGTGTGTGTGAGGATGGTGTTGGTGGCTCACAAGCTCTCCATGGTTCTTCACACCAAATCTCCGCCCCTTCTAGAGACCCGGAATGCCACAGCAGTGAGTGTGTGTGTGTGTATGTGCGTGTGTGGGAGGAGAAGGAGTGTGTCTATGTGGCAAACATTAGTCTGTAAAGGTCTGTAGGTCAGATAGAGAGGGTGAGAAAGAGAACAAGGAACAGAGGGAGAAACAAAACACATATAGGGGTTAAAAAATATCTACAATTATATTCTAGCGCAGATCCTGTGTGTGTGGTTTTGTTTGACCTTCTGTGGTTGTGTGTGTGTTTGTGTTTGTACCTGACTGAGACAAGTAGCCACATGTTGCAGTTGTCCCACATACACTGTGCTATGCAGACTATAGAGAGAGGGGGAGGAAAGAGGAGAGGGGGAGGAAAGAAGGAGGGGGGAGGGAGAGGAGAGGGAAGAAGGGAGGGGGGGAGAGGAGAGGAGGAGAGGAAAGGGGAGGGGAGGAGGGAGGGGGGAGAGGAGGAGAGGAAAGGGGAGGGGAGGAGGGAGGGGGGGAGAGGAGGAGAGGAAAGGGGAGGGGAGAAGGGAGGGGGGAGAGAGGAGAGGGGAGGAGGGAGGGGGGGAGGAGAGGAGAAGGGAGGAGGAAAAAGTACACCATACACACGCTTGACAGACTCAATCACTAATTTACACACCAGACCTAAACACACACACAGATGTGTATAAACACACACACACACACACACACAATGTGGGTCTCCTGTTTGGAATGTGTCTGGTAGCCCATTGTGTCCATATGAACCACACATCACACATCCGGTAGACTGGAGACAGTCAGAACACACACAAAAACACTTACACAAAACACACACACCTACATACATAAACACATACACACACATAACACACACACGTTTACAAATGTACACACACCCACACTTTTTGGGCAAGCAAAAATGGGGGGGTGGGGGGGGGGGTGAACAGGTTGTACACTCCTGGAGAGGGATGGAGGGAGAGAAATAGAGAGAGAAATAGACAGAGAAATAGACAGAGAAATAGAGAGAGAAATAGACAGAGAAATAGAGAGAGAAATAGACAGAGAAATAGACAGAGAAATAGACAGAGAAATAGAGAGAGAAATAGACAGAGAAATAGACAGAGAAATAGAGAGAGAAATAGACAGAGAAATAGAGAGAGAAATAGACAGAGAAATAGAGAGAGAAATAGACATAGAAATAGAGAGAGAAATAGACATAGAAATAGACAGAGAAAATGAGAGAGAACTAGAGAGACAGGGATAGTGTTAACATGGAGTCGATGTTTTTGTATAAAATTATAAATAACTAAAGGATTTTAATACGTCGTCAGATACAACATAGTGTTGCGTTACATTGGCCTATGACATACGGTAGATTACTGTGGTTGATTGTACATGGAATACATCCTTCTCGCGCCCCCTTGTGTTCGTGCGTGGAGGAGGCGCGTGAAACCCAGCCGCGTTCTGAACTTTCGCTTGTGTAACTGTCTTTAAATCCCGCCCACTGAGTTTATGCTTATTGGTTAAACTATCAATATGTCAACCGCTTATTGGCAAGAAGGACTTGTCAATCCAATGAAACAGGAACGCGGCGAACATTCACGCAAAAAAAACATTGCGCAAACGTCCTTGCCTGCTGAGAAACAGTGAGTACTTAACCGTTTCTCATTCATAAAAAATTGTTAACAAAGGGTTAAGAGAGACCGAATGTCCATGTATGTACACAACAAGGTTTCCGGTATGTCTGTTTAGAAAACAAACGTCTTCAAATCATAATTGTTTTATAACATCTTATGTTGGTAGGTAATACTGTCGCCTCAGCTCTAATTTGTCGTCCCTCAGTTCAGACATGCCAACGTCCCCGGTAAAGACACGGATCCCGATAACGAGCTTCGGTCATCTCATTACCGAGGTGAAGGTATGTGTTAGCGAAACGCTGAAACGGTGGACGCACGTGAGATTCTGTACGCCGGGCAGTTAGCCAGCTCTTGCCTCTCGTTTGTGTGTTTATACGTGTGTGTGTCATGTGTGTGTTTAATGCGTGTGTGTTTGTTACGTGTGTGTGTGTTTAATACGTGTGTGTTTAATACGTGTGTGTTTGTGTGTTTGTTCAGAAGCAGCTGTTTGGGATCGAGGCACCAGCCAGTGGGGAGCTGACAGGATGGAGGAAGCACTTTAACAGCTACACACTGCAAGGAAGACGCAACGTGAGCGGCGTAAAAACACACACACACACACACACACACACACACAGGTAAAACACACACGCATGTATAACACACACACTACACATGCTCCTACACAAACATTCTGGTGTTCTTCTCATTCTCCAGTTTGTCCTGGTCACCTACGGGGTCCTAGCAGGGTCTGCAGCAGCCTACTGGTTCCTCCAGCACAGCAGAGAGGAGACACGGGTGCCCAGCAAGACTGCCTGTCTGAAACTATAACACCTCTCTCTCTTCCCCCCTGTCTCTCTCTCTCGCCTCTCTCTCTCCCCCCTCTCTCTCTCTTTCCCCTCTCTCTCCCCTCTCTGTCTCCCCCCCTCTCTCTCTCACTCTCTCTCTCCCCCCTCTCTATCTCTCCCTCTTTCCCCTCTCTCTCCCCTCTCTGTCTCTCTCCCCTCTCTCTCCCCTCTTTGTCTCCCCCCCCTCTCTCTCTCTCTCTCTCTCTCTCTCTCTTTCTCTCTCTCTCTCTCTTGCTCACACAAACTGTGTTTGTATGATAATAAATCCTATCACATTCTCTCTGCTGTTATCATCATTTAACCCCCCCCCCACACACACACGCACACACTGGTAAGGAACACTCAGAGAAGTCATGGTTACCTTGACAACAGGAGCGATTCTGGTGATGTATTGTGGGTGCAGTTACAATATTCTGCCACCAAGGAGCAGTGTGACCCTGTTAGTGGCAGAGGGAGGGCGATAGAAGAGAGAGAGAGAGAAGGAGGGAGGGAGGGAGATAGAAGAGAGAGAGAGAGAGAAGAAGGGAGCAAGACTGAGAGAAACAAAGCAGACCATTTGACTTGATCTTCCTTCCTTCCTTCCTTCACTACACACCAGGGCTGGACTGGGACAACACATGGCCCTGGCATGTACACCAAAAGAGTTAAGAGATGTGATTGGGCCAGCCCAGTGTTAGTATGGAAAATGAACCAATGGGCCGCTGTCCCTGCTTTATGGGCCGGTCGTTGGCCAATTTTAAGTTAAAAAAAAATATATACATCTACATATATATTAAATATCTTATCGGCCCCAAGTACGTCGGCCCATGCCCGGTATGCCAGATTACCAAACCAGGCCTGCTACACACACATTGCTGACATGTCACATGATTTCAGAGAAATCAACTCACGAAAGTGAAAGCTAAAAGTTGGCAGCGAGTCCTTCGCACACGCTCTCACACGCACACACACGCACACACACGTGACACACTAGACAAGCATATAGGTGAGTTCATTCAAGAGAAGCAGGTGTCACAAAACGTCTTGTGTTTCTGTAAACGTGTATAGCATTTTCTGTGAAAAGATAACGCGAAAACTTCACATCGGAGACGCAAACTAAAGAATTGCCTCCAGACCGATATGGTATGAACTAAAAGACTCATAAACGGACATGTACCATGGTAAGTGGACACGTATATAACGTCACAGAGCTATTTCCTAGAAATGAAAAATATGATGAATATAGCCTATTTTCTTTGGGGTGGGAACAAGGTCATTAGTAAATGTTTTTTGTCTTTTTCAGCGTAACTCGCAGATGGGTTGGAAAGACAAAGTCGGTTGGATTAACAGAAAACTCACAAAGTAGTTAAGGTAAGCACTATTAAACAGAAAACTGGTGTTAACGTTCGGTGGTGGGTGGAACGGGTGAGTTCATTTAATCCGTGAAGTCAGAGAGAGAGCGCCGCTAATCTGTTACATCGCATCAGATAAATTATGCATTTGAAGTGATATTTCTGACAATTCTGTAGTACTGTTGTGGTGATGATAATTCTGCTATTTAATGTAGCTTGTGAAACGTTCGCTACGGTACCTGGTTTGTGTGCAGAAAAGTGAGACATGGCTGCATTCTCGAGAATTGTCCTGCTGTTCTTATGTTGGTGATAAAGAGCTCAAACCAAAATCATAGCCTACTTTAACTATATTTAATTCAATGTTAAGTTATTTTGTTTAGAGACAATAGGCGTAAATCAGGCTCGTGATTTAAGAGACAATCTTGATGTTTTCCTGGTTCTTTCAGTTTCATGTTCTCATACCTGATGCATGTATGGTTTAATCATAGACGTTCGTTGTTTTTGACACACAAAACTCTAAACATTCTAAAAGTAGCCTAGTTTTGTCCGGTTGAAGCTGAATCTGACAGGTCCGTGATGACCTACAGTTGGGCTCGAGTTGAGTTGATAAACCGCGGGTTATTGGTGGAGAATGAATCCGCTAATCAAATGTATCTTAAATTACCCGCATAGGCCTACATTACTCTGCATGTTGCATTTTATTTACATACTGCACTGTAGCCTACTATTTAACACGGCAGTTAAGATGTTATTGTTGCTCTGATGGTGAAATGTTATTATTGTTGTATCGTAACCAAAACACCCCGGTACATAGTACTATATACGAAATGATGCGTCAGGTATATAATTATGTGTAATGTGGCAGTGCTGGTGTGTTTTGTGTGTATATTTAATCCATGTAATTTAAATTTCCTTTGAAAAGGACTATTAAAAATCAGGTAAGGACAGTTTATTTAAGTTGTTATCAAGTTCAAGTCTTTTATTGTCAGATGCACAGAACAACACGTACTGGGCACTGAAATTCTTAGGACAAGACAACGCAAAGCAACCTGGCTTTGTGTGCATAGCCGAACATAATTTATCAGGGGGGTGCTGGCGGGGGCTTAATGTTGCGGGGCGGCAGGGAGGAACTGGGAGTAAAAATTGGCCCTGGACTTTGATCCAGACCGGCCCCCCAGAACTGGCCCCCATATACGCCACCACAGCTGCCCTGCTAATGTAGGAATATTCTGTGTTTGATGTGATGCGAGTTTGAAATGTATTGGGAGTTCCATCCTTAATGCGAATTTTTTGGGGGGGCCTTTATTTGAGCGCAAAATAGTTGAGCTTCATGTAAAATAAACAGCCGTTTTTCAATTGGTAAAACCTTGTCGAGTGAAGGTGATTTCTTTTTCTCTTATTTTTTCAACCCCACCCTACGTTTCTTAGTCTGGTTTTCCATTGTTATTCTTCTCCCGGTGTTCCCGATGGCCAGTCCGCTACTGCGGAGCAGTGCCACGGTGGTGGATTTTTAAGTCGTATCATTTTAAATTCTCGTGCTGTTAGGGGGTGCTGCAGCACCCTCAGCACCCCTAGTTCATGCTGTCAGGGGGTGCTGCAGCACCCTCAGCACCCATAGTTCATGCTGTCAGGGGGTGCTGCAACACCCTCAGCACCCATAGTTCATGCTGTCAGGGGGTGCTGCAGCACCCTCAGCACCCCTAGTTCATGCTGTCAGGGGGTGCTGCAACACCCTCAGCACCCCTAGTTCATGCTGTCAGGGGGTGCTCCAGCACCCTCAGCACCCCTAGTTCATGCTGTCAGGGGGTGCTGCAGCACCCTCAGCACCCATAGTTCATGCTGTCAGGGGGTGCTGCAGCACCCTCAGCACCCATAGTTCCCGTGGCCATGTTTGTGTGTTAACATATCAAGTTGGCATGTTGTATGTGTGTGTTCTTATCATGTTACACAGAGTGTGTGTCAGAGAGAGTTGTCATGTTTCATGCTTTCCCTGTTTCACAAATGCAGTGGTGAGGTCTGCCGAAAAGAGGAAAAAGTTGAAAACCGACAACTCCCTCTCTCTCTCTCTCTCTCTCTCTCTCTCTCTATCTCTCTCTCTCTCTCTCTCTCTCTCTCTCTCTCTCTCTCTCTCTCTCTCTCTCTCTCTCTCCCTCCCTCCGTCCGTCCGTCCGTCCGTCTGTCTCTCGCTCTTTCTTTCTCTCTCCCTCTGTCTGTCTGTCTGTCTCTTATCTCATCACTTATCTCAGCCCCTCCCCCCTTCTCTTTATTAATTCATACAGAAAGTGAAAGTCTCTCCCTTATCATGCTTTTATAACAATATCAGTTACAATAATTGCTGTAACATTTACAAACAACGGTCCCTGCTTGACTGGGGCTGTGTTCCTGCTGATTTGTCAATGGCTGGCAAAGTGGTGTCTGATTGGTAGACAGCTGGGGTAATGTTATTTGATTGGTGTGTGTATATATATGTGTGTGCAGTACGGGTCCTAGCACATTTGGTTCCCTAGGCATGATTTACCCCCCCTTCCCTCCCCAGAGCGCAAATCTGGGCGGCACCCACAACACAGACATATAACGTTGTGTGGTTGGTGCCCTCTGCTGGTAGAGCAGGAGGGTTAATTAATGGATGCACTTGGGAAGCCTATGTCGCCTGTAGGAAGGACCGGCACTGTGTGTGTGAGTGTGTGTGTGAGAGACCCTATCATTCTGGACAGTCCTGTATACATAATATTTGTTTCTGTCATTACTACCTCTCCTACCTCTCCTACCTCTCTCTCTCCCTCCCTGGCCTTCCCTCTCTCTCTCTCTCTCTCTCTCTCTCGCTCTCTCTCTCTCTCTCTCTCTCTCTCTCTCTCTCTCTCTCTCTCTCTCTCTCTCTCTCTCTCTCTCCCTCTCCTACCTCTCTCTCTCTCGCTCCCTCCCTGGCCTTCCCTCTCTCTCCAGACCCTCCACCCTCCCTGGACTCCTGGAGATGGTGTGGAGGTTAGTGGGGCGACAGAGATGGTCTCCTTTTTAGAATGGTCATAGACGATTTCAGCAGAACCTCAGAGATCCAGCAGAACGACAGAACCACGACCACGCAGAACCATCCAGAACATCGGAACGCCAGCAACCCGATCGGAGGGGAAAGCGCGTCCAAGGAAGATCTGGGGAACCTGACTTTAAAACTCCAGACATGCCTGACTCTCCAGCCCCAGCCTCCCCCCCAGCCCCAGCCCCCCCCCCAGCCCCAGCCTCCTTCCCAGTTACAGCCTCCCCCCCAGCCCCAGCCTCCTTCCCAGTTACAGCCTCCCCCCCAGTTACAGCCTCCCCCCCAGCCCCAGCCTCACCATCGGCCCCCTCCCCAAGGTCTGCTTCCCTGGCCCACGCACCTGCGCCCGTTCTGCAGCCATGCAGAGTGTGTCCTGGTGCAGCTCACACACCTGCAGCTGCAGCGCAGCGGCTTCTACTACGGAGCCATGAGCATGGAGGAGGCGCACGACACCCTGCAGGCCTGCCCTCTGGGGACCTTCCTCATCAGGTGCACACACACACACACACTCTCACATACACACACACACACACACACACACACACTCTCACACACGCTCACCACACACACACACTCTCACATACACACACACACTCTCACATACACACACACTGTCACACACACACACACACACTCTCACATACACACACACACACACTCACACACACACTGTGTATAGACACACACCATCCCCGTCACCTAACCGCCCCGTTGCCATGTGGTCCTCGCCTCCAGGGACAGCTGCCAGGCGGACGTCTTCTTCACCCTGAGTTACCGCGGCAACGACGCCCCCACCAGCGTGCGCATCGTGCTGAGCAAGCAACTCTTCAGCCTGCACGGCAGTAAGAAGGCCTTCCATTCGCTGTTCGGCCTACTGCGTCACTACATGAGGTCCTCCCATAGGCTGAGCCAGCCGTACCGCCACTCCGCCCCCACGCTGCAGGAGCTGTGCCGGCTGGTCGTCATGACGAGCAGGGGGGAGGAGGATGTACGGGAGCTGACCGGGGCCTCGGCCGTCGTCAGAGACTTTCTGCTGGCCTACCCTCACTGTGTGTAGACACACACAATACATACACACAACATGTACACATACACACTGTATAGACAAACACACACTGTGGATAAACACACTATACATACACACGCACACAATATGTACACGTACACACACTGTATATACACAAACACTTACTGTATGTAGACAGATGCAATTTCTCATATTTTCTGACACCTGGTTGTGTTTAGATAAAAGACAGAATGTGATTTTCAACCGAATACATTCAGTATCTTACCTGGCGACTGATTGATATTTGTATCAAAACAGTTATGGGGGGGTGGGGTGTGAGGGGATGGGGGTGAGGTGAACCCCATCATTCAAACACTGCTGACAGGAAAACCACATTTGCCCTCTAGGTTATTTGATAAACCGCACAAGAAACAATGTTTTGTAGAATTTGTACAGTTTTAAATAATCCTTGTGAATATGACTACATAAAATTAATAAAAACCATTCCTATATATATATGTGTCATTTTTCCCACTAGTTTAAAGATTGTTTGAGGGCGGTGCGGGCGGCGGACCTATTTCACCGCAACACCTGTTGTATTTTGGTGGCTGTATAGAGGAACCAAAACCGCAGACAATAAACGACTCACCGTAAATTTCCCGTGCAGCCAGACCCAGCCCAGGTCTCAGGCGATACAGCATAAAGCAGGTAGGTCGCGGTTGCGCTGTAGTTGACTTATAGACTGTTAGCAACATACAATAATTTTGGGGTAGAAAATCAAGGTGGAAAATACTTGACGCGTAAAAGTGTATAATGTAAATGTTGTCATCTGGTTCGTTTCGTGCTCGTTCGTGACATTTGCCGATTGCCTCCGTGGCAGCGCGTCTGCCGAGATTGTATGGCCGGTTGAGTGCCGTTTTCCGTTCAGGCGATGGTCGATGACACCGAGGATGTGGATTTCGGTACCGAGGATGAGGAGGAGGAGAAAGCGCGCAGGAGCGCAAGCATACGGTAAAGATTTGGATCATGACTGTGACATTAGAAACACAAGTGGCTTGAAATAGTGAACCTTGATCCGTGTATGTCTGTGTCTATCCATCCTTCACTACATTATTGTTATATCATATAGGCTACTGTGTGCGTCGAAAAGCATTTGTATTGCATACGTTAATAAGCAGCTTTATCGGTAAACCGCTACGTCATCCTCTCTCTCTCCAGACACCCCATCGCCTCCTTCGTTCACCTCTTTTTCCGGGTCGCTGCCATAGTAACCTATCTGCTCTGCGATTGGTTCAGTAAGAGCTTTGCTTCCTGTTTTGTTCTGATCATCACACTGCTATCCTGCGACTTCTGGTCCGTCAAAGTGAGAGGAACACATACAACAGCTCTCTCTCTCACACACACAAAGAGATACACAAACACACACACATATGCTATTTGTCTCTCCTTCGTCACCCTTTCACTCTTTCCCTTTCCTCTTGTTACCTTGCTACTGTGTGTGTGTGTGTGTGTCTGTGTGTGTGCGTGTGTCTGTGTGTGTGTGTCTGTGTGTGTGTGTGTGTCTGTGTGTGTGTGTCTGTGTGTGTGTGTGTGTGTGTGTGTGTCTGTGTGTGTGCGTGTGTCTGTGTGTGTGTGTCTGTGTGTGTGTGTGTGTCTGTGTGTGTGTGTCTGTGTGTGTGTGTGTGTGTGTGTGTGTGTGTGTGTGTGTGTGTAGAACGTGACAGGCAGGCTGCTGGTGGGACTGAGGTGGTGGAACCAGGTAGATGAAGATGGGAAGAGTCTCTGGGTGTTTGAGGCCAGGAAGGTGAGTCAGGGTGTGTATGTGAGTGTAAATGACTATGTGTATATATTGTTTATATATATATATATATATATATATATATGTGTGTGTTTGTGTAAATGACTGTATGTATATATATATATATATATATATATTTATGTATATATGTATGTATGTATATATATATACAGGTGTGTGTGGGTGTAAATTATTGTGTGTGTATTTGTGTGTGTTTGTATATATGTGTGTGTGTGTGTGTGCAGAGCTCCCAGGACCAGACAGAGGTGGAAGCCAGGATCTTCTGGTTGGGTCTGATCATCTGTCCTCTTCTCTGGACCTGCTTCCTGTTTACCTGCCTCTTCTCCCTCAAGGTCACCTGGCTGGTGAGACACACACACACATGTACACACACACATATATATGTAGATATATATACACACACACACACACAATGTTTCTCTGCCTAGGCGTTGGTGGTCGCAGGCTTGTCACTCCAGCTGGCTAATCTCTATGGTTACCTGCGCTGCAAGGCCGGCGGACAAGAAGTCCCGCCCACCACTTCTTCCTCCTTCCTGGGCCTGCACTTCCTCCAGAGAGTGAGTGACACTCTGCTCTCCCCCCTTCCCCCTTCTCTCCCCCCTCTCTCCTCTCCTCTCCTCCACCCTTCTTTCCCCCTTTTCCCCTTATCCCCCTTCTCTCCTCTCCTCTCCTCCACCCTTTTCTCCCCCTTCCCCCTTCTCTCCCCTCTCTCTCCTCTCCTCCTCCCTTCTCTCCCCCTTCCCCGTTCTCTCCCCCCTTCCCCCTTCTCTCCCCCTCTCTCCTCTCCTCCACCCTTCTCTCCCCCCTTTCCCCTTCTCTCCCCCCTCTCCTCTCCTCCACCCTTGTCTCCTTTCCTCCACCCTTGTCTCCTCTCCTCCCCCCTTCTCTCCCCCCTTCCCCCTTCTCTCCCCCCTCTCTCTCCTCCTCCTCCCCCTTCTCTCCCCCCTTTCCCCTTCTCTCCCCCTCTCTCCTCTCCTCCACCCTTGTCTCCTTTCCTCCACCCTTGTCTCCTCTCCTCCCCCCTTCTCTCCCCCCTTCCCCCTTCTCTCCCCCTCTCTCCTCTCCTCCCCCCTTCTCTCCCCCCTTTCCCCTTCTCTCCCCCTCTCTCCTCTCCTCCACCCTTGTCTCCTTTCCTCCACCCTTGTCTCCTCTCCTCCCCCTCTCTCCCCCTTTCCCCTTCTCTCCCCCCTCTCTCCTCTCCTCCACCCTTGTCTCCTCTCCTCCCCCCTTCTCTCCCCCCTTCCCCCTTCTCTCCCCCTCTCTCCTCTCCTCCACCCTTCTCTCCTCTCCTTCACCCTTCTCTCCCCCCCTTCCCCCTTCTCTCCCCCCTCTCTCCTCTCCTCCACCCTTGTCTCCTCTCCTCCCCCCTTCTCTCCCCCCTTCCCCCTTCTCTCCCCCTCTCTCCTCTCCTCCACCCTTCTCTCCTCTCCTTCACCCTTCTCTCCCCCCTTCCCCCTTCTCTCCCCCCTCTCTCCTCTCCTCCACCCTTCTCTCCTCTCCTTCACCCTTCTCTCCCCCCTTCCCCCTTCTCTCCCCCTCTCTCCTCTCCTCCACCCTTCTCTCCTCTCCTTCACCCTTCTCTCCCCCCTTCCCCTTCTCTCCCCCCTCCTCTCCTCTCCTCCACCCTTCTCTCCTCTCCTTCACCCTTCTCTCCCCCTTCCCCCTTCTCTCCCCCCCTTCCCCTTCTCTCCCCCTCTCTCCTCTCCTCCACCCTTCTCTCCTCTCCTTCACCCTTCTCTCCCCCCTTCCCCCTTCTCTCCCCCCCTTCCCCTTCTCTCCCCCTCTCTCCTCTCCTCCACCCTTCTCTCCTCTCCTTCACCCTTCTCTCCCCCCTTCCCCCTTCTCTCCCCCCTTCCCCCTTCTCTCCCCCCCTTCCCCCTTCTCTCCCCTCTCTCTCCCTCCAATCCTCCACCCTTCTCTCCTCTCCTTCACCCTTCTCTCCCCCCTTCCCCTTCTCTCTCCCCCCTCTCTCCCCCTTCCCCCTTCTCTCCCCCCTTCCCCTTCTCTCCCCCCTCTCTCCCCCCCTTCCCCCTTCTCTCCCCCCTTCCCCCTTCTCTCCCCCCTTCCCCCTTCTCTCCCCCTTCTCTCCCCCCCCTTCCCCCTTCTCTCCCCCTTCTCTCCCCCCCTTCCCCCTTCTCTCCCCCTCTCTCCCCCCTTCCCCTTCTCTCCCCCCTCCCCTTCTCTCTCCCTCTCTCTCCCCTTCCCCCTTCTCTCCCCCTCTCTCCTCTCCTCCACCCTTCTCTCCTCTCCTCCACCCTTCTCTCCTCTCCTTCACCCTTCTCTCCCCCTTCCCCCTTCTCTCTCCCCCCTTCCCCCTTCTCTCCCCCCTTCCCCCTTCTCTCCCCCTCTCTCCTCTCCTCCCCCCTCTCTCCTCTCCTCCCCCCTCTCTCCTCTCCTCCACCCTTCTCTCCTCTCCTTCCCCCTTCTCTCCCCCTTCCCCTTTCTCTCCCCCTCTCTCCCCCCTTCCCCCTTCTCTTCTCCTCCCTCCTCTCCTCCCCCCTTCTCTCTCCCCCCTTTCCCCTTCTCTCCCCCCTCTCTCCTCTCCTCCACCCTTCTCTCCTCTCCTTCCCCCTTCTCTCCCCCCTTCCCCCTTCTCTCCCCCCTTCCCCCTTCTCTCCCCCCCTTCCCCCTTCTCTCCCCCCTTCCCCTTCTCTCCCCCCTCTCTCCCCCCTTCCCCCCTTCTCTCCCCCTCTCTCCCCCCCTTCCCCCTTCTCTCCCCCTCTCCCTCTCCTTCCCCCTTCTCTCCTCTCCTCCACCCTTCTCTCCTCTCCTTCCCCCCTCTCTCCCCCCCTTCCCCCTTCTCTCCCCCTCTCGCCTCCCCTTCCCCCTCTCTCTCCCCCCTCTCTCCCCCCTCCCCCCTTCTCTCCCCCCTCTCGCCTCCCCTTCCTCTCTCCCCTCTCTCCTGACTGACCTAGGGTTTCTATGTTTCTTTGTTCCAGCCTGACATCATATTTGGCATGTTGTAAAGGAGACTGGGAACACAAGGTCCCCTAGGAGAAGCTTCTGGATATCTGCTGACTCCCCTGCGTTCATCTGAAACACAAGCTGTTTATTTCTTCATGTTTCATTTGTTTGCCTTAACTTTATGTATTTATTCAAAGCTTGATGTACTACTTGATTACATTTCATTTAATACATTTTAAATCAAATGTTATTCATATTGCATGTAGTTACCAAAGCGAAATACAGACCATGTGTAAGAAGTACAGCAGAATCTGGAGGATCAGATCTACAGTGTTTCATGGGTCAGAGTTGATATTTTATAACACAACTACAATATTACATTGAACAGTGCAACCACAACATCTTAAGTTCCAGATCAAACAACCGCCTGGTGGTCCCACCGCTCCAGACCGCCCGGTCCCAACACAAGCTCTTCTCCTGTCTGGCCCTCCAATGGTGGAACCAGCTCCCCACCTCCATCAGAGACACTGACTGTGTCTCCACCTTCAAGAAAAGGCTCAAGACATACTTGTTCAGGGAGTACAACGGCACTTAGGAATGCTTGGCTGGACCCGATGTTAGTTTCCTCCAGGAACACAATGACTCTTATTGAGTGACTTGTTGCTCTTGTTGGTTAGTTATAACGAAGTTAACTCTTGTACTCGCTGTGAAATATTTTACTGTCGATTGTTCTTCTACAGTTTTGCACTTTTTGTGGTTCATGTAGTTTTAATTTTAACGTGTATAACTGCCTGCTCTTATGGGTCTTCCCTTTGGCACTTGTTTAGTTTTTTCACAATGTGTGCTTCATGTTTTGGCTGCTTGCAATGTTTGGGACTTCCTCGTTGTTATGATCAGTGACCTATGCTCTTTTGTAAAGCTCTCTCTTGGAAGTCGCTTTGGATAAAAGCGTCTGCTAAATGCATAACTGTAAATGTAAATAAACAGTTCTGTTGGTGCACGACTCCTTCCTGAAGATGATTTATGATGTTTCTGAGGAGTTGATTGAATCGAGAGGAATTATTCAATCTGTTGTTTGAAAGACCATTCTAGTGTTGAGTGAGAATGTGTGTGTGTGTGAGAAGGTGTGTGTGTGTGTGTTTGTGAGAAGGTGTGTGTGTGTGTGTTTGTGAGAAGGTGTGTGTGTGTGTGTGTGTGTGAGAAGGTGTGTGTGTGTGAGACAGAGACAGAGAGTGACAGTGACTGCAGCTGACTGTTCTGTAGTTGTTGACGAGTTTTGTTGTTTCAAGTCAAAGGAGAGTGTGTTGTCATGTGACCTTCATAACAGCAGAACGGGGTGTCATGTGACCTTCATAACAGCAGAGCGGGGTGTCATGTGACCTTCATAACAGCAGATGACCGTTGTGATATTTCACAGAGCACCATCGGCACCTGAGCATCTGGCAGTGACGTGTACATCTTTTCACATCCGCTAGGAGGCGCTGTCTCACCACAAACTGGCCATCTCGATTCAACTCAGTTTGAGCCAATCCAGGTGTTCCCTCAATGAAGCCTAATTGATTCAATAATTCAACTTGGAATGGCTTGATTAACACAGGCTCAAGGGAGCCTGCTCTCGTTGCTATGGTACGTCATGCTGGGATGGATCTGTCCCGCCCGGTTACAGTGTACGTACCTGAGACCGTGTGTGATTCCCCATCAGCCTCTCTGTAGCCGGTCGCTTCCTGGAGCACCGTCTCTAAGCAATGTGGACGCTTTCTGACCATGTTGCCCGGAGATACATCTGCTTCAGCCGCAACAGAGGAGGTTCTAGACCAGGGACAACGAGGAGAATATTGGGAGAGAGGGAGTGTGTGTACGGGAGAGTTGGAGAGAGAGAGTTAGAGAGTGTGTAATCGGAGAGAGAGGGAGAGAGAGTTAGAGAGTGTGTAATCGGAGAGAGAGGGAGAGAGAGTTAAAGTGTGTGTATGTGAGAGAGACATCTTACATTTTATTAACTTTTTTGGTATCGATTCCACGTTCATTCAGGCTTGAAGCTAAATTAATAAATATTCAAAGCGTTTTAACTGGTGCGAGCATCTGTGCCAAGGACAGGACCACGTGAAGGAAGCTGCGGAGAGAAGGGCCTCATGCAGATCAGCTGTTCTAGAGGGCCTCATGCAGATCAGCTGTCCTAGAGGGCCTCATGCAGATCAGCTGTCCTAGAGGGCCTCATGCAGATCAGCTGTCCTAGAGGGCCTCATGCAGATCAGCTGTCCTAGAGGGCCTCATGCAGATCAGCTGTCCTAGAGGGCCTCATGCAGATCAGCTGTCCTAGAGGGCCTCATGCAGATCAGCTGTCCTAGAGGGCCTCATGCAGATCAGCTGTCCTAGCCAGCTTTCAGAAGTTGAAACTATTTGATTAAGTATCGCTATTATATGATTATAATGTGGGAGAGTAAAATAATTACATTTAGAAAATACCCATCTGATCCATCTCCTCCTCTACCCATATGACCCATCTCCTCCTCTTAGTTAAGACTGATAGCTTAAGCTTTGTTAAGCCTAGACACACACTCCAGGTTCATACATAACCCAGGCAGGTACACACATTTGCACACACAAGCTCTCTGTCATAAAACGTTTTCATACACCTAGCACGCGCACACACATGTAAGACACACAGACACACTCCCTGCTGGTTGGGGAGAGAGTCTTAAGCTAGGAAGCTTTAGGAGCGAGGCAGAAGCCAACAAGAAAAATATTTGTGAAGAAAACGTTTTGAATTTATTTGGTGGGGGAAGGTTGAAAAAATGTATTGAAAAAGTTATTTCAAAAAACTCCTCTCTCCTATAGTTTCACTGTGTGTGAAAAAATAAAAATAAAAAAAGGTTTCAAAAAGTTTCAAAAAAAGGTTCAAAAAAAGGTTCAAAAAAAGTTTCAAACCGGAAACCATGACGGCCTCCGTGACGGCCAATAGCGAGTCTCCCGGTCCTGTCCTACCTCTATAAAGTTCAACAATGGATTTCGGTGTTTCAAAACCCATTGACACTGTATGACTATGCTTAGCCTGTGTTCTGCTCCTCTCTCTCACCAACCATCTCTGGAAGAGGGGATCCCTCTCTGAACTGCTCCTCCCAAGGTTTCTTCAATTTTTTTTCCCGTTGGGAGTTTTTCTGGGAGTTTTTCCTTGTCTTCCTTGAGGGTTTAGGTTGGTTGAGGGGCAGTTCTATGGGCGTATGTGAAGCCCTCTATGACATGCTTTCGTGTAAAAAGGGCTATACAAATACATTTGATTTGATTTAATCAAGGAAATAGCAGATGTTTGTAGCCTAAGATGTCTGTGGCAGAGACTCAAGAGAACTCCAGCGAAATGTCCCAAACAAGCACCAGCGAGGAGGTTGGTAGCCAGGAAGACCAGCCAACCCTTCTACATCCCTGGCCGTACCTGGAAGAATTTTTTGAAATGGTTGGATGAAAAAGAAACTTTCGAATGCACTGCAAGCTCTGTGCACCCAAGCACCACGAGCTAATGGCTTTCAAAAACTTGCCGTCTAATTTAAATAAAGGCTATTGATAACATGCCTCTGAAGTTTGACTTTTTGCACCATCATATATGCCGCTCCATGAAACACATGTTAATGCTAGGTAGTACACATATATGGTTCTTTAATGTATTTGCGTTGTACTAAAATGCGTTCATTTTTAATGGGCATAAACAGGTGCAGTCCAAATTGTTCAACATTAACATTTCAATATTCATCATTATGGCCTTTAGAAAAAAAAATTGGGGGGGGGGAGATGGAGGTTGTGCTTTATAGGCCCCTGTGGCATGGCCTAAGCTTTTATCCTTAATGGCATTTTTTCCCCTTACATTACTACTTTTACTTTTATACTTTAAGTAGTTTTGAAACCAGTACTTTTATACTTTTACTTGAGTAAAAAGCTTGAGTTGATACTTCAACTTCTACAAAAGTATTTTTAAACCATAGTATCCATACTTCTACTTGAGTAATGAATGTGAATACTTTTGACACCTCTGAGTATGTGTGTGTTGTGTGTATTGTGTGTATTGTGTGTGTGTGTGTGTGTGGAGGTGGCGCTGCTAGGTATTGCAGCACCACCATCTGTTCATCTGAAGAATTACAGCCAGCATACAGGCTTGTTCCAGGTCATCTCTCTGGGGTGGGTGGGGGGGGGGGAGAAGGGTTGCTGGAAAGAGATAACAGGGGGGAGAGAAAAAGAGGAATGTAGAAAGAGAGAAGGAGACATAAATGTAATGTAATGGTTGGAGAGGGAGGGAGGTAGGGAGGGAGGGAGAGAGAGAGAGAGAGAGAGAGAGAGAGAGAGAGAGAGAGAGAGAGAGAGAGGGAGGCAGAGGAGGGAGAGGAGAGAGAGGAGGGAGAGGAAGGAGAGGAGGGAGAGAGAGAACGGAGGGGAGGGAGGGAGAAGAGGGAGAGGATGGAGAGGAGAGAGGGAGAGGAGTGAGAGAGAGGGAGAGAGAGGGAGGGAGTGGAGGAGAGGAGGAGGGAGAGGAGTGAGAGTAGGAGAGAGAGGGAGAGGAATGGAGAGACAGGTTGGGAGGGAGGGAAGGAAGAGTAGAAGGGGAGAGGTAAGGATGGTATGGGTATGAGGAATTGATTTTTCCTCCTCTTGATGAGCAGACTTCCTCCCTGACCTTGTTGTAGAGATAGCGGACTGTTCCGTTAGCGCTCTAACAGGAAACCAGTCAGCCTGGGTGAACATGTTATGGTCTGAGTGAATGGGGCCTAGCAGCTAAGCTAACCCCCTAGCCCTTATTAGCATTCCTAGGTCTGAATGAATGAGGGGTTAGCGGTTAGCCCATGTTAGCGATCCGAGGTCTGAGTGAATGGGTTAGCAGCTAGCGGAGTGAGGCAGCAGGCTAGCAGGTTTTATGTAACGTTGCTGAGCCTCTGCCATAACAAAAGTGGTGACACACAGAAAAGTCAGTTTCCATGGATACTAAATTGCCCACATCATTTTTTTTTGTCAGGGGCCTTGTATAATCGGTTGCTCTCTTTCTCTATATTTATTTATCTATGTATTTGTTTGTTTGCCTGGTTTAATATGGCAGTTATTTGAAGTGAAGGCTGTTCTCATGTGGAGTGACAGGGTTGCAGGTCCTCGCAGGCTGAGCAGTTTCATGTTGTTTCTTCATGTAGAACAGCTTGTTGAAAACAAGTGCTCAGCTTCTAATAACACACACACCCTACACATTCTCACACACACTCACTCACTCACACACACACACACTCACTCACTCACACACACACACACACACACACACACACACACACACACACACACTCACTCACACACACACACACACACACTCCCACCCACTCTCTAAGTGAGCTCCAGTGAGCTCCTCTCACTAAAGGTCTACAAAACCCTTACTAATGAAAAAATAAAAGTTTGTTTCCAGGTCAGAGGAAATACCATTGGTTACTTGTTTTCCAAACCATAGCTATAGTGGTTCCATGCACAGATCTGACTGATGGCTATCACGAGCCAACTTTGTTCAGTTTGGGTACCATGAAGTTCATTGAAGCACTAGTTGTTTCTAAAAGCTCGATGCACCGCGTTATGAACATCGGGACATGTTAAGAATGCAGAACGCATACCGAATCTAATTTTGGGTAGCGAGAGTGGAACGCGTGCGTTCTCTGTGGGCATACATCCCCTCTGTCTGAGGCAACGCACGCACGCACGCGGGGTTCCCAGCCGCGCTCCCCAGAGCCCCCCGCGCGCACAGTTTTGATCTGGTAATTATGGTTAATTGAGTTTTTGATTCACTGTTGAAGCGTGCCTTTTGACGTTATCTCACCCGTCGCTTGAACAAACCCCTGCGCTGTGGCACCGCGAGCAGCTGTCAGGGACGGGACGGTGACGGATCCACGCTGTTACACAATTACCGTCTCAGGCGCGTATAATTGAGAGATCGTCGTTGTGATGATCAGGCGCCGCAAGAGCTGAAGATTTTGTCTGCTATTGAAAATCTTATCGACGCCGCGTGCATTCATCCTCAGCATGGCGTCAGCGAGCGAGAGGGAAGGCGACCTGTTTGACAACTAGACGGTGCGCGCCGGCGGGAAAAACCTCCCCCGTGCGTCGCCCAGTTATTTATGATCATAGGTCCATGTTCAAAACAAGCACATTCTCACACGCCCCCCCCCCCCCCTCTCTCTCTCTCTCTCTCTCTGTCTCTCTCTCACCCCTCCCCTCTCTTTCTCTCCATCTCTTCCCCCTTTTCTCTCTCTCCCCTCTCTCTCACGCTTCCTTTCTCTCCCTCCCCCCTCTCTCCCCCCTCTCCCCCTCTCTCCCCCATCTCCCTCTCTCTGTCTTCCCTCTCTCTGACTCTTCCTTTATCCCTGCCTCCCCCCTCTCTTTCTCCCTCTGTCCCCTCCCTCCCTCTTTCTCTCTCCCCTCTCTCCTCCATCTCTCCCCCCTCTCTCGCCCCCTCCCCCTTCTCTTTCCCACACACAATTGCAGCAGTGAAGCCGAAAAGGTGTCACATGGGCTGTTTGTTTTGAATGAGACCGTTTACAGGTGGTTTCCCACCTCTTCATTAGGAGAGGGCGAGAGGGGGGACGGAACGGCTAGAAAGGATAAATAGAGGTGAGGTGGAGACGGAAAAAGGTTTAGGGGAGGGAGGAGGTGAGAAGGGAGAGGGACAGATCGAGGAGGAGAGATGAGGACAAGACGATACTATATTAGTGGATAAACGTTTGCGAGAGAGTGAGAGATTGAGAGAAATGGGGGAGACAGAGGGGGAGGTATATAAACAACTGGCCTGTAACGAAATGCCCTGTAAAGTTGAGTTTGTTTTGAGGTTGAAAAATTGCAAACGCACTCCCAACGCATCACCGAAGTCGTTTGTATTTGGTCAAACGGGACCGTTAATCTATTGCTGCGCCTGTAGACTACCCCAGCGAGAGCGCTCATTCACTCACTCACACACATTCAGGGTCTGCGCACATATGTTTATGTTTAATTAACTAGACTGATTCTGAAGCACCTTGGCCACCGGAGCGTAGGCGGGCTGCGGGGTGAAAAAAAGGGTTTGCATCATATCGGACCGTTTCCGCGCTCTGTCGATTCTTCGTTCAGTTTAGCGACGGTGTTAAATGCCTTAAAACAAAGAGTGAGGATGATAAATGAGGAATGACACTCGACGTACAAGTTGACCGTATTGCTCACTTGTTTTTATGACTTAAATGGTTGTGGTGTGTATGTGAGTGCGTGTGTGCTTCTGTGACGGAATCCCCTTCAGTCTCCAAGAATCTGCGAGCGACGCGAGGAGGCGCGCGGACCTGTCCACGAGCCCTCACTGCGGAACGCGCGGTTCTGGAGATTCCAAACAAGCCGTTGGATCATTTTTTGTTGTACGCAGCGTTCGTTTTACGTCCTCTCTGTGTGTTGGCTAATTGTCGACAACAGAAACGTAAAGGGAATTTAATTGAGGAAGACAGTGGATTATTCTGCATTTTGGGCGAATAATTGGTGGATTATCGGAAGCGGCTCCGGGGATACGGTGGGATGGAGTAACAGGCTGCAATGTCATTCCCAACGAACGGTCAGGAGCGATGTGTCAGAGAAATGGGGTAAGTAGCACCACGCTAAACGCTGTTTCTCAACCCGCTGCTGTCACCCAGTCTTTGACAGCAGCGGAAAAACATTAATAGGCTACTCCACTGACCACTGCCAGACCAACGGTTGTTTTTCAAGGGCCACTTGTATACGCACACTGTAAGTAGGGACGGGGGAAAGCGAGTCGTCTCTCCCGCTCCTTGGGAGTGCTAGCCCAGCAGCTAAACCTGCTGAATGCCCTAGAAAAGACCCGGTGCTTGGTGCTGAACAACCGTGAGGGGAATGTTGGCACCGCGAGGCAGCCACAGGCTGTTTTCGCGCTTCTGAGTGTGTCCGCTGTCTTCATGGGCAAGGTGAAGTAAATCGTGGATACAACGACATTTTAAGGCGAAAGAACCAGGTTATATCTCCCCTGCCCGAACGCCAGAGGTTTATTTCACCTTTCCCGTGTAGGTAATAGCTGTTTTGTGGTATGTAGTCGTGTCAGCTCGCTATCTCTCGGTACCGCAGGCTGCGCTACCTGTCCATTTGCCTTCGACGCAGTTTGCGCCCCTTTGGAGCGGAGAGCAGTTAGAGACAAGAAAAAAACCTATGAGAAACATAACTCCTTTCCAGCTATACGACTCAGTAACGACAGTGACGTACTCATCTTTGGTGTGGTTTTACGTTTCCTTGGGAACAACCGCCTCATTTATTTGATCATTTGTTCTTTTTGCAGACCAAGTTTGAACACTTTACTTGTTGGTTTGCTGACGCCCTGAGGAGAGTTCGCGATGTTTACGGAGGCCCCCCTCGCCCGCCAGGACGCTCACACGGCGGCAAATCTAACAGTTCCACACTCGAGCTCCGAACGGGCAAAATCCCCGCGACAGCAAATCTGCCGCAGCCACATTTTGTGACACCGAAGGTAGGCTATGCCCTAAAACAGCGTAACAGTTCGGGAGCCGCGGTGCATGACAGAAGGGCAGACAAGCACCGCTAAGCGGCGCTGTTGTATTAAAGTCTCTGTTCCCTGAAGATGAGAGACCGTAATGAATTCTTATCTAAAATTCCAGTTTTCAGCCTTTGAATGCAGTCACGTTGTCGAAACACATTCTCCTCCATTTCTTCCTGATTCTCGTGCCAAGTCTGACACACTAGATGCGCCTTCCCTCCTCTGAAGAACATGTAGGCCTTTGCGCGCCACACACACACACACACCCGCCTCCATACAAACATGCAGATGTTTCAAATTAAAATGTTAGACTATGTAATGCGTTGGGCATGTGATTTATTCATGTGACGTTTATGGTGTGTAACCTCCATCCAGATTAGTGTGTGTAAGGTCGGGAGGGGGGGGGCTGGCAGAGGAACAGACTTGAGGTTGGTTCTAATGCTGGGTGGGATGTGGGGGAGGTGAGGGTGGGAAGGTGTGTCTGTGGGGGAGGTGAGGGTGGGAAGGTGTGTGTGTGGGGGAGGTGTCTGTGTGTGTGGGGGGGGGGGGTTGTGGAGGGTGGGAAGTGTATGTGTGTGTGTGGGAGGGTTGTGGTGTGTGTGTGAGGTGTGTGGGGGTCTGCTCTGATATGCTGGAAGCAGAGATGAACCAGGTGGGTGTTCACTGAAGCGTCACACGAGACTTCAGCTCATTACTGACACCGAGAGTCAACCCTCCTCCCTCTTTCACTCCCTCTCTCTCTCTCTCTCTGTCTCTCTCTGTTTCTCGCTTTTTTCTTATCTTGTCTTATCTTTCCTTCTCTTCTTTTCTTTCCTCTGCCCTATCCAGTATCTCAGCACTTTTCCAGATTTTGTCACCCTCCCTCCTCCTCCTCCCCCCTCCTCCCCCCTCCTCCTTACTCCACCATCTCCCAATCTCTACTCTCCCTCTCCTCCTCCTCCTCCTCCTCTCCTCCTCCTCCTCCTCCTCCTCCTCCTCCTCCTCCTCCTCCTCCTCCTCTCCTCCTCCTCCTCCTCCTCCTCCTCTCCTCTCCTCCTCTCCTGTTCTCTGCAGTGTCCCAGTGAGTCCAGGGGGTGGGTCTTCTCTGGCACTTGGCAGAGTCTTCCATGTTTATTCATATTTATTACAAATGAAATATGAATGATCAAACTCCTGTAGACTCTCACAGTTCCCATGGCCCCCCCCCCCCACACACACACACAAACACACACACACGTACATACATGTGCACACACACATACATCCTACCTCCTCCTCCTGTCTCCATGGTCTCATCTGAATGCACAGAGACAAGTGTGATGAGAAAGAAACTGAAAACACCAAATTGGCCAAACTCCCTCTGTGTTGCTAAAATGTTTATGTGGAAAAGCCAGTGGGCTGTTTGACTGTTTCTTAGAGGTCCACAAGACAGGCTCAAAACAGGCCTAGAACAGACCTGAAACAGACATAGAACAGAGCTAAAGATGACTGTCTAATCTGACTGTCTAATCTATCTACGTTTGGCTTTGATTTGATTAAGTAATTCAGTGTTTCTCAAAAGAGAGTTCAGGGAGGTATATGTGAGAGACAGTGGAACATTTTGAAATATGAGAGTAAATCATGAAAATATGTCTGTAAATATATACAGTATATATATATATATACAATATAAATAGGGGTATGGGGGTACTTGCATTCAGAAATTGGGAAAAGGGTACTGGTACTGAAGCCCAAAAAGTTTGAGAACCTCTGAACTAATTAATGCCAATAGATAAATTTATCTCTTCATGCTGGTTCATTAGTCCATGAGTAACATGTCTCCTATCAAAAGAGAGCTTGGGCTCTGTTAGTGGACAGTCAGTCCCCCCCCCCCCCAGGCCCTCTCAGTCCCTGTCCAGGCCTCCCCAGGCCCTCTCAGTCCCCAAACCGTCTCTAAGATCTAAGACGATTGGACGGGTGCATGCAATATGCTAATGTCACCAAACGCGCTGCCCCGCTTAGCGCCCAGACCCGTTAGCGCTGATACTAACTCTGAGGGAAAATGAGCCAGTGAGTCTGAGAGAGCTTTAGCGCTGATGCTAAGTCGACCAGAAGCTCTCTGTCATCCCAGTCAGGAAGGCAGAGTTGTTAGCGCGGTGAAGCTAACTTTGTTGGAAGTTGGTGTAATGTTGTCTCATTGGCTTTGCTAGCCTTTAGGCTAATTCCCAGGGACAGGGAAGCGTAGCAGCGTGTGATTTAACCGACGTATGCTAAGGTCCTTCAGCAGCGTGTTCTTCAGGGAAGGCTCTGCTCATTAGCCGTTTGCGCTCTTAACATTGCACTAAGTCATACAAGTGGGATGAGTGCAGCCTGTGTTAGAGTTGTTAGTGTTGTTAGCACTGGTAGCACTGTGCTAAGTGGAGCAGGCTGGAGTTAGGCTGACTAATATGTCTGATTAAACCGGGTGTTAGCTGACACGGCCCAGATATGCCTGCTGGAGGGAAGAGAGAGAGAAAAAGGAGAGAGAAAAGCTGGGAGAGAAAGAGGGTAGAGAGAGAGACAGAAGGGAGAGAGATACAGAAGGAGAGAGAAGCTGGGAGAGAGAGAGAGACAGAGGGGAGAGAGAGGTTGGGAGAGAGACAGAAGGAGAGAAGTTGGGAGAGAGAGAGAGGAGAGAGAGAGACAGAAGGAGAGAGTAGGGCTGGGAGAGAGAGGAGTGAGAGAGTGAAAAGAGAGAGAGAGGAGAGGAGAGAGAGACAGAAGGAAAGTGACAGGCTGGGAGAGAGAGAGAGAACAGAGAGAGAAAGATAGACAGAAGGCTAGGACTGACAGGAGAGAGCGAGAAGGAGAAAGAAAGAGAAGGAGTGAACGAGGCTGAGAGAGAGCGGGGAGAGAAACAAACATAGAAAGCGAGGGAGGGAGGCTGGGAGAGAGAGGGAGTTTACATGCTCTTCATGGAAACATGTAAAACAACACTATTGAATCTTTCCCTTTATAAAAACACCACTCCATATTCCACAACTTCACCCCACAAAGATCAGAAACACTTAGCACTTTGCTCTGTGTAAATGTGAAATGAGGTGAGAGAGAAAGAGGCAGGGAGGGATAGATAGAGGGAGAAAATAAAGCAGGATTTGTAGAGGAAGTTGTAGATGGAAGAATGAGGTGTGGTGAATGTGTGTCTTGTTTGTCTGTCTTTATGAAAGTGTAAGAGCGTGTGCGTCTATGTGAGTATTTGTGTGTGTGAGTGTGTGTTTGTGAGTGTGTGTCTTTGTGAGAGTGTTTGTGAGAGAGTGTGTGTGTGTGTTTAGCTGATTGAGCAGTGAGGTGGAGATATGTGCTATAATGTAGCACTAACACCATACTCTCATTAGCTTGTTATAACTCCTCCAGGCTGTCCCTCCCTCCCTCCCTCCCTCCCTCCCTCCCTCCCTCCCTCCCTCCCTCCCTCCCTCCCTCCCTCCCTCCCTCCCTCCCTCCCTCCCTCCCTCCCTCCCTCCCTCCCTCCCTCCCTCCCTCCCTCCCTCCCTCCCTCCCTCCCTCCCTCCCTCCCTCCCTCCCTCCCTCCCTCCCTCCCTCCCTCCTGCTTCTATCATCTTTTTCTCATCTTTAGCTCTCTCCTTCTATCTCTCTCTTTCTATTTTTCTTGTCTTTGTTACTCTCTCTGCGTCATGCTTTTTGAATAATAGTTTAACTTGAATGGACAAATGTTATATTTGCACTAGATCCTCACCTGGGAATTAGAGATCATTCCAGAAAGGAGCTCTTAGCGTCATGATATCTGTGCTATGGTCAACATTAACACAGTTATTCACACACACACACACATTCAGAGGAGAGGTTTAGTACTAACTGTGGTAGATCCTGTAGAGGCCTGGCAGGGTCTATTCATCAGTGCCAACCTTCGCTACCCATCCATCCATCTATACCATTATTGATCACCTGGCTGGCTTGCAGTGTGTGTGTGTGTGTGTAGATGGTGTGTGCGTCTGTGTAGAGGTATGTGTGTGTAGAGGTATGTGTGTGTAGAGGTGTGTGTGTGTAGAGGTGTGTGTGTGTAGAGGTATGTGTGTGTAGAGGTGTGTGTGTGTAGAGGTGTGTGTGTGTAGAGGTGTGTGTGTGTAGAGGTGTGTGTGTGTAGAGGTGTGTGTGTGTATGTTATAAGGCCTGGACACTGTAGCAAGACATCTGGATCCATGATGCATCATCTCTCTTTAAGATATTTTTATTAAATCTACCTTCTTTGTATCTTTGTGTGTGTGAATGTGTGTGTGTCCCTGTGTGTGTGTGTCCCTGTGTGTGTGCGCCCCCAGGTGGTGAGTG
>NC_140381.1:1080000-1087500 GCF_054491055.1 Hypomesus nipponensis | reverse complement strand
CTGGAGCCCATCCTGTACCCCCTCCACCTGGAGCCCATCCTGTACCCCCTCCACCTGGAGCCCATCCTGTACCCCCTCCACCTGGAGCCCATCCTGTACCCCCTCCACCTGGAGCCCATCCTGTACCCCCTCCACCTGGAGCCCATCCTGTACCCCCTCCACCTGGAGCCCATCCTGTACCCCCTCCACCTGGAGCCTATCCTGTACCCCCTCCACCTGGAGCCTATTACTCTACCAATTGAGCCATCCCCTTCTGAAGTGGTTCCTGTCCGTGTGTGTTATGTGTGTGTGTGTGTTTGTGAATGTGTGTGTTTGTGAATGTGTGTGATTATGTGTGTGCGCGTGTGTTTGTGAATGTGTGTGTGTGTGTGAATGTGTGTGTGTGTGAATGTGTGTGAGTGTGTGTGAATGTGTGTGAGTGTGTGTGAATGTGTGTGTGTGTGTGAATGTGTGTGTGTGTTTGAATGTGTGTGAGTGTGTGTGAATGTGTGTTTGTGTGAATGTGTGTGAGTGTGTGTGAAGGTGTGTTTGTGTGAATGTGTGTGAGTGTGGGAATGAGATCCTGTCTGCTGAAAGAGCAAAGCTGCAGGAGCCAATGAGGGATAATTACATGTTGTTGAATGCTGTGTGTGTGTGTGTGTATCCTCCCAGCCCCACAGGTAATGTGTTGTGTTGTGCACCAGCCCTGGGAGTTTAATGGAACCTGTGTTAATTCGTCCCGCTTCAGTAAGTTGCTGTGACACCCATGGACGCACACACAGCTCCTGTTCATGCCTGGGGCTAGACGCCTCATTTTAACATGGATACTTGTGGCAGGGCTTGAAATGCACTTTTTGACTTGGTAGCGCTGGTGTCCCAACTTTGAAAAATTAGCAGCACGACCCAACATGTAGGAGAACCCACCGCAAGTTTTCATGTTGTCTTTTCAACTCCGTGTCACGTGACCACGGAGCACATTGACAAGGAGTAACTGAGGGGCAAATTTTAAACAATCTAAAATCTGCATTAAAGTTATGAATGTAAAGATGAAGTTTAACTGGTTATGTAACGCTGGATAGAACGTTCGACCAGTAACTGTATCAGCTGACAGCAGGCAGCTAATTTGTGAGGGTTTTTGTAAAGAAATAAAACAGGTCACAATGATTATTTGCACTTGCAATTTCAATCCCTGTGTGGGAAATGAAGAGAGGTTAAGGGAAAGAGGGAGAATGGAGGGAGGAAGGGGGAGAGGAAGAGAGTGAGGGAGGAAGGGGGGAAGACGTAACAAGACTGAACTCCCGATGTGTCACCTTCACTCAGCTCCATGTTGAAAAGTTCCTCTCTCAAAGGAACTACAATTCCCATCAGCCCCAAAGAGAGAGGGGGAGGAGGCACAGAAAAGCGGAGAGAGGGAGGGAGGCAGAGAGAGACAGAGGGAGAGAGATAGAGATAGAGATAGAGAGAGTGAGAGAGAGAGAGAGAGAGAGAGAGAGAGAGAGAGATAATGGAGGGAATGTACAGGGAATGTACAGATTGAGGAAGAGGCGACGGAGAGAAAGTTATAGAATGGAGAGAGAATGGAAGGAGAGTAGATATGAGGGAAGAAGGGAATGGGACACTGGGAGAAGCAAAAGTGAGGCAGAAAAAAGAAGAGATGGAGAGATTCAGGGAGAGGGAGAGAAAGCGAGAGAGCAGAGAGGGAGGAAGAGAAGAGTCATGTTCTAGATGTGAGGTGATGCCCACTTTGCTCAGTCAAACTCCCATTGCAGCGCTGCGTGGGCACCGTGCTGTATAAATAACATACAGGCCACAGTTCAGAGAAAGAGAGGGAGGGAGGGGATGGAGAGGAGGGAGAGAGAAAAGAAGTAGGAAGAGAGGAGGGAGGGGGGAGAGAGGAGGTTAGAGAGAAGAGGAGTAGGAAGAGAGGAGGGTGGGAGGAGAGAGAAGAGGAGTAGGAAGAGAGGAGGGTGGTGAGGGGGGAGAGAGGAGGGAGAGAGAAGAGGAGTAGGAAGAGAGGAGGGAGGGAGGGGGGAGAGAGGAGGTGAGAGAGAAGAGGAGTAGGAAGAGAGGAGGGAGGGGGGAGAGAGGAGGTGAGAGAGAAGAGGAGTAGGAAGAGAGGAGGGTGGTGAGGAGGGAGAGAGAAAAGAAGTAGGAAGAGAGGAGGGAGGGGGGAGAGAGGAGGTGAGAGAGAAGAGGAGTAGGAAGAGAGGAGGGAGGGAGGGGGGAGAGAGGAGGTGAGAGAGAAGAGGAGTAGGAAGAGAGGAGGGAGGGGGGAGAGAGGAGGTGAGAGAGAAGAGGAGTAGGAAGAGAGGAGGGTGGTGAGGAGGGAGAGAGAAAAGAAGTAGGAAGAGAGGAGGGAGGGGGGAGAGAGGAGGTGAGAGAGAAGAGGAGTAGGAAGAGAGGAGGGAGGGAGGGGGGAGAGAGGAGGTGAGAGAGAAGAGGAGTAGGAAGAGAGGAGGGAGGGGGGAGAGAGGAGGTGAGAGAGAAGAGGAGTAGGAAGAGAGGAGGGAGGGGGGAGAGAGGAGGTGAGAGAGAAGAGGAGTAGGAAGAGAGGAGGGTGGTGAGGGGGGAGAGAGGAGGTGAGAGAGAAGAGGAGTAGGAAGAGAGGAGGGAGGGGGAGAGAGGAGGTGAGAGAGAAGAGGAGTAGGAAGAGAGGAGGGTGGTGAGGGAGGGGGGGATGGAGAGAAAAGGACGGAGGGAGGATCAACATAGGTAGGAAGGGAGGGGGAGGGAGGGAGGGAGGGAGGGAGGGAGGGAGGGAGGGAGGGAGGGAGGGAGGGAGGGAGGGAGGGAGGGAGGGAGGGAGGGAGGGAGGGAGGGAAGGAGAGGGATATAGACGGGTTGAGAGTGAGAGAACTATGGATAGATAAGGAGAGAAAATGAAAGCAGAGGATGATGAGAGGAAGAAAAAGCCAGGAGAGAGTGAACCAACCATACAGAGACAGAGAGGGAGGAGAGAGAGGGGGAAGGGTGGAGGGATAGACACAGATAGAGATAGAGAGGAGAGAGAGAGAGAGAGAGAGAGAGAGAGAGGAGGAGAGAGGTAAGATTCAGAGAGAACATAGATGGATCCATATATGGAGTTTACTGGAGAGATTTGAAAGGATGAGGGAGTGAAAAAGAGAGACAGGCAGATGGAAAAGAGAGATGGATTGAGATGTAAAACATGTACTGTACAGAGTTTGTGTAAATGTGTGTGTACGCGCGTGTGAGTGAGTGTAAATGTGTGTGTGCATGTGGATTTGTCTGTGTGTGACGAATGTGAGTGTATTGTGCTTGACTGACTGTAAATAGCCCATGTCAGTGTTTTGTCAGGATGTATATGTGTGCTCGTGTGCATGCCTTTGTGTGTGTGTGTATACCTACCTGTGTGTGTATACCTGCCTGTGTGTATATACCTACCTGTGTGTGTATACCTGCCTGTGTATATATACCTGCCTGTGTGTGTATACCTGCCTG
Organism: Hypomesus nipponensis; assembly: GCF_054491055.1. Lineage (NCBI taxonomy): Eukaryota > Metazoa > Chordata > Actinopteri > Osmeriformes > Osmeridae > Hypomesus > Hypomesus nipponensis. Next base: position 1,084,062 of record NC_140381.1, on the reverse strand, counting down.
TGTGTGTATACCTGCCTGTGTGTGTATACCTGCCTGTGTGTATATACCTGCCTGTGTGTGTATACCTGCCTGTGTGTATATACCTGCCTGTGTGTGTATACCTGCCTGTGTGTATACCTGCCTGTGTGTGTATATACCTGCCTGTGTGTCTATACCTGCCTGTGTGTGTATACCTGCCTGTGTGTATATACCTGCCTGTGTGTGTATACCTGCCTGTGTGTATATACCTGCCTGTGTGTATATACCTGCCTGTGTGTGTATACCTGCCTGTGTGTCTATACCTGCCTGTGTGTGTATACCTGCCTGTGTGTATATACCTGCCTGTGTGTATATACCTGCCTGTGTGTATATACCTGCCTGTGTGTGTATACCTGCCTGTGTGTATATACCTGCCTGTGTGTATATACCTGCCTGTGTGTGTATACCTGACTGTGTGTGTATACCTGCCTGTGTGTGTATACCTGCCTGTGTGTATACCTGCCTGTGTGTGTATACCTGCCTGAGTGTGTATACCTGCCTGTGTGTGTGATGCTCTCAGCAGCTTGTCTCATGCAGGCCCTGTATGACAGCCTCTCTGACTCTCTGTGTTAGTCATGGAGGGGATGATGATTAATCTCTCACTGCTAGCTAGTTAGCATTTCTCACTGGAAACTGCCTGACAGTGCTAGCTAGGTAGCATCTCTCACTCATTGTCAATTGCCTGACTAGTTTGCTTGTTCGCATCTTAGCCACAACTGCCTTGGCTAGGCTATGTTATACCAACAGGCTGTTAGCATGATAGCTAGGCTAGTTCAGAAAAGTGCAAAGCTGCCCAAGTTGAATGCTACGCTATGCACAGTATCAATAGAAAGAGACTGTTAGCAGTGTCAAGTAGCTTAAGCTGTGTTAGGGTTAGCGTATGTTGCTGTGTGAGGAGAGCTAGATAAGGAGGCTAACTACTAACTGCCTTAATTAAGAGTGTGACCTAGATATGAGGAAGGATTACTGGATGAACTGAACAGCTGTCAGAAAGAGAGAGAGAAAGATGGAGAGAGAGTGTTGGAAATAAGATAGGGAGAGGGGGATGGAGATGCAGGGAGAAGAAAGAGAGAGAGACGGAGACAGAAAATGTTGGAAACAGGAGATGGGGGGGGGGGGGTAGATAGAGGGATGATTGAGAGGGGGGGGGGTAGATAGTAGATAGAATCAGGGGGTAGATAGAGGGATGATTGAGAGGGGGGGGGGTAGATAGATGGATGATTGAGAAGGGGGGGGGGTAGATAGTAGATAGAATCAGGGGGTAGATAGAGGGATGATTGAGAGGGGGGGGGGTAGATAGATGGATGATTGAGAAGGGGGGGGGGTAGATAGTAGATAGAATCAGGGGGTAGATAGAGGGATGATTGGGGGGGGGGTAGATAGATGGATGATTGAGAGGGGGGTAGATAGAGGGATGATTGGGGGGGAGTAGCACATTGAGAAGGAAGAAGGAGAGCAGGAGAAGTAGCACACCTGGCAGTTTGCCACAGTCTCTCGCGTTTGAAAAGAGAGAGAGATAAATGGCATTGAACATCAGGCCTACCATATGTGTTCGACAGAGAAAGAGACAGAAACATAGAGAGAGAGATAGAAAGAGAGAGGTGGAGACAGAGAAAGACAGAGAGAGACAGAGAGAGACAGAGAGAGAGACAGAGATGAGAGAAAGAGGAGAGATATGGTGAGGAGAAGAGTCAAGGGAGGGTTGCAGCACGACGGAGGCCAGGGCAAGCTGGTGTGTGTGAGTGTGTGTGTGTGTGTGTGTGTGAGTGTGACATCATGCTTTTAGAGAGAGCGGCTGTACAGGGCCCCAGGCTAGGGCTGAATGGGTTCCAAACTGTTTTGTGTTCTTCCCTACTCCTGAATAATTCAGCCGTCTCCCGATGGACACTCAGAGTGGGACACTGCCACGTGTGTGTGTGTGTGTGTGTGTGTGTGTGTGTGTGTGTGTGTGTGTGTGTGTGTGTGTGTGTGTGTGTGTGTGTGTGTGTGTGTGTGTGTGTCTGTGTGTGTGTGTGTGTGTGTGTGTGTGTGTGTGTGTGTGTGTGTGTGTGTGTGTGTGTGTGTGTGTGTGTGTGTGTCTGTGTGTGTGTGTGTGTGTGTGTGTGTCTGTGTGTGTGTGTGTGTGTGTGTCTGTGTGTGTGTCTGTGTGTGTGTGTGTGTGTGTGTGTGTGTGTGTGTCTGTGTGTGTGTGTGTGTGTGTGTGTGTCTGTGTGTGTGTGTGTGTGTGTGTGTGTGTGTGTGTGTGTGTGTGTCTGTGTGTGTGTGTGTGTGTGTGTGTCTGTGTGTGTGTGTGTGTGTGTGTGTGTGTGTGTGTGTGTGTGTGTGTGTGTGTGTGTGTGTGTGTGTGAAAGATGGAAAGACTTAGAAATTGCCAGACTATTGTGAGTGTGATTGACAGTGTATGTGAGTGTGTGAGTGGGTGTGTGGGGGCGGGGGAATAGAATTAGACATAAAGAAATTATGCCTGGTACGTATGGTTGTGGAGGGGTTGTGTGTGCATGTGTGTGTTGGTGTGGGTGTGTGCAAGTGTGTGTGTAAATGTGTCAACAATCTAAACTATGTGTTCTTCGGCTCAGTTCAGATTCTGGTTATTTTTCTTCTAAAGTCTTTGCTTCTCCAGAGTATGTCTCCTTCCTCTCTCCCCCCCACCCCTCTCTCCCCTCCACCCCTCTCTCCCCCCACCCCTCTCTCCCCCCACCCCTCTCTCCCCCCCACCCCTCTCTCCCCTCCACCCCTCTCCCCCCCCCACCCCTCTCTCCCCCCACCCCTCTCTCCCCCCCACCCCTCTCCCCCCTCCTCTCTTTCTGTCTCTTCTTCCTCTCCCATCATCCTTTCTCTGAGTGTAGTGTTTATGTGTGTGGGTGTGGATAGTGTGTATGGATAATGTATGTGTGTGTGAGAGAGTGTGGATGGTGTGAATGGGTGTGGATAATGTGTGTGTGTGCAGGTTTGATGATTTGCTAATGAACTCCCAGTAGCTTAAACTCTTCTCTTAAGTCTGCAGAGCAAAGATAAAGAGAGAGAAAGCGGGGGAAAGAGAGAGAGCGATAGAGAGGGAGAGAGAGCAATAGAGGGAGAGAGAGAGAGAGAGAGAGAGAGAGAGAGAGAGAGAGAGAGCGGGGGAGAGAGAGGAAGATAGAGACAGTGGGGGAGAGACAGAGAGAGAATATGTGGTCACTGCACAACAGGTGAAGTTGAGATGCACAGTTACAAATGTAAGAAATACAAAGAGCAATATTTTGAAAAAAGTAACCAGTTAATGACAAACCAGCCCAAGCTTGATGCTGGTGAGAGACTCAGCATAATTATGGGGGAACTGACAGATCTGTATGACACTGTCACTACCTGAGCAACAGTGAATCAACCATTTACAGCCTAATTGTTAAAACTATTCTTTTATCACCACCACACACACCATTACACACTCCATCACACACGCAAACTTAGTTGTACCAGTTTTTTCAATTTTTTGTCTGAAATAATTTCCTCCCCTCCAGCTCACTTCAACCTCCTCCACCCCTTCTACCCCCTTATCCTCTGGTGGTCTGTCTGGTTGTGTGTGTGAGCATGTCTGTGTGTGTCTGTGTGTGTGAGCATGTCTGTGTGTGTGTGTGAGCATGTCTGTGTGTGTGTGTGTGTTTGCTAAATAATAGGAGTCCCAGTACATTAGATCTCCGCTGTTGTCTAATCGCCAGTGGCTCTCAGCATCTGTCTCACACACACACACACACTCACTCACTCACAGCCGAGCATTAGTGTTTTAGCTGTGTGTGTGTGTGTGTGAGGTTGTCCGTATTTGTGTGAGTGTGTGTACGTATATTGGAGTGTATGTGTGTGAAATGACTCCCATCTGTAGACTGGCTATTGATTTGCCATGGAAACGGTGGCATGGTGACTGTCGTGTGAACAACGAAGATGATAGAGAGGGGGGAGAGAGAGGGGGAGAGAGAGGGGGAGAGAGAGGGGGGGAGAGAGGGAGACGGGGGGGAAGAGGGAGAGGGGGGGAGGGAGAGGGGGGAGGGAGAGGGGGAGAGAGAGAGGGGG
>NC_140381.1:1070000-1075000 GCF_054491055.1 Hypomesus nipponensis | reverse complement strand
CGCCTCTCCTCTTCTCTCCTCCTCCTCGCCTCCTCTCTCCCTGTCTCCTCTCCTCGTTCCTCTGGCCTCTCCTCTTCTCTCCTCCTCGCCTCCTTTCTCCCTGTGTCTCCTCTCCTCGCCTGTCTTCCTCCTCTCTCTCCTCCTTTCCTTCACTCCATCTGTCTATTACTCTTTCTTCCTCTCCTTCATTGTGTTCCTGAATCATCCTAATCCATCTAACTACCCCCAAACTTCCCCAAGTACTGTACTCAGGTGCTGAGTGTACAGAGAGAGTGTGTGTGTGTGTGTGTGTGAGAGAGAGAGAGAGAGTGTGTGTGTGAGAGAGAGAGAGAGTGTGTGTGTGTTTGCATGAGAGAGAGAGTGTGTGTGTGTGTGTGAGAGAGTGTGTGTGTGTGTGTGTGAGAGAGAGAGAGGGAAAGAGAGAGACAGAGAGAGAGGGGGAAAGAGAGAGAGAGACAGAGAGAGGTTCCACAGAGGCAAAGATGCTGACAGCTGAGTGTGTGTTTATGACGGCTTTGATGTCTAATATGTCTATTGCTTTGATGCCCACAGTGGAACGCCTTGTTATTGTGTGTCAGTTTGTGAGTGTGTTGTGGGAGTGTGGGTGTGTTGTGTGTGTGAGTGTGTGAGTGTGTTGTTGTGTGTGACAGGTTTGATGTTCTTGTTTTCTTTTCGCGGTTCCCTTATCTCCAGACACATCCTCTCTTCCTTACTTCAATCTCTCCCTTTCCCTCTTTCTCTACCTCCACTCTGCCTCTCCATTCCTCCAGCGTATAATGTCTACATCTGGGATTTATTTAAAGTAACTGATAACATGTTGCTCGCAGGTTATAACTCTTTCCTCCCTCCCCTTATCTCTCCCCTCTCCCTCCATCTCTCTCTCTCCTTCCCTCTCTCCTGTGTAAGTCTGTAGGTAACCATGTTGTATATACGGTATGTAACCTGTGTGTGTGTGTGTGTGTGTGGTGCAGGATGAGCAGTCGTCGTTCTTCCAGTTTGGAGCAGCCCTGCAGCAGGAGGCTGTGCTGATGCTGGCCATCATGGAGGAGTACGACTGGCACGTGTTCTCCATCGTCACCTCCAAGTTCCCCGGGTACCAGCACTTCATCAGCACACTCAGGGGCTTCGTAGACCACAGGTGACACACACACACACACACACACATTGGGACTTTGGTACTTCACTCACACACCAGTGTTGTGTGGGTCCTGCAGGGCCTGGTTAACCTCTTTCTGTGTGCGCGTGCAGCTTTGTGCGCTGGGACCTGCAGAGCGTGGTGACGTTGGAGGCGGTGGACGGTGGAGACAGAGACTCCAAGTCTCACATCTCCCTGAAGAGAATCCAGAGCCCGGTCATCCTGCTCTACTGCTCCAAGGACGAGGCCAGGTAGGACACACCACGCTGGGACTGTGTGTCAGAGAGAGAGTGTCGGTAGGACACACCACGCTGGGACTGTGTGTCAGAGAGAGAGTGTCGGTAGGACACACCACGCTGGGACTGTGTGTGTCAGAGAGAGAGTGTCAGAGAGTGTGTCAGAGAGAGAGTGTCGGTAGGACACACCACGCTGGGACTGTGTGTCAGAGAGAGAGTGTCAGAGAGTGTGTCAGAGAGAGGCACTTTGTGACTGTGTGTGTGTGTGTGTGTGTGTGTGTGTGTGTGTGTGTGAGAGAGTGTGTGTGTGCATGTGGCCTTGTTTTACTGGCCAGAAATCCCCACAACGGTAAACTAAGAAAAAGTTGACCTTGTAGGGCCATTTTCTTGGTTCCCATAACTTAACTTGCTTTTTTAGGAGGGTCAGAGTGACATTAAAGTCCAATTTATATTTAGGTCGCCGACATAAATGGCGTCACGGTCGACACTTAACCGTCGCTTGAAAGTGTCGCCTACCAGGAGAAATTTCTACTGGCGCTGATGTCGTCACAGTGTCGCGCAAGTGTGATTGGCTAGATAGACGGCACGCGTCGTTGACTGCATTGTTTTAAATTTTCAGTGAACGCTCAACAGCTGTTTAATATGGAAGGAAAAGAGGAGAGATTGGCAGAGCAAGTTAGAACATATCCACACCTTTATAATGCCTGTCAAAATTAGCTACAGCCATTTTTCTCCGATCGATCACCTAGGCTACAAAGCGTAAACAATGTAACCATAGCTATGTGTTTGCCGAAGTATAAATGCAGCAGCTTCAGCGACACTTTTTTTTCTTCGTCTGCGACCATTTCAAAAGTGTCGGCGACATAAGTATAAACTAGGCTTAAGGGTTGGGGAGTTTGAGTTGAGGTTAGGGGAAAACCTGGATTTTTAGTGGGACTAAATTCTGAATCCCCACAAGGATAGACAAAACGTGTGTGTGTTTGTTTTTTTCTTGTCTATGAATACATGACATTTATTCATGTAGCAGACGCTTTTATCCAAAACGACTTCAAAGAGAGAGCTTTACAAAAGTGCATAGGTCACTGATAATAACAACAAGATAACAATAATAACCCAAACATTGCGGGCAGTCAAAACATGAAGTATACACGTGAAAAAACAACGAAAGTGCCAAAGGGAAGAACCATAAGAGCATGTAGTTAAGCAAGTTACAATTAAACCACATGAACCTTAAAAAGTGCAAGAGTGTACCTGTAGAAAAGCAATCGTTACCGGCCTCAAGCCTAGGGGAACTTGGGCCAGCACAAACAGGTCCCTTACACTTGAAAAGTGAAGCAACAAACACAGGTGTCAAGGCATGGAGTTCACTTTTATTGAACATCAATAAAAGACAGGCTACAATAAAAAGACAGGCTACAATAAAAGACAGGCTACCACAATCATTTCATGTTCACTGCCAAATGCATAATTAGTCAAGACAGGCTACCACCATCCATGGCCCAAAACCATGTTCAATCACAATCTTCAAACATCATTAAACAGACACAGACATCTTTTAACAACGTAACATGTCATTACCAGTATGCTTGTTTTTAGATCATCCATACATTTGCAGCAGTTCAAAACCAACAAAAAAAGGTTATATTACCTTGATAAGTGAAGGAACAAACACAGGCATGGAGTTCAAACAAAAGCTCCCCAATTCCTTCTTTATCCTTCCCTGCCTTGCAGAGTGCATCCACTGACACCTTGCTGTCCCTAGTGGACTGGAGTGAACCAAGCATGATAGGGGGCATGCCTGTATGTGTGTATGGGAGATTCTTTCATTCCTGTGGCTATTAGGAACCTAAATTCACTTGGCCGACATCATGATGTTTTTAAAAATGTAATTAATTAATTATTTCCTGCCAATGGCCATTACTGTCCCAATTGGACCCTGTCATGGGGTTTGGGGGAAGGTGTGTCTATATTGTGTGTTCTGTGTTGTGTAATGTTGTTGGCATTTGGCGTTGTTCTGTGTTTGGTGTATGTGTTTCTGACCCCTGCTGCACACTAATTTCCTTTTGAAGGATAAATAAAGTTGAAAGTTGAACCAAGCATGATAGGGTGCATGCCTGTATGTGTGTATGGGCGTGAACCAAGCATGATAGGGTGTATGTGTGTATGGGCGTGAACCAAGCATGATAGGGGGCATGGCTGTAAGTGTGTATGGGCGTGAACCAAGCATGATAGGGTGCATGCCTGTATGTGTGTATGGGCAACGGCACTGAGGATAGCCCGCTACACAATCAACAGTAAAATATTTCACAGTGAGTACGAGAATTGAAATATGTTACAACTAACTAACAAGAGCAGCAAGTTTCTCAATAAGAGTCCTTGTGACCCTGGAGGAAACTAGAATCAGGTTGAGCATGCTGGGAGACCGGCGAGCAGCGAGTTGCAGTAGTCCAACTTTGAGAGGACAAGTGCTTGGACAGCAGCTGGATGGAGTGCTCAGACAGGTATCTCCTGATCTTCCGCATGTTGTAGAGGGTGAATCTACACGACCGGGAGACTGCAGTAATGTGGGCTGTGAGGGAGAGCTCGTCATCCATGGTAATCCCGAGGTTCCTGGCAGAGGATGAAGGGGTCACCGTCGCAGATCCCAGGGTGATTGAGAGATCGTGGGAGATGGAAGGTTTGGCCGGGATGATGAGGATTTCTGTTTTGGCGAGGTTCAGCAGAGGTGGTGCTTGGTCATCCAGGCGGAGATGTCTGTGAGGCAGGCCTTGGTCTTAGCTGAGATCCCCGGATCAGTCGGGGGGAACGACAGGTACAGCTGCGTGTCGTCAGCGTAGCAGTGGTAGGAGAAGCCATGGGAGGTGATGATTGGTCCAAGTGAGGTGGTGTACAGATAGAAGAGGAGGAGTCCAAGGACGGAGCCCTGTGGGACACCAGTGTTTGGTCACCAGAATAGAAAACACAAAGCCAGAGAAACTCCCCAAGTGCAGAAACACACAGACACAGTGTGAAACAGTGTGTGTACCCGTGTGTATAACAGTGTGACCCCCCTACAGTTACATACTTGAGGAGGCCCGCTCCCTGGGCCTGACTGGCGCGGGCTACATCTGGATTGTACCAAGCGTGACCACGGGGAACCCCGACATCCTGCCCGATGCCTTCCCCCTGGGGATGATCTCCGTCTCCTACGACGACGGGGAGTACCCGCTGGAGATGCGCGTGCGTGATGGCGTGGACATCATCTCCATGGCAGCATCTGCCATGCTGCAGGAGAAGGGGGAGGTGCCCGAGGCCCAGTTCAGCTGCTACGACCAATCAGAGAAGAGCCCTGGGAAGGTCCCGCCCAGCGCGCTGAGGAGGTGAGGGACAGTATGTGTGTGTGTGTGGTACAGATATGTATGAGTGTGGTCTATATATTTGTGTATGTGTGTGGTATAGCTATGTATCTGTGTGTGGTATAGTGATGTATGTATGTGTGTGTGTGTGTGATATAGATATGTATGTGTGTATGGTATAGATATGTGTGTATGTATGTGTGTGTGTGTGTGATATAGATATGTATGTGTGTGTGGTATAGATATGTGTGTATGTATGTGTGTGTGTGTGTGTAAGATGCTCTGTTGGACTCC
>NC_140381.1:1025000-1067500 GCF_054491055.1 Hypomesus nipponensis | reverse complement strand
CACTCACACACACCACACACACACTCACACACACCACACACACACTCACACACACCACACACACACTCACACACACACATGTGTACCAAACAGGCAGGTAGACAGACAGACAGACAGACAGACAGACACAGAAACACATCCAAGTACAATCCCTGTTTATCTTGTTAGTACTGAACTCTAAACCGTGTGTGTGGGTGTGTGTGGCTGTGTGTGTGTGTGTGTGTGTGTTGCAGCAACACCACCTTGGGAGGCTCCTACATAAAGCAGTGCTGTAAAGGCTTCTGCATTGACATCCTGAAGAAGATCGCCCGCAACGTCAAGTTCACCTTTGACCTGTACCTGGTGACCAACGGCAAGCACGGCAAGAAGATCAATAACGTCTGGAACGGGATGGTGGGGGAGGTACGCTCTCCTGCTCCTCCTCTCTACCCATACAACTGCCTCTCCCTCTCTGTCTCCCTCTCTGTCTCCCTCTCTCTCCCCCTCTCTTTCTCCCTCTCTCTCTCCCCCTCTCTCTCTCCCTCCCTCTCTCTCTCCCTCTCTCTCTCTCCCCCCTCTCTCTCTCCCCCTCTCTCTCCCCCTCTCTCCCTCTCTCTCTCTCTCCCTCTCTCTCTCCCCCCTCTCTCTCCATCTCTCTCCCCCTCTCTCTCTCCATCTCTCTCTCTCTCTCCCCCCCTCTCTCTCTCTCTCTCTCTCCGTTTCTCTCTCCCATCTCTCCCCCCCCCTCTCTCTCTCTCTCTCTATACCATGTTTACTGATATTTCTCTCTTCCCTCATTTCTGATACTCTCCTTGCTACTCATTGTCTCTCTCCCTCATTTCTCTTCATGATAATCTTCCCATCCTCTTGTCCTCCCTCTCCTCACTCTCCAGGTGATGACTAAGAAAGCAGTGATGGCTGTGGGGTCATTGACCATCAATGAGGAGAGGTCAGAGGTCATTGACTTCTCTGTGCCCTTCGTGGAGACCGGCATCAGCGTCATGGTCTCCCGTAGCAACGGAACTGTCTCGCCCTCTGCCTTCCTGGGTACCTCTCTCCTCCTCTTCTTGTAACTCCTTCTCCTCTTCTCTCTCCTCTTCCTCTCTTATTTCCTTCTCCTCTTCTCTCTCCTCTTCTTGTATCTCCTTCTCCTCTTCTCTCTCGTCTCTTCTTGTATCAAATTCTCTTCTCTCACCTCCTCTTCTGGTATCTCCTTCTCTTCTTCTCTCTCCTCCTCCTCCTCCTCCTCCTCTTGTATCTCCTTCTCCTCTTCTCTCTCCTCTTCTCGTATCTCCTTCTCCTCCTCTCTCTCATCCCCTCCTCTCCTCTACGTGTGTGTGTGTGTACATGTGTTATGATTGTAAGGATTGAGTGTGTGTTGGGGCATGTTTGGAACAGAATATTTGCGTCAAAGCATGTGTGTGAATCCATGCTTGCAGATGAGTGTGTGTATGCGAATGTGTGTGTGTTTGTGTGCGTCCTGAGTATCAGTGATGGTTCAGTATCCATCACACTCACATTACATGCAGCTCAACACACATTCTCTCTGGGTTGACTGAGTGTGGCTGTACCACACACACACACACGTCTGGCTCTCTGCCACCACCATGAAGCTATTCTCTGAACTTCTGTCCTGTTCCGCTACAACCACAGATCACACACATACACACACGGGCGAAACAGATCACTCAATGTCTGATTCCTGTCCCCCCCCCTCCCCCAGGGTTCTCTTCTTCCATCCAGGGGAATAATGAGAAATATGGAAATGTACTCCGTCAAACTCACTGTGACTAACTCTCTCCTCTCTCGCTCCTCTCTCTCGCTCCTCTCTCTCGCTCTCCTCTATCTCTCTCTCCTCTCTCGTTTTTTTTCTCTCTGTCTAAATCTTAAATCTTAATATTCTCCGCCTATCTTTCTGCTTTCCCTTTCTCCTCTCTCTCTCTCTCTCTCTCTCTCTCTCTCTCTCTCTCTCTCTCTCTCTCTCTCTCTCTCTCTCTCTCTCTCTCTCTCTCTCTCTCTCTCTCTCTCTCTCTCTCTCTCTCTCTCTCTCTCTCTCTCTCTCTCTACCTCTCTCTCTCTACCTCTCTCTCTACCTCTCTCTCTACCTCTCTCTCTCTCTCTCTTTCTCTCTCTACCTCTCTCTCTCTCTACTTCTCTCTCCTCTCTCTCTTTCTTTCTCTCTCTCTCTCTCTCTCTCTCTCTCTCTCTCTCTCTCTCTCTCTCTCTCTCTCTCTCTCTCTCTCTCTCTCTCTCTCTCCCTCTCAGAACCTTTCAGTGCCTCAGTCTGGGTGATGATGTTTGTGATGCTGCTCCTCGTCACAGCCATCGCTGTCTTCCTGTTTGAGTTTGTCAGCCCACTGGGCTTCAATCGCAACTTGGCTCAGGGCAGAGGTAGACACTCTCTCTCTCTCTCTCTCTCTCTCTCTCTCTCTCTCTCACACACACACACACACATATTGCCTAACATGCCCACTACCACAAGTGAGTTAACTTACAGACACATTGTATATTTAAGTTCAGAAGACGTCCTGTGTCTCCACTCTCACAACTATTAGACTGAGAAACTTCACTTCAACATTTTTATAATCCCCCTCCACACCCTCCCCCCTCCCCTCCCCCCCCTTCCCTCCCCCTCCCCCAGACCCTCACGGCCCCTCCTTCACCATCGGCAAGGCGGTGTGGCTGCTGTGGGGTCTGGTGTTCAACAACTCCGTCCCAGTCCAGAACCCCAAAGGCACCACCAGTAAGTTCATCGTGTCGGTGTGGGCCTTCTTCGCTGTCATCTTCCTGGCCTCCTACACTGCCAACCTGGCCGCCTTCATGATCCAGGAGGAGTTTGTGGACCAGGTCACCGGCCTGTCTGACAAGAAGGTTCGACTCTCACACACAGAGGCACAGTACACACACACACACACACGAACACACACAGTTGTGGCTCTGTGGGCAGAGAGCCTGGAGCAGGACAGGCCCTGCAGGGACAGCCCCAGGACTTCTCTGTCACACACACACACACATACACACATCACTTGTTGTTTTTGTGTGTGTGTGTGTGTGTGTGTCCAGCTCAAAGTGGCAGGGTCATCTATCTCTGTCTGATCCAGTAGCTAGTCTGTCTGAACAGCCACACACACTACACACACACACACAGACACACACACACAGACAAGGGTCCACCGCTGGAATCAACCAACCATACACAGGCTCCTCATCTATCCTGTTCTAGCCCTGTGATTGGCTGACAGACACACACACACACACACACACACACACTGATTCCCCGAGGGAAAAGGGTTGCTACCTGAATAGAACAATTCAGAGGCTATCTACGCGCGCACACACAATTGTACACAAACACACACACTGTGAGATGTATTGATATGGTGAACACGTAGTGTGTGCATCAACAGACTGATGTAGGTGATACTGAAGGTGGACCAGCCAATATCCCTCTCTCTCCCTCCCTTCCTCCCTTCCTCTCGTCCTCTCTCTCCCTCCCTCCCTTCCTTCCTTCCTTCCTTCCTTCCTTCCTTCCTTCCTTCCTTCCTTCCTTCCTTCCTTCCTTCCTCTCTCTCTCTCTCTCTCTCTCTCTCTCTCTCTCTCTCTCTCTCTCTCTCTCTCCGCTCTCTCTCCCCAACTTCCCCTCCCTCCATCCCTCCCTCCCTCCCTTCCTTCCTTCCTCTCTCTCTCTCTCTCTCTCTCTCTCTCTCTCTCTCTCTCTCTCTCTCTCCCCCTAACTTTCTGTCTCTCCCTCCCTCCATCCCTCCTTCTCTTCCTCCCTCTCTTCCTCCCTTTCTCTCTCTCTCTCTCTCTCTCTCTCTCTCTCTCTCTCTCTCTCTCTCTCTCTTTGTCTCCCTCTTTCTCTTTCTTTCTCTGTCTCTCCACAGTTCCAGAGTCCGTACTCGTATTCTCCCCCGTTCCGGTTTGGGACGGTTCCTAACGGCAGCACTGAGAGGAACATCAGGAAGAACTATCCCAACATGCACCAGTACATGGTGAAGTACCACCAGACTGGAGTCACTGAGGCCCTGGTCAGCCTCAAGACTGGGTGGGTCCCTCTCACCTCCTCCTCACCACCTCCCCTCCTCCTCACCACCTCCTCTCCCCTCCTCCTCACCACCTCCCCTCCCCTCCTCCTCACCACCTCCTCTCCCCTCCTCCTCACCACCTCCCCTCCCCTCCTCCTCACCACCTCCCCTCCTCTCCTCCTCACCACCTCCCCTCCTCTCCTCCTCACCACCTCCCCTCCTCTCCTCCTCACCACCTCCCCTCCTCTCCTCCTCACCACCTCCCCTCCTCTCCTCCTCCTCACCACCTCACCTCCTCCTCACCCTCTCCTCCTCCCCTCCTCCTCACCACCTCTCCTCCTCCTCACCCTCTCCTCACCTCCTCCTCACCCTCTCCTCACCTCCTCCTCACCCTCTCCTCCTCCCCTCCTCCTCACCACCTCACCTCCTCCTCACCCTCTCCTCACCTCCTCCTCACCCTCTCCTCCTCCCCTCCTCCCCTCCTCATCACCACCTCCCCTCCTCCTCACCACCTCACTTCCTCCTCACCCTCTCCTCACCTCCTCCTCACCCTCTCCTCCTCCCCTCCTCCTCACCACCTCTCCTCCTCCTCACCCTCTCCTCACCTCCTCCTCACCCTCTCCTCCTCCCCTTCTCCTCACCTCACCCTCACCTCCTCACCTCACCCTCTCCTCTTAGCTCACTGTTCTCTCTCGCCCCTTTCTCTGTGTTTGTCTCCTGTCCCTGTGTGTGTCTCCTCTCCCTGTGTGTGTGTAACAGGAAGCTGGATGCGTTCATCTATGATGCTGCGGTGCTGAACTACATGGCAGGCAGAGATGACGGCTGCAAGCTGGTCACCATCGGCAGTGGCTACATCTTTGCCACCACAGGCTACGGCATCGCCCTGCAGAAGGGCTCCTACTGGAAACGCCACGTGGACCTGGCTATCCTGGGGATCATAGGAGACGGTACACACACACTTCCCAGGCTTCATCTAGGCTGTGTGTCAGTTTGGATAAACAAATGTAATACCATATCATCCCTGTCTTCTCCTCCCTCATCCTCCTCCTCCCTCCTTCACCCCTCCTCCTCTCTCCACCCCTCCTCCTCCCTCCTCATCCTCCCTCCACATCTCCCCCCTCCTCCTCCTCCCCCAGGAGAGATGGAGGAGCTGGAGTCTCAGTGGTTGACGGGGATCTGTCACCATGAGAAGAACGAGGTGATGTCGTCCCAGCTGGATGTGGACAACATGGCTGGTGTGTTCTACATGCTGGCCACGGCCATGGGCCTGGCCATCATCACCTTCATCTCAGAGCACATGTTCTACTGGAGGCTGCGATACTGCTTCACGGGGGTCTGCTCCGGCCAGCCTGGTCTGCTGTTCACCGTCAGCAGGGTGAGGAGGGGGGATAGTGTGTGTGTAGTAGTGGGTTTGTGTGTGTAGTAGTGGGTTTGTGTAAGCCAGACAGCAGCAGCTAACACCTTAAGCCTTTTACAGTTGCTTTCTATTCTGCTGAACTCCCATCTCACTTCCATCTCTGTCCACTCTCCTCTCCTCCCCCCTCTCATCTCTCCTCTCTTCCCCCCTCTCATCTCTCCTCTCCTCCCCCCTCTCATCTCTCCCCTCCTCTCCCCTCTCTTATCTCTCCTCTCCTCCCCCCTCTGCTCTCTCCTCTCCTCCCCCTCTCATCTCTCCTCTCCTCCCCCTCTCATCTCTCCTCTCCTCCCCCCTCTCTCCCCTCCTCCCCCCTCTCATCTCTCCCCTCCTCCCCCCTCTCATCTCTCCCCTCCTCACCCCTCTCATCTCTCCCCTCCTCTCCCCAGGGGATCTGGAGCTGTATCCATGGCGTCCATATAGAGATGAACAGGAAGGCTCCAGAGCTGGACTTCAGCCCTCAGGCCAACATGCTGCACCTGCTCAAGTCAGCCAAGCAGATCAGCCTGGCCTCCCCCTCGGTCACCCAGCCCAGCCTCATGGACATGATGTCTGGCAAAGGTACACACACACACACACTCCAGACACACACTCCACACACACACACACACTCATTTCTCATAGTAGCTCATCAGATAACTACCATAAAGGCTGAAGCCTTACCACAGAGACCTGGGTTCAAATTCGGCTGCATGTCTTTCCCCCTCTCCCTCTCCCTCTCCCTCTCTCTCTCTCTCTCTCTCTCTCTCTCTCTCTCTCTCTCTCTCTCCCTCTCCCTCTCTCTCCCTCTCCCTCTCCCTCTCCCTCTCTCTCTCTCTCTCTCTCTCTCTCTCTCTCTCTCTCTCTCTCTCTCTCTCTCACCTGTCACACTTCACTTACAATATGTCCAGTAAAGCATAAAAAAGCCCTCAAAATATATATCTTAAATTTCTCCATGTCTTTGATGTTCCACAGGAAACTCTGTTCACAGTCTTTCTCCTAAAGGCCCAGCTGGTCTCTATAGCAACGCTGCTGGTCTCCAAGGTTTCCTGTCGTTGTCGGGGCGACACAAAGACCTTCTTAACAATGCCACTCCGTTCCCTGGGCAACCGAAACACCAACATCCTCTCTCCCTCAGCGACGGGAACCCCAACAAGGCGGACCTCGGCATTGCCGCCGACAACGGGGAGCCCCGCCCTGCTGGTCTCTCGGGCACCGCCTCCAAACCCCGCGCCTTATGGAAAAAGAGCGTGGAAACTCTGAAGCAGAACCCTGGACCAATCGCGTCGCCCAGTTTCTCTGGTCCCGCCCCCACGCCGGGGCCTGCACCTATGAAGAGCCAGCGCTACCTTCCAGAAGACCCACCCCGCTCCGATATCTCCGACTGTTCCAGCCGCCCAGCCTCCCACAAAGACCTTGACCCCGCCCCTGCCATGAGGGCGGCCTTCAAACCGGCCAATCAGCTGAAGAAGCGTGGCGGGGGTGGTGGGGCCGGCGGGGCAGGGGGGAGGAGCCAGGAGAAGATCTACTCCATCGACTCCGACCAGGGCAGCCTTCTCTCCGCCCCCCTCTACCAGCGAGAAAGCCAGGGAGGGGAGGAGCAACACCTCTACCCCCCCGGCCACGCCCACATGGCCGACGCCCACCTGAACGACGCCCACCTGGGCGACGCCCCCGTCCTGCAGCTCAGCGCCACCCTGCTTCACCACAGCCACAGCGCTGACGCAGAGCTGCACTCCCTTAAGGACAGGAAATACAGCACATACACACACACCAGGTACCAGGAGACAGGGGGACAGGGACACACACCAGGTACCAGGAGACAGGGGGACAGGGGGACACACACCAGGTACCAGGAGACAGGGGGACAGGGGGACAGACACCAGGAGACAGGGGGACACACACCAGGTACCAGGAGACAGGGGGACAGGGACACACACCAGGTACCAGGAGACAGGGGGACAGGGGGACACACACCAGGTACCAGGAGACAGGGGGACTGAGGAACAGGGGGGGACACACCAGGTACCAGGAGACAGGGGGACAGGGACACACACACCAGGTACCAGGAGACACTGGAGACAGGGGGACAGGGGGACAGATACCAGGTACCAGGTACCAGGAGACAGGGGGACAGACAGACAGGGGGACAGGCAGACAGACAGACAGACAGACAGACAGACAGGCAGACAGGCAGACAGGCAGGCAGGCAGGCAGACAGGCAGGCATGCAGGAAGTATTGTTTCTCTCCTTGTTTCAGATGTGTTGTAATCCCATGCGTCCTCTCCCCTCTGCCTCCCCTCAGTGCTAAGGAGAAGGCTTCAAGCTCGTTTGAGGCCCCGGGCTCATCCCGGGGCCCTCACTGCCGCTCCTGCCTGGGTCGTCTGAGCTCCGGCCTGTTCTCGCTCCGCAGCGGCTCCCAGACGCGCTGCGACGCCTGCTTGCACCTCGCCACCCTCTACGACATCAGCGAGGACCGTCACCACGGCTACCAGCCCCCCCAGGCCGCCCCCGCCCCCACCGACATGTTCACTCACTTCCTCCCTCAGAGCCAGCTGGGGCCGGTGGGGGAGGGAGACGGCCTGGTCAGCCACTACCTCCCCCCCTCCTCCCCCTCGCAGCGCCTCCCCCGCCAGCCCTCCTACGAGAACCTCCCGGAGCCCCACCCCCGGCAGGGGGGCCGTGGGGGGCGGGGGGAAGAGGGGGAGGGGCCGTACGCCAACGTGTTGACCATGCGGTCCGAGCGACCATACAGCTCCCGCTCTCCCCCCTCTCCCCTCTCCCACCGCAGCCTGGACGCCCCCGCGCCCCTCCCCCTCCCCCGCCGCTCCAAGAGCCTGTACCCCGACCGGCCCTCCCACAACCCCTTCCTCTCCGCCCCCCAGCAGGCGCAGGGCGCCCGGCTCGTCCACGGACGCTCCTCCCACGAGATCTACAAGCCGACGCCCGCCCCCTTCGCGCTCACGCTGGGTAACCACGGTAACCAGCAGCAGCATCACCACCATCAGCACCACCTCTTCCTGCAGCAGCAGCAACAACAGCTCCAGCAACAAGAGGCGGCCGTCGTTGCCGCAGCGACGCAGCAGTTCTTCTATCCCCAGGAGAGCGCCATGATGTCATACGTGGCCCCGCCTCCCGTGACCTCTCAGCAAATCAGCTACGTGACGGCGCCGAGGGCTTCCAGCGCCGGGGGCAACAGGCCACGCCTTTACCGACGTATGCCCAGCATAGAGTCTGACGTCTGAGATATACACACACACATATACACACACTCATACACACATATACACACGCACATACATATATACTCATACACACACACACGTTTCAGACACACACACGCTTAAGAAACACACAATCACTGATGGACGTTTAAAACCCCCACACACACACTCCGCACACACACTTTTTACTGATGCATGCTTTAAACAAACACACAGACACACTTAATCTCTCAAGATGGACTGAGAGAGTCCATCAACAGAGCCCTGCCTGGCTTTGAGGGGCTGGGTGAGGCAGGGCTGGGGGGAGGCAGGGCTGGGGGAGGTAGGGCTGGGGGGAGGCAGGGCTGGGGAGAGGCAGGGCTGGGGGGAGGCAGGGCTGGGGAGAGGCAGGGCTGGGGGAGGTAGGGCTGGGGGGAGGCAGGGCTGGGGGAGGCAAGGCTGGGTGAGGCAGGGTGGGGGGGAGGCAGGGCTGGGGGGAGGCAGGGCTGGGGGAGGTAGGGCTGGGGGGAGGCAGGGCCGGGGGGAGGCAGGACTGGGTGAGGCAGGGCTGGGGGTAGGCAGGGCTGGGGGTAGGCAGGGCTGGGTGAGGCAGGGCTGGGGGTAGGCAGGGCTGGGGGGAGGCAGGGCTGGGGGGAGGCAGGGTTGGGGGGAGGCAGGGCTGTGTGAGGCAGGGCTGGGGGGAGGCAGGGCTGGGGGGAGGCAGGGCTGTGTGAGGCAGGGCTGGGGGGAGGCAGGGCTGGGGGTAGGCAGGGCTGGGGGGAAGGCAGGGCTGGGGGTAGGCAGGGCTGGGGGGAGGCAGGGCTGGGGGGAGGCAGGGCTGTGTGAGGCAGGGCTGGGGGGAGGCAGGGCTGGGTGAGGCAGGGGTTATTGGGGGTGTGTAGGAGGGGCACAGAGCACTGCTGTGTATGTGCAGGAAAACATTATCTGGAGGAACTAAGGCCTCCTGCTATCTCTCCCTCTCTTTCCCTTTGGTTGAGTTTCCTAGATGTTGCACTAATTCAGCTGTGAACAGTAATACCACCAGTCATCATAACAGACAGACAGACAGACAGACAGACAAACAAGACCAAGTGATTGTGTCTAGTCTCCATAGAAACAGACTGACCAGAAGAAAAATGATGTCATAAATACCAATCAAACAATCAATCAATTAACCAATCGAACATTCCAACTAGTTGACCAAATATAGTCATGGACCAACCAAGCAAGGGACTAGATCTGTCTGTCTGGTCTAGCTGATCCGTCTGTCTGGTCCAGCTGATCCGTCTGTCTGGTCCAGCTGATCTGTCTGTCTGGTCTAGCTGATCCGTCTGTCTGGTCCAGCTGATCCGTCTGTCTGGTCCAGCTGATCTGTCTGTCTGGTCTAGCTGATCCGTCTGTCTGGTCCAGCTGATCCGTCTGTCTGGTCCAGCTGATCTGTCTGTCTGGTCCAGCTGATCCGTCTGTCTGGTCCAGCTGATCTGTCTGTCTGGTCCAGCTGATCTGTCTGTCTGGTCCAGCTGATCCGTCTGTCTGGTCCAGCTGATCTGTCTGTCTGGTCTAGCTGATCTGTCTGTCTGGTCCAGCTGATCCGTCTGTCTGGTCCAGCTGATCTGTCTGTCTGGTCCAGCTGATCCGTCTGTCTGGTCTAGCTGATCTGTCTGTCTGGTCTAGTTGATCTGTCTATACCATCTCTCTCTTCCCAATATGACAACATTCAGGACACAGCATGCTTCCCTAGGCTCTGTAGTAGAGCAACACACAGGGTAACACACACACACACACACACCCACGCACACACACCGTAGAGTAGGTTTGTACAGTAGGGTGTGTGAGGAGGCAGAGTTTATAGATGTGCACTTTGTAGATTTTATACCCTGTGTCACCTAGCACTGGTGTCTGACCAAAAACACATTTTCTACTGATGTTCCACTGACTTTCTACTGATGTTCTACTGATGTTCTACTGACGTTCTACTGACTTCCTACTAACGTTTTACTGACGTTCTCTACTGATGGTCTTTACTGACTTTCAACTGATGTTCCACTGACGTTCTACTGGTGTTCCACTGACGTTCTACTGGTGTTCTACTGGTGTTCTACTGACATTCTCTACTGATGTTCTCTATTGACATTCTACTGATGTTCTAATGATGTTCTACTGATGTTCATGCTGCACAATTGGATCTGATCTTTTCAATGGAAGGAAAGAAGGTAGATAGGAAGGAAGGAAGTTAAGAAGGAAGGAAGGAAGGAAGGAAGTAAGGTAGGTAGGTAGGTAGGTAGGATTATAGAGTAAATCCTGCTGGAAACTGGATACGTTCAGAGCTACTTAATGAAACAAAACAAACACACAACACGCTGAAATCCATAATCTAGTGAAAAACGGGATTGATTTTCAACCCCAGAATTATGAAGAAAGAGGAGAGGAGTTGATATCCCATTAGCTGAACAATAGCTGTGACACACACACACACACACACACACTCTGCCTTGTCTGTAGAGTGACAGTGGATGCAGCTCCCTCTCTTGGTGTCTGTAGAAATGGGTGTGTTTGAGCTATATGCACAATATCAGGTTGCAATATAATACTCTACTATTGTACAGGACTTTCTTGATTTGAAACATGTCATTCCTTTTTCTTTGTCAGATCTTGAATGGTGATAAGTGTAGATTCATTTACAAAGTGTTTTTATTATGATAGTTAAAAGACTCCAGCATGTTTTTAGCCTCTTGTGTAAATCAGCTCTGATGTTGGTGACTGAGTTCTAATGGAGGAACTTTCACTGTACAGACCGTTCTCTAACATAAGGTTAACTGTTGTCTGTGTGTGTTTGTGTGTGTGTGTGTGAGTGAGTGAGTGAGTGAGTGAGTGTGTGTGTGTGAGTGTGTATTTACATCACCTTTATTACTAAGCCCACAGTCTGGTTGTGTTGAAACCAGTCATGAGGAACTCTACTGCATGATGTGTGTTTCCTGGGGGACCTGTTTTGCTGCGACACCCATGTCCTTCCCTGGTAGACTGGTCTGTGTCCACACTCACATCCTAACCCTAATCCACCCGTACTGCTGTACTAGATACCCCATACTAGTGTACTAGTCCTAAACACACACTAGACCTAGACCCATAATAGATTTGGACTACTGGACTAGAGTACTAGGTCTGAGGTCAAGATTAAGACTACTGGTCTAACCCTAGACCAGTACTAGTGGACTCTCCCATACAATCAAGTGCACTAACTTCAACCCCATAGCTAGTACACTTCAAGGCTAGTACACTTCAAGGCTAGGGTTCAGGGTGTGAATGAGGACAGTCTTCCAGTCCAAAACTGTGTATCAGACCTGGGAACCAGAGGGGGGGATTCGAACCCATGTACTTGTGAAGTGTATATACTAGCTTGTCACTCAGCACCAATGTACAATTGTAAATAAGTAAAGGTTACATTTTTCTAACTGCTTTGTTACTGCATATCTTGTCTCTCTTTCTTACCCTCTTTCTCTGCATACAGTCCTTTAAGACCTTTGATTCTCCCTCCCTCCCCATCCTTCATTCCTCTCTCCCTCCCTCTTCTTTCCCTCCCTCCTCTCTCCCTCCCCTTCCCTTTTCCCTCCCTCCCTCTCTCTTCTCTCCCTCCTCCCTCTCTCCTTCCCTCCTCTCTCCCTCCCCTTCACTCTTCTCTCCGTCTCTCCTTCCCTCCTCTCTCCCTCCCTCCCCCCTTCCTCCTCTCTAGGTAGTTTGTTGTCTACTCGTGGAAAGTGCACAGGGTCTTTTGAAGTGCTGAACAAGGGCTCTCATGGTCCTGTGCTCTGTTTACAATGCACCCTGTGAGTGTGTGTATGTGTGTGAGAGTGTGTGTGTGTGTGTGTGTGTGTTTAGGTCTATGTTCGGGTAAAAGCTGTATTTTTATATTTTTCTCCCTCAGGAGAAGGACGCTCTAATCTGGGCTGAAGTGGGACAGGAGAGGAGCAGAGAGCACACACACACACACACACAGTCTCACACACATACACACACACAGTCTCACACACACACACACACACACACAGTCTCACACACACACACACAGTCTCTCACACACACAGTCTCACACATACACACACACACACACATACACACACACACAGTCTCACACACACACACAGTCTCTCACACACAGTCTCACACACACACACACACATACACACACACACAGTCTCACACACACACACAGTCTCTCACACACACAGTCTCACACACACACACAGTCTCACAGTCACATACAGTCTCACACACACAGTCTCACACACACACACACACATACACACACACACAGTCTCACACACACACACAGTCTCTCACACACACAGTCTCACACACACACACAGTCTCACAGTCACATACAGTCTCACACACAAAGGCCACATGCTACCACTGAGTACACACCAGTGCAGTAGATCTGTCAAAACCTAGAGAGTAGTGATGGGAGGGGTCCACAGTCACCATGCACAGGACAACATGTTATGGAAATCACTAACTTGTCAGATACCGTGTACAGGAAGTCTGTGTGTGTGTCTAACTCGCAAAGAGACATGATGTTAGGTGCTCATGGCCTAATTCTTTTTGACATGATCCATATGCTTGCATCTAATGGACACACACATGCCTGCACACACACGCAAACCTACACACACATACACACACACATGAACACACACACATACACACACCTACACACACATACACACAGTAAGAAGTGCACCTATTTTACTTACCAGCAGACAAACACACACAGAGAGACACACACACAGAGAGACACGCATGAACACACACATTCAGAAACGCACCTCTTATTTAATTAATAGATTGAGCTGCTCTACGTTAAGTTAAGGTCTATCTTAATGACAGCTAGATACGTGCTCTATATTCACACACACACACACACACACTTACACCCAAGGCATCATACACACTGACTCCTGAGAAGAAACACATCCCTGGCCACACACACATCTGAACACACACTCAACACACACACACATCTGAACACACACTTTACACACATGCACAGAGATATGCCTAGGAAATTGAGATATTATAGAGGTAGGTAATTAATGAAGGTTAATTTAATTAAAAATGTTAATTAAATTAATCTAGAATAACTCCTGGAAATCGAGAAAGGAGGGGATGAGAGGAGATTGAGAGAGAGGCCGAGAAATAGTAAAGAGACAGAGAGGGAGAGAGAGGCCGAGAAATAGTAAAGAGACAGAGAGGGAGAGAGAGGCCGAGAAATAGTAAAGAGACAGAGAGGGAGAGAGAGGCCGAGAAATAGTAAAGAGACAGAGAGGGAGAGAGAGGCCGAGAAATAGTAAAGAGACAGAGAGGGAGAGAGAGGCCGAGAAATAGTAAAGAGACAGAGAGGGAGAGAGGCCGAGAAATAGTAAAGAGACAGAGAGGGAGAGAGGGAGAGAGGGAGGAAGTAAGAAAGGGATGTATAGAGAGAGATATAGATTGGTGTGATCTGGTTTCATTTCTCGCTGCCCTGATACCATCAGCCTACACGCGTGTGTGTGCTGCCAGCAGTCTGTGTGAGTGTGTTTTCTGGTAATGTGTGTGTGTGAGAGAGGGAGAGCAGAGTGTCAGCCTACACGATGAACAAACCATGAAAATTCATAAGAACTGACGCCTACTCACACTTACTAAAAATACTGGAGTGAAACACAGGAGAGGAGAGGAGATCAGGGGGGAGAGGAGATGAGGGGGGAGAGGAGGAGAATAAAAAAGGAGAGAAGGAAAGAGTTTAGGTGAAATGAGGAGAAAGGTGAGTTGAGGAGGAGAGGATGGAGTCCAAAAGAACTGAGAAGAAATGAGAGAGGAGGAGAGACACAGGAGGAATGAAGTCAAAGAGATCAAAGGAGGGGTGGAGAGATGAGATGAAGGGTGGAGAGATGGAGGGGTGGAAAGATGAGATGAGGGGTGGAGAGATAGAGGGGTGGAGAGATGAGATGAGGGGTGGAGAGATGAGATGAGGGGTGGAGAGATGAGATGAGGGGTGGAGAGATGAGATGAGGGGTGGAGAGATGGAGGGGTGGAAAGATGAGGGTGGAGGGATGAGTGATAGCTGCTATTCTCAGCATCAGTCTGTGGTCAGCATTTCCAGCGGGGTGTGTGTGTGTGAGAAATCCGTTCTTTGCATTGCTTATCAGTTCTATTGAGATGAGTCAGTCATTAACACTCTAACACTCACTGACACACACACTGACACAAGCACACGTACACACACTCCCTTACACACATACACTTCCTCACACACACAGCTCAAATATTTTGTTCTACAGAGGAAGAATTTAAGTGTAGCCCTCTAAACACACACACACAGGGAGTTAGGCTGGTTGTGTTAATAACTAGATGCTGAAATGGAAGCAGAGTGTTTGGAGTAAATTTAGCTTTAATAATTTAGCTCATAATACACACACGTAATCACACACAGACTAACATACTCACAATCAGACATACACACTCACAATCAGACACACACACTCACCATAAGACACACACAATCAGACACACTCACTCACAATCAGACACACTCACCATAAGACACACACAATCAGACACTCTCACTCACAATCAGACACACACACCTAGTGGGCGACGTCCTGTGAGCAAGCTGAGGAGAAACTCCCCCCATGCTCCTGGTACGACACACACTACCACCAGGAACACACACACACACTACCACCAGGAACACACACACACACACACTACCACCAGGAACACACACACACACACACACTACCACCAGGAACACACACACACACACACACTACCACCAGGAACACACACACACACACACACTACCACCAGGAACACACACACTACCACCAGGAACACACACACACACTACCACCAGGAACACACACACACACACACTACCACCAGGAACACACACACTACCACCAGGAACACACACACACACTACCACCAGGAACACACACACACTACCACCAGGAACACACACACACTACCACCAGGAACACACACACACACACACTACCACCAGGAACACACACACACACACTACCACCAGGAACACACACACACACACTACCACCAGGAACACACACACACACACACTACCACCAGGAACACACACACACACACTACCACCAGGAACACACACACACACACTACCACCAGGAACAAACACACACACACTATGTGTGTGTGTTCCTGGTGGTAGTGTGTGTGTACCTGGTGGTAGTGTGTGTGTGTGTGTGTGTATTCCTGGTGGTAGTGTGTGTGTGTGTTCCTGGTGGTGCTCCTACCTGAACTGGAAAGTACAGGACCTCACTCTCTCCCTCTCTCTCTCCTGCTCTCTCTCCCTCCTTCTCTCTCTCTCTCTCTCTCTCTCTCTCTCTCTCTCTCTCTCTCTCTCTCTCTCTCCTCTCTCTCTCTCTCTCTCTCTCTCTCTCTCTCTCTCTCTCCTCCTTCTCTCTCTCTCTCTCTCTCTCTCCCTCCTTCTCTCTCTCTCTCTCTCTCCCTCCCTCTCTCTCCATCCCTCCCTCTCTCTCAGGCCTTGGCCTCAAACACAGACAGCAGTAGAATACCCACAATGCACTTCCTCACAAAAGATTCTTCGCCCACGGCTGCAGGCCAAGCAGCTGAAGTCTGGAGGCCTTGTGTGTGTTTATGCACGTGTGTGTGTGTGTTTGTGCACGTGTGTGTGTGTTTATACAAGTGTGTACATACACACACACAGATGACCATGCATGAAACATGGTTGCACTTAATAGTTAATGAGGTGAGGAGGAGTCAGTTGTCATGGTGACGGTGGGGCGTTTTAGCCCTCTGAGAAACCACACTCTAATCTGGGATTTGGACAAGTTCTCTACTGTCTGCCTGTCTGTGTCCACACACACACACTCTCTCTCACACACACACTCTCACACTCACACACACACACACTCTCTCACACACACACACACACACACACTCTCTCACACACACACACACACACACTCTCTCACACACACACACACACACACACTCTCTCACACACACACACTCTCTCACACTCTCACACACACACACACTCTCTCTCACACACACACACACACTCTCTCACACACACGCACACACACTCTCTCACACACACACACACTCTCTCACACACACACGGCCTCCTGAGCTGCTACTTCAGGCCAGATTAGTGTGATTGACTCAGAGGAGCTCTCCTGCTATGTAATTCAACACCTTAACACACACACACACATGCTATAACATACACTCTCTCACATACACACACATGCCATAACATATACTCTCACACACACACACACCCAAATGCTTTAAAATATACTCAAACACACACACAATCCTTGATTATATTATGTTGATATTAAACATTTTATAATTAAGGGAGAATGAAGGAAGGATGATGAAGGGAAAGAAGATGGA
Organism: Hypomesus nipponensis; assembly: GCF_054491055.1. Taxonomy (NCBI): domain Eukaryota; kingdom Metazoa; phylum Chordata; class Actinopteri; order Osmeriformes; family Osmeridae; genus Hypomesus; species Hypomesus nipponensis. The sequence goes on along the minus strand of NC_140381.1, from coordinate 1,050,464 downwards.
GGGAAATTGAAACGGGGAGGGAAGAGAGGAACAGGATGGAAAGCAGAGAGATGTGGAGAATAGGGGTGAGGGATGGGGGAGGCAAAGGAGAGAGAGGGTGAGGGAGAAGAGAGAGATGGAGAGAATAGGGGGGAGGGAGGGTGTGAGGGAGAGAGATGAACATATTTGAAACTACTGCAGGATGGATGGATAGATGGGGAGGTGAAAGTAAAAAAAAAAAAAGGTTATCCTGGAGCTACCCAGAGAAAGTGGCCTGAGAGTGTGTGTGTGTGTGTGTGTGTGTGTGTGAGAGAGAGTGTGTGTGTGTGTGTGAGAGAGAGTGTGTGTGTTTACATCCAGGCAAAAAAAGCTGCTTAATGGAGACAGAATGTCTCAGTAGACTCTCAGTTCAGAGCAGAGTCAGCATCACACACAGGCACACACACACACACACAGGCACACACACACACACAGGCGCACACGCACACACACACACAGGCACACACACAGGCATACGCTACTTTAACAAGAACTGACAGTTGAGGGAACACACCTGTTGAAGTCACATTCTGAGAGATGATGTCAGGGTACAAGAGGTGACAGCACACACACACACTCTCTCTCACACTCACACATATACACACACTCCCTCGCATACACATATAAACACTCTCACACACACACATCCACTTACACACAAACCCACACACATGCACTCTCACACAGACACACCTACACACTCTCACACACACACACGCCCACACACTCACACACATACATCCACACACATATGTTTGCATTAGGTTTGGGTTTCTGTGTGAGTGTGTGTGTGGTCAAAAGCTGATTTCAGATAGTCAGTTATTTTTAGTATATATATACAGTATGAAAGAGAGGTGAGTTATGTAAGTCAGTCTCCTCCTCTCTCTGGGCCTCATTTATCAAGCCGTTTGCGCCTTTTTCCAGGCGTTAATTGTTCGCAAAAACTGACTTAATGATGCAGGCTATTTACAAACCGGGCGCACTTGGGTAAAATCGCAGATTGCCTGCCGCATGAGCGAGAAAAGGCAAATTGCGCTTTCAATATGCGTTTGTGGGAGGGTCATGGGGAAAGTGGGAGGGTCGTGGGGAAAGTGGGAGGGTCGTGGGGAAAGTGGGAGGGTCGTGGGGAAAGTGGGAGGGTCGTGGGGAAAGTGGGAGGGTCGTGGGGAAAGTGGGAGGGTCGTGGGGAAAGTGGGAGGGTCGTGGGGAAAGTGGGAGGGTCGTGGGGAAAGTGGGAGGGTCGTGGGGAAAGTGGGAGGGTCGTGGGGAAAGTGGGAGGGTCGTGGGGAAAGTGGGAGGGTCTTGGGGAAAGTGGGAGGAGTGCGCCTCTATTCTGCAGGGGAAATTCTCCGCCTTTTAAAATCAGGTCTTAGGGAGCGCATTTTCCTGTGTGTACAAATGTACGTACCTTATTCAATGGAAGCAGTGATCCGAGCAAGGCGAAGACATAGGCCAATTTTTTTCCGATTGTGTGGATGTTCTTCATGTTCGTATGCTTCATGTTTTGGTTACCCGCAATGTTTTTGGGGCTATTGCGTTGTTAGTGATCATTGACCTATGCACTTTTGTAAAGATCTGTTTTGGAAGTTGCTTTGGATAAAAGCGTCTGCTAAATGAAGACATGTAAATGTTCTGCCCTATAATACTTCATGCACGTCACTACATTTAAGCTTGCGCTTTCTTTTTCCCGTAGGAAGATCCATGATAGAAATATGCGAGCCCTTGTTCTTTTAGAGGCGCGCAAATTACGCTTGAGGGCGGAGGACACGCCCCCAGAGCCAAGACACGCCCCCAGAGCCAAGACACGCCCCCAGAGCCAAGACACGCCCCCAGAGCCAGCAGTAAACTACCTTCTTTCTGTGAAGCGGTGGTGCAAAACGGTGGACCACACATTCCACCATCCTCCACCCTTCATCTCTCCACCCCTCCATCTCCATCTCTCCATCCCTCCACCCCTCCATCTTCATCCCTCCACCCTCTATCTCCGCCCATTTCTTATTTCTCTTTTATTTTTTATGTTTTTTTGTTTTTTTATGTATGTTTTGAATCTAGTTCTGAGCCCTTAACGTATCTTCCTGTCTCAGTCCTGCGTTGTCCGCTCCCGCAGATGTGCTGTGCGCTGGCGCCACCTGCTGGATGAGAAGCGTAACACCAGCAGATTTAATGACCGCTCCTTATGGAGAAGTTGCATCACGTCGCTTGCTTCTCTCTCTCCTCCATCTCTTTCTTTCTCTCTCTCCGTCTCTCTTTATCTCCTCTCTCTCTCCATTTCTCCTCTCTCTCCATCTCTTTCTTTTTTGTATTTCCCCACCCTCACTCTGGTGTCTCTGAGTTGGATAAATATTGCCGGGAGATATATAACGTGTTGCTATGGTGATCAGCACTTGGGTTTTTTCGCAGTGTTGTGGAAGACGGGGACGTACTGGTGCATGGGGAGCTCTGGTTTGAAGAGTGTGTGTGTGTTTCCGTGTTCAAAAGACGGGGGTAGACCGACAGGGTGGGGGAGACACGGGGATGGAGAGAGAGAGAGAGAGAGAGAGAGAGAGAGAGAGAGAGAGAGAGAGAGAGAGAGAGAGAGAGAGAGAGAGAGAGAGAGAGAGAGAGAGAGAGAGAGAGAGACGGGTCAACAGATCTTTAGAAGGGAACATATTCAAAGGAGGAAAAAAATACAAAAATAGCATCCATTTCATTCATACCACGCACTGTTCACCTGCTGTGAGTGTTTGCGCGAGCACCTGTTTGAGTGCGTGTGTGTGCGAGAGAGAGAGAGAGAGAGAGAGAGAGAGAGAGAGAGAGAGAGGGAGGGAGGGAGTGAGAGAGTGTGCGTGCGTGCGTGTGTGTGTGAGAGAGTGTGTGTGTGTGTGTGTGAGAGAGAGAGAGTGTGTGTGTGTAACCAAGTCTCGCACTGCAAACAGTCACCAGGGAGTATTTAACCCGATCCTCCTCTCTTCTACCTCCCTCCCTCTCCTCCGCATCTCCTGGGACGCATACTCAGTCTGTCTGATTGCACCCTCTGTGTGTTTGAGTGTGCGTGTATGTGTGTGTGTGCGTGCGCGTGTGTGCACTATCAATTAGCGAAGGTTGGTGCAACAATTATGATTGCTCTCTGTGTGTGTGTGTGCGTGCGTGCGTGTGTGTGTGTGTGTGTGTGTGTGTGTGTGTGTGTGAGTGTGTGTGTGAGAGAGAGCGATAACTGGTGCAGCATCATTGATCACCAGCTGGCTGCCTCTGAAGACTCCCTCTATGGACACACACCCGGGAACAATCTCGTTCAGGAGGAATGAACATGGCTATGAACGTGTGTGTGTGTCCGCTATCAGCTCGGTCCAGATGGCCGTATTCGAGGGGGTATTCTGGAACGTTCAGACACTTGTTGCTTCCCGCGACGTCTCAGCTCCTCGCGGACGTGTGAAACAGCCCTCGCGGTCAGCTGCGCCTTGCGAGTGGTTATCAAACTACGACGAGTCCGCGTCCTCTCTCTGTATCACAATCACTTTAACATTTTCACATTTCATTTATTTGGCAGACGCTTTTATCCAAAGCAAAATACAAATACTGCATGTATAAAGAAAACCACTTTATATTCAAATGACAATCCTAACATTTTGGATGAATGAATTTCACAATTTGAAATTGGCCATATTACTGCAGCATATTGCAAATGGGACATATTCAGTTCCACATGCACTTGAAACATAAAGGTTCGTGAGTTTGATTTCGTAGTGAGCTTATCATGGTCTGCCATTGAATAGCCTACACCAATTTAGTGTGATAATGGACTGCATGCACATTGTGTACCGATGTAGATAATACCAGTTTAGGCCCCCAAAATCTAAGAACTAGAGATCGATGTTGACGACAGAAGAACGAATCAACAGTTAAGGATTTAAAACAAACCTTGAGATCTGGAACGGTTTCAGAGTTCAGATCTTTTCTTACAAATTGTTTTAAAGTGCAGCGCGATTTCAATATCAAACTGGTTCCTCCTGTTCACAACTAGAATAAAATAAACAATTAAGATATTCCTACTCTGTTATCAGAGTTAAGGGTTAAGTTCTGTGCCAGCGCGCTACACATCAAGCGGACTCCTCACCTTTCAAACATGCGGGCTGTGTTGCCACCTTGTGGTGGTTAAGCGTAACCGACTCTGATGAACGGTGCAACATGAACGTTGGTTTACATCGAGGAACTAAGAGTCTCCGGTTTACCCCGCGCGCCAGCCCCCACAGTAACACAGACGCAGGAGCGCCGTATAGGGGGGAAAGTTAGTCAGGGCCCCTTAGAATCGTCCTGTCGGGGGCCCCAAAATAAAAATGTTCATAGAGTCCAAAATTCCTGGGGGTGCCCCTGCAGAGACGGGAAGAAATTCGACACCCACCGACACTGTCTATGACAAAGATGTACAAGATGAGGGAGCGCTTATTTACTCAACACAAGCAAAGTCACAAAGCAAACATGTCGATTCAAAGTTAAAAGCTTTTTTTTTTTATTATTATTATTATTTACTGCCAGAATCATTATTGTACATCAACAACTCAATGGGTTTTTTCACTTGTCGTTTTTACAATATGTACCACGTGTTTCATATCAGCACAGTTATGTTTATATACACTTTAGATAGTCCACAATATTACTGGAAGAGGGGAGAGGGTTCATGGCTGAAAGCATAAAAAATAAAAAAACGGAATTGAATCCATAACAAGATTGTGCTAAACGTGCTGGAGCCCCACAAACACACACAGCCACCCCGGCCAAAACAGACACACACAACCACACACACAACCACACACACAACCACACACACACCCTCTCTGATCAACAACATCCAGTGATAGCAGCTTCTTCAAAAGGCAAAGACAAAGTATGCATACCACACACACACGTCAGTAAGTGGCAGTTTTCCTGACACACACACACACACACGGAGTACCAGAGAGGTCAGTCAGGCGCTTGAGTAACTATGAGGGCCGACCACTTAAGAACCCCACTCTATGTCCCCCTCCTCCTCTCTCCCCCCTCTCCCCCCCCCCCCCCATCATCATCATCCCTCTCTTACCCCCCCCTCCTCCTCTCTCTCTCCCCCCCTCCCCCTAACCCCCCCCCCCACTCCCCCTAACCCCCCCCCCCCCACTCCCCCTAACCCCCCCCCCACTCCCCCTAACCCCCCCCCACTCCTCTCTCTCTCCCCCTAACCTCTCACCCCCCTCCTCTCTCTCTCCCCCCTCCCCCTAACCTCTCACCCCCCTCCTCTCTCTCTCCCCCCACTCCCCCTAACCCCCCCCCCCCCCCCGGATGTTCCCTCAGTGGTCCCAGGTGTGCTGCCGATCTCAGCTACACTGGAGAGATCCTGGACAGAGGCAGGGAAGAGGGGGGGAGGGAGAACTGTGGGAGGAGTCCCACATCATGATGTCATCACTGGAGAGACCATAGTCTTAGGGCGGAGCCTGCTCTGTGATTGGCCGGGTGGGGGAGGATGGTGTGGCTATTTATATATTTGAGTTTTTCTTTATTTGAAGCATCAGGACCAGTCGTCGTCCAGTCATCCATCAGCTGCTGATGAGCAGAGGTGAGGGGTGGGGGTGGGAAGGGGTTTGGGCGCAAAGGTCAAAAAGGGGCGTGGCTCAAAGCATCCGGTTACGTTTGTGAGTCGGCGAGTCTGTGATGACATCACTGCACTGGGCGGATCCCCTCTTGCGATTGGCTGCGGCGACAGTGTCCAGGTGCAGCGCCATCTCCTCGGAGATGAAGGTGTTAAGGTCGACGTCATGGAGACCGTTCCTGCGGCGGCCGGCGGGGGGGGCGGAGCTGTCGCGGAGGTGGGTGGGCGAGCCAGGGGCACCGGAGCGGACAGAGATGCTCGCCATCGCCCCACTCAGGCCTGCAGGGGAACAGCACACAGGTCAGACTCTGGACACACAGTGGAGACACACTGTGTGTGTGGATAGTGTGTGTGTGTGGTGTGTGTATCGTGTTTGACCATACGATTGGGTATCGTTTGAGTTTTTACAATACTGGTGCCAAATCAATACTATAAAATTGGTTCCGGTGCCTGAACCGACACTTAAAATGATCAAATAAAAACAAGGCACAAAACGCCAGTGGATGACATCACTGCTGCCATGTACCTCCACTTTTGCCGTTTTTTGGACTGGCATTAAGTCTGGAAATGACTCACCATGCAAGGCTATGGCCTCTCTGAACGGCTGCAGGTCTGTCTCCACCGACGACACCGTCTCCGTCGACGACGGTCGGCTTGGAGACATGACGGCCAGCTTGGGCGGGGCCCTGGGATTGCGAGGGGGCGGGGCCTTGCCACACAGGAAGCTGATGAGGTCCTCCCGCCTGATGTTTCTTCTTCTCTTCTTCAACCAGGACAGAACTTCCTTGTTCCTGCGCTGGTAGCCCACCTGGATGCCCAGGTCGTAGCTACGCTGGTGAACCTCCACACTCTCTGGAGGGTAGTAGGAGGGGGGGAGCAGGAGGGGGTGGAATGGGGGAAAGAGGGAGGGTAGGAGAGGGATTGGGAGGAGGGAGAGAGGCAGGAGGGGTTTGGGAAGGGATTAAAGGGGGGGGTAAGGGGGGTGGAGCAGAGGAAAGAGAGAGGGCGGGTAGGAGAGGGAGGGAGGGTAGGAAAATGGAATGGAAAGGGATGGATGGAAGGAATGAAGGGAGAATGATGGAGAGATGTAGTTACTTTACACTGTCTGGTAGCTGAGATGTGGTTACTTTACACTGCCTGGTAGCTGAGATGTAGTTACTTTACACTGCCTGGTAGCTGAGATGTGGTTACTTTCCACTGCCTGGTAGCTGAGATGTGGTTACTTTACACTGCCTGGTAGCTGAGATGTGGTTACTTTACACTGCCTGGTAGCTGAGATGTGGTTACTTTACACTGTCTGGTAGCTGAGATGTGGTTACTTTACACTGTCTGGTAGCTGAGATGTGGTTACTTTACACTGTCTGGTAGCTGATATGTGGTTACTTTCCACTGTGTCTGGTAGCTGAGATGTGGTTACTTTACACTGCCTGGTAGCTGAGATGTGGTTACTTTACACTGTGTCTGGTAGCTGATATGTGGTTACTTTACACTGTGCCTGGTAGCTGAGATGTTACTTAGCTCTGGGAAACTTTTAATAGCTAACTCGTACAGGTCAATTAAACTCATACAGACGGTGTCTCGTGACATACCTTTGTACAGGTTGGTAACGGCGGTGGCGGCATTCTGGAACGGAACCCAAAGCGACAGACCTTGCTGTTGTTGGCACACTCGGTCTGCGGAGACACACGGCAACGACCGTTACTATCGTTACCGAGCACAGTTCATCTGCTGTGCCTCTTCACAAATCCCTCCATCTTTATCATGGGAATCTCCATGAACATTGTGGACGCTAGAAATATGTTGTTCAAGTTAGTTTTTAAAGTAGGCCGCGTCGGTGTCTCTCTCTGGGGGTTCTCTAGCTAGCGTGAAGTTTATTTACATCCCATGTCAACTTGCTTGCATGCGAAACGCCATTTTGTCTGAGTACACGACCCTATTTATATGAAGACAGATTCAAATGTTGCCAGCTGGCGCTGAGTAAAACAACAATTTGTGTTAGCTTGCAGTAGCTACGCAATTTAAGAATAACGATAATATTCGCTAAACTTGTCATGTCTTCAGTTAGCTAGCTTCACAGCGGTGGCTGTTTTGTACCAAGTATGTCCGTCTCCCACTAGAACCTCGCTCAAGTACAATAACTATTCAAATGTCTTAGCTTGCTAATCCCCTCGCCATTTTGTTCTGAATATTGTCAGCATTATCATAAACACCCAAATGTGAACAAGGTCGATAATTTTGGGTCCATCTCCAGTGTGTGTGTGCGTCTGGAGGAAGGCCAGACGCTACCGATAAGATTGAGGGTTTGGCCGTAAATAGTAAATAGTTATTTTCATCATATGAACTCCTCCCTGCGCTTCGCCATTTTGTACCTCGGGAGCAGTGCTAGAAGGCGTTAGCCGATTATCGAAAGGTCTGAACGAACAAACAAAAAAACATGAATTCCAGACTTGCCCAATTGTTATGACTTTAGAACAAAGTGATCACATTTCTGAGACGGTTGACTTATTCGCCTATCTCGCAACTGACAGTGACAGACAAAGCCGGCTGTCAACTACTGACCAGGCTGTAGCCTACGACGCACAGTCTGCCAGTGACAGATTCGAGTCTGACAGATAAACTAGCTAGCGCTATCTACACAACTTGACACTTCAGCACTTCTGTGACAAAGTAGCTATTTGCTTAAAAGGGAAAGGCCACTTAAAACCACATCAGTTAAATAAAGCCGTCTATAAAATAGTCTGTATCAACGTTTGAAACAAAGCCAATTCAAATCAACAGTGAAGCTAGCTTTTAAGCTAGGTACCACCGCTAGCAGTGCTACCCAGCTAGAGCTAACTAATAGCTAACACAAGTGAGCTTGTAGCTAGTCAATGCCCTTTGTTGCCTCCCAGTCTTCGGTAGCAAGCTAACACCAGTGTGCTAGATTGGATAGCCAATTATGCTAACCAGCTTGCCGGCTAGCTAACCAAGTCAACCAGGAATGCGGACCTTTGTATAGTTGTGCCACTGCGGTGGCGGAATTTTGAAAAAGATGCCAGAGTTTTTGCGGGCTCTGCTCTGTGTCCTCCTCGCTCGGCTGGTCCTGTTCGGCCTCGGCCAAGCACTGCCGCTCCCATTTCGAGAACCAATGTTCAGGGCCGTGTTCTTGAATCTCCGCTTCGCCCTCATCCTTCTTCTCCTCCATTATAATCGCACTTCGACTAATCTATTCAGGTGCAATAACGTCTAAGACTGTGTCCGTTTCTTACTCCGATGTAAAGGATTTTATTGGCTGATCGCTGTGGTACAGTCGAATAACTCATAAGCAATTGTCGTTTGCTTGCTAGCTAGCTAGCTAAATCCGCATCGTGATAGCTTTCCGCCGCTGCTTTGAAGGAGCTACCCGGTCCCAAACAAACTGAACACTCCAATGACAACACCTCGGAGTTTCTTGAAAACATAAAACCATGCTTGTTACAGAATCCCCGCCTACTTCCTCACCACACAGTAAAACAATTGGTCACAGCCGCCATATGGCGTGGTCATGGGAGCCTTCTTCGGATAATAATTGGACGCTGGAAAATAACGTCACAGAATAACGTTCATCCAGCCACCTTGTTATAGTACCGCATAACTACCGGAAGAGGGCAGTGGTGCTGTTACAGTGAGTGAACTAGCTCCGGCCTTCAGTTCGTAAAGTAGCAATGAAAGCTGTTATCAAACACATAAGTATAAGAAAAAAAACAATAATTACGAGGCGTCACATATTTGAGTTAGTCATTGAAGCTGGATGTTTGGTAACTGTTCACATCTGCACTATTTTACTCGCCGTTGCCATGGTCACAGCCCACAGGTGCTAAGTTCACGTCCCCTTCCCCTTGATTGGGCGTGGCCCTTGCCTTGTCCCTGGGCGATAGGCTGGTGGGGTTGTAAAGAGGTTAGGCTGGGTGAGGTGAGAGTGACAGTACCAAGCCTGTTTCAAAGCTGATACCATTTTCCTGTACTGGATCCTGATGGAAGGTCCAGTTCTTCTTCTACCTGTCAGTTGAGCTTTCAGACTATCTGTCCGTCTGTCTGTCCTCCTTCAACATTCCCACTTATTTCTCAAGTCTCCCCTCTGCACCTCTCTCTCTCTCTCTCTCTCTCTCTCTCTCTCTCTCTCTCTCTCTCTCTCTCTCTCTCTCTCTCTCTCTCTCTCCACACATATTTTCTTGTCTCCCAGTCTTCATACATCTTGCTCTCTCCTCACCCCTCTGGCTCTGTCACCATGGAGCTGTCTGGTTGCCAGGAGGGGGTGTATGTGCAGTGTGTGGACGGGGGCCCCAGGGACGGGGGCCCCATGGAGGGCCCCATGGAGGGGGGCCCCACGGTCACCTTCAGCCGGCTCCACTACAGCGTGAGGGAGAACAGGAGCCCCTGCAGGAAGAAAGGCCCTGACAAACTCATCCTTAAAGATGTCAGGTAGGGTGTGTGAGTGTGTGTGTGTGTGTGTGTGTGGGAGTCAGGTGGCTGAGCGGTTAGGGAATCGGGCTAGTAATCTGAAGGTTGACAGTTCAATTTCCGGCTGTGCCAAATTACATTGTATCCTTGGCACTTCACCCTACTTGCCTCGGGGGACTGTCCCTGTACTTACTGTAAGTCGCTCTGGATAAGAGCGTCTGTTAAATTTACATTTCATAAATAGTCTTAAATGACTAAATGTGTGGGTGGGTCTGTGTGTGAGTGTGTGGGTGGGTCTGACCGTGTGAATATGAATTTGTGTATATAAATGTGTGTGTGTGTGTGTGTGTGTGTGTGTGTGTGTGTGTGTGTGTGTGTCTGCTGGTAACCAGTAAAAGTCAAGCATTTACAACAGTGAGATAGGACAGAGTGAAACAATTCCTGTATTTTGGCATGTCTCAACTGTTTACATAAACATCTCTACATACGTGCAGGGTACTAGACCATACACTAGGGTAAACTCCAGCATCATGGTTATGTGAGTGCACGTGTTATTGTAGATATGCTATCAGGGTAGTTTAACTGGCCTCACGTTTCATGTTACACAACCTGTACTTGGCTACACACACTGCCACCCTGCCATTGGTCAACTCTACTTTCCCACGTCCATTTGATTGGCTAATGTTTGTCAGTGGCCTTTCGTGATTGGTCTGTGTGTTGTTTTGTTGTTGTCTGATTGGCTGATCCAGTGGCATTATGAGACCAGGGATGAACGCCATCATGGGTCCCACAGGAAGTGGAAAAACATCGTGAGTTTCACACACACACAAATGCACATGTACATAGGACACAGTCACCTTTCTCACTACTTTCCCTTTGGTGTCTGTGTGTATATGTGTGTGTATACGTGCCTGTGTGTGTGTGTATGTGTGTGTGTGTGTATATGTGTGTGTATACGTGCCTGTGTGTGTGTGTGTGTGTATGTGTGTGTGTGTGTGTGTATATGTGTGTGTATACGTGCCTGTGTGTGTGTGTGTGTGTGTGTGTGCAGGCTGCTGGATGTGATTGCGGGCAGGAAGGATCCAGCAGGGCTGCGTTCAGGCTGTGTAATGGTGAACGGGAAGGTCGTGACCTCTGACCTCAGGCTCATGTCAGCCTACGTGGTGCAGGTGAGGGGTGATATGACCCGATCACATGACCCAATCCCATGACCCTCCTTCCTCTCACATGTCCCTCCCCCCCCTCCCCCTCCCCCCTCCCCCCTGCTCCAGGATGACATTCTCATGGGGACTCTCTCAGTGAGAGAGAACTTGCTGTTCAGTGCCAACCTGCGTCTGGACCCAAACACTCACTCCAGCTCCCAGAAGCACAGTAGAGTGGACGCCATCATCCAGGACCTGGGACTGAACGACTGCCTTCACACCAAGGTACACACTCCCACTCACACACACACACTCACACACTCACACACCAAGATATATATGGGAAAATGTGTCCAAAACTTTGACTGGTACTGTACATACATGTGTGTAGATAGGGACAGAGTTCCTGCGGGGGGTGTCTGGGGGGGAGAGGAAGAGGTGTAGTATCGGTATGGAGCTGATCACGTCCCCCTCTCTGCTGTTCCTGGACGAACCCACCACCGGCCTGGACTCCAACACTGCTGGAGCTATCATCACCCTGCTCCAGAGGTACACACACACACCATGTACACGTACACACACACCATTACATTTAATCATTAAGCAGACGCTCTTATCCAGAGCAACTTACAGTGAGTACAGGGACATTCCCCCGAGGCAAGTAGGTTGAAGTGCCTTGCCCAAGGACACAATGTCATTTGGCACAGCCGGGAATCATCCGGCAACCTTCTACTAGATCGATTCCCTAACCGCTCAACCACCTGACTACACCTGATTTTGTCGCTAACAGTTATTAGCAATGCTAACATACCCTATATCGAGCACCTGCCTTTTTCCAGTTCTTTCAAATAGATAATCGAGACAGGGGTTAGCAATAGGCCAGACTGCTATTAGTTTTCTGGCTATTTTTTCGGAAGCTTCCCTTCTAATGCCGACTACAGCTAGTCGAGCTAGAGTCATTTGATGTGTTTAGAAACGTATTTAGCATTCTACCTGTGCTAGATATAGGAGACGTTAGCATTACTCATCAAAATCATACTGTAACACACACACACACGCACATACACACACACAGTGCATACACATGAACACACAGCCATTCTAACCTCTGTGTGTGTGTGTGTGTGTGTGTGTGTGTGTATATATGTATGTGTGTGTGTGTGCGTGTGTTTGTCCAGACTGTCTCGTCGAGGGAAGACCATCATCTTCTCGATCCACCAGCCCAGGTTTTCCATCTTCAGACAGTTTGACTTCCTGACTCTGATGCACCGAGGAGAGCTGGTCTACGCTGGCCACGCCCACAAGGCCCTGGGATACTTTACTGACCTGGGTGAGGAGGGAGGGGGGAGGGGGGACAGAAGAGCAGGTGACATTCAGAACAGTTCCATGACAATGTTTTTATGTATGAACAATATGGGTGTTGATTATAATAGACAGATGTTATTATGACATCATAATGGAATGGTGGAGTGTGGGATTATGACATCACAATAAAATTAGTAAGTGTTCTGGCAGGGTTCCACTGTGAGCCATTCAACAACCCTGCTGACTTCTTCCTGGACATCACTAATGGAGAGGCCCGGTCAACCTTGGAGAACAAACACACAGGTACATACACACACACACACACACACACACACAGGTACATACACACACACACACACACACAGGTACATACACACACACAGACACACAGGTACACACACACACACTCTCTCTCTCTGACCTTCTTTCAACAGAAGACAATAATCTGTTAGCGCTCCGTTACCAGCAGTCCTCTCTGTATCAGGAAGTGTGTGACCAGCTGGACCAGGTGACCAGCAGCCACAACCTGCAGGTCAAAGGTCAAGGGCAGAAGGCTGCCTATGTCACTTCCTTCTGGTACCAGGTCAGATAAAGGGAGTGTGTGTGCATGTGTGTGTGTCAGAGTGTGGACGTTTTCCCCCCCAAATTCGAAAGTTTGAAAACAATTTTGAAAAAGGTTTGCATCATTTATGACTACTTGATGACTACTGTACTCTATTGTACTATTGTACTATTGTACTATTGTACTATTGTACTATTGTACTATTGTACTATTGCTCTGCTCTAATCAACTCTGTTTTAGGCTTCTCTGTTCTCCCCCTCTCTTTAAAAAAAAGTGTTTCATAACAAAGTTAGCATCATTTATGACTACCTGATGAGGAATCACAAGGTCTTCTTTACGTTAACATGAGCGAAAAAGTGTAGTCAGCACTTTTACCAAAACTTTTACCAGAGTCTTTTTAAACATGAGTATCTGAACAGTACTTCTACTTGACTGAAGGATGTGTGTACTGTACCATCTCTGCTGTGGGTGTGGGTGCATTATTGCTTTTAATTCCGTTTATGAGTATGATGTAACATTGTTTAACATGTGTTTGTTCTCGTGTGCATGTGTACCTATGTGTGTGTACCCGTGCATGTGTACCTGTGTGTGTGTGTGTGTGTCAGATGCGTGTTGTGTGTGGCAGGACGGTGCTGAACTCTCTCAGGAACCCCCAGACCTCCTATGCTCAGATGGCTCTCAACATCTTCTTCGCTCTTTTGGTGGGACTCATCTACTACCAGCTCCCCCTCACCCTGCCTGAGGCCCTGCAGAACAGGTACACACACCTGACTATCTCAGAACAGGTACACACACCTGACTATCTCAGAACAGGTACACACACCTGACTATCTCAGAACAGGTACACACACCTGACTATCTCAGAACAGGTACACACACCTGACTATCTCAGAACAGGTACACACACCTGACTATCTCAGAACAGGTACACACACCTGACTATCTCAGAACAGGTACACACACCTGACTATCTCAGAACAGGTACACACACCTGACTATCTCAGAACAGGTACACACACCTGAGGCCCTGCAGAACAGGTACACACACCTGTCTATCTCAGAACAGGTACACACACCTGACTATGTCAGAACAGGTACACACACCTGACTATCTCAGAACAGGTACACACACCTGTCTATCTCAGAACAGGTACACACACCTGACTATCTCAGAACAGGTACACACACCTGACTATCTCAGAACAGGTACACACACCTGTCTATCTCAAAACAGGTACACACACCTGTCTATCTCAGAACAGGTACACACACCTGACTATCTCAGAACAGGTACACACACCTGTCTATCTCAGAACAACAGGTACACACACCTGACTATCTCAGAACAGGTACACACACCTGACTATCTCAGAACAGATCTGTAGTGTCCTTCAACCCCAGAGTAACACAGCATCAGATAATGTAATCTCTCTGCCCTCTTTCAATCTCCCCTCCCTCCCTCCCTCCCTCCCTCCCTCCCTCCCTCCCTCCCTCCCTCCCTCCCTCCCTCCCTCCCTCCCTCCCTCCCTCCCTCCCTCCCTCCCTCCCTCCCTCCCTCCCTCCCTCCCTCCTCAGGATCGGAGCGTTCTTCTTCCTCATTATCAACATGGTGTTTGGAAACCTGTCTGCTGTGGAGCTGTTCATCAACGAGAGGGCACTCTTCATGTGAGGGGGAGGGAGGGGGAGGGAGGGGGAGGAGGGGGAGGAGGGGGAGAATGGGGAGGAGGGGGAGAGAGGAGGGGGAGGGAGGAGGGGGAGGGAGGGGAGGGAGGGAGGGAGGGAGGGAGGGAGGGAGGGAGGGAGGGAGGGAGGGAGGGAGGGAGGGAGGGAGGGAGGGAGGGAGGGAGGGAGGGAGGGAGGGAGGGAGGGAGGGGGGAGGAGGGGAGGAGGGGGAGAAGGGGAAGAGAGGGAGGCTGAAGCTATTATTGTGGCAGTCTTCTCTAAGTAATTCTGCAACTTATGTGTATTTGTGGTGTGTGTGTGTGTGTGTGTATGTGTGTGTGTGTGTGTGTGTGTGTATGTGTGTGTGTGTGTGTATGTGTGTGTGTGTTACAGACATGAGAACTCCAGTGGGTATTATCGTACATCTGTGTACTTCCTCTCTAAGATCTTCGCTGACCTCATCCCTAACAGAATCATCCCCATCTTCGTTTTCTCTGCCATTGCTTACTACATGATGGGTAACACACACACACACACACCACACACCATATACACACAACCTGGACACACACCATAGACACACACCATAGACACACACCATATACACACAACCCGGACACACACCATAGACACACACCATAGACACACACCATAGACACACCATAGATACACACTCACTCACAGTACCTGTATATCAGTTTTTTATTTCAAATTCTTAAATCCTTCCCCATTTCTCCTTCCAACCCTCCCCCTCCTCCCCGTCCTCCCCCTCCCTCCTCCCCACTCCTCCCTCCACCTCCCCCTCCCTCCTCCCCACTCCTCCCCCCCAGGTCTGAAGCCAGCCTTCACGTCCTTCCTGTTGTTTGCCTTGACCATGTCCCTGGTCAGCCTATCAGGAGTGAGTCTGGCCTTCCTAGTCTCCGCCTCCACCTCCACCTTCGCCATGGCCAACATCCTCATCGCCCTGCCCTTTGTCTTCATGATGGTGACACACACACATACACCTATACACACACACACTCACACATATATACACACACATATACACGCTCAAACCCCCTCATGTGCTTGTGTCTTCAGGTATTTGGAGGGTTCCTGGTCAACCTGAACGCCATGCTCAGCTGGTTGTCATGGCTACAGTGGATCAGCATATTCAGATACGGACTGGATGTAAGGGGGGGGGGGGGAGGGGGGTAGGAGAAGAAAGATTGTTCATCACCTCATATATATCTTTTCCTTCCTCTTCTCTCCCTTTCTCTCTCTTCAGGCGGTTACCATAAATGAAATGACAGGACTGGTATTCTCCAGTAATAACACAATGTGAGTACACACATGCACAAAAACACATCTCCCCCACCCCTCCCTGTGTGACCCTGTGTGACCCTGTGACCCTGTGTGACCCTGTGTGACCCTGTGTGACCCTGTGACCCTGTGTTGACCCTGTGTGACTCTGTGTGACCCTGTGTGACCCTGTGACCCTGTGTGACTCTGTGAACCTGTGTGACCCTGTGGTGACCCTGTGTGACCCTGTGTGACCCTGTGTGACTCTGTGTGACTCTGTGTGACCCTGTGACCCTGTGTGACCCTGTGTGACCCTGTGACCCTGTGACCCTGTGGTGACCCTGTGTGACCCTGTGACCCTGTGACCCTGTGACCCTGTGTGACTCTGTGAACCTGTGTGACCCTGTGACCCTGTGTGACCCTGTGTGACCCTGTGACCCTGTGACCCTGTGACACTCTGTGTGACCCTGTGTGACCCTGTGTGACCCTGTGACTCTGTGTGACCCTGTGACCCTGTGTGACCCTGTGACCCTGTGTGACCCCGTGTGACCCTGTGACTCTGTGTGACCCTGTGACCCTGTGTGACCCTGTGTGACCCTGTGTTGACCCTGTGACTCTTTGTTGACCCTGTGACCTTGTGTTGACCCTGTGACCCTGTGTTGACCCTGTGTTGACCCTGTGTGACCCTGTGTGACCCTGTGACCCTGTGTGACTGCAGCCTCCCGGGGGAAGTGTACCTGGAGCTGCAGGGGATCGACTACAGCCCCTGGGGGTTCTGGAGGAACCAGGTGGCCCTGCTGGGCATCATGTCAGTCTGCATGGGCCTGGCCTACGTGCAGCTCCGCAGGGTCAACCGCTGGAAGTGACACTCCGGGGGGGGGGGGGGGGGGGGGGGGGGGGGGCTGTGTGTGTGTGTGTCTGGTGTGTCTGGTGTGTATGTGTGTGTGTATGTGTGGTGTCTGGTGTGTATGTGTGTGTGTATGTGTGGTGTCTGGTGTGTATGTGTATGTGTGGTGTCTGGTGTGTATGTGTGTGTGTATGTGTGGTGTCTGGTGTGTATTTGTGTGTGTGTGTATGTTGTGTGTGTGTGTGTGACTGGATTAATTCCATAGAAACAACATATCAATATACCAAATCAATAGATTTATTTACATTTACTTCATCAACAACTCATCCATCAAAATCTAAATATGAAACATCAAAATCTGTGTTTTCAAATGGTTGTATCTGCTTATTATAATTTTGCTGTTATTATAAAGCCAATACGTTCATCGATCAACAGATTAATGTTTCCAGTAGAAAGATCTTCTGTAATCACATCATGCTAATAGTGACATGTAGGTAATTGTATCAAACCAGTTTCCTGAGTGATGTGTATCCTTTTTTATTGTTGTTGTTTATTTAAAACTATTAAAGATCAAAGTTTAAATGGGAGAGTCGTTATCGATATCACTGCAAATATCAAACAAGCCCGGTTGGGTGCACAACGCTCGTCTTGACCGTGTATTTCCTCGACTCTGAGTAGATGAGCCGCTAAGCCCATCAGCTTGTGTCAGAGCAGGAATTACCGTTCTACGCTCGTGAACCAGAGTGCAACTTTAAAGCTGCTTACCGGTATATCTGAGAAGTCACATCAACAGCGTGCCTTTAGTCAGCAACGCTGTTGTCACAACACAGATAACAAGCTATATATAAATAACATTTTGGGCGGTAATGTCCCCTACGGTACGTAGGTCGTGACTACTAAAGTGTTCTACTCCTGATCATTATCCTCGTGACAAGTGCAAACTATTTCTGGCCAGAGCGTGCCACTGGTTTCTATGTCACCCACGTCTCAGCGGTGCGCACAGGTAAACTGGATGCATGGGTGCTGTTGAACACACGCGAGCGCAATAGATAAGACAACAATCTTTACAAACCCCAAAATACAAACTTAAATATGTGAGCGTTTTGTCCATGATGGCACGCGCGCATTAGTCCGTCTAGCCTATACAAAAGTGTCCAAATATCCCTTTTCTTCAGAATCCTTTTAAGCTTGCGCTCTTGTCCATGGTACAGAGCGCCACCGGTGCGCTTTCGAGCCCACGGAGCCACTCGGTGCACTTCAGCACCACGCGCTCGTCGAGCGCGTTCTCCTCCTCCTCGTATTCCACATCGTCGTACTTATGCCGATCATTCAGTAGCGAAATCTTCACCATGGAGCTAATGTCTCCCGGTAGACCAACGTTGTTGGTCTGAGTGCTCGGTACGCTAATCCCTCGTGGTCCCGGTCCGGGAGTCCGTTTGGCGACGGTATTCTCCTTTCTTCTCCGGGTAGGGTCCACGAGCGTGACGGTGTTGGTGTTGTCCCTGACGGCTCGGTACTTCTCTGCGCTCCGCCTCTGCAGGAGGAGAACCGCCTCTGGGGTGAGCGTGAGCGTAAAACGTGTCTCCTTCCGCTCCGGTTCTGGGTCCCTCGCCTCCGGAGAGCCTCTTGAGAAGCCGTGCCCCCCGCCACTTCTCCGCTGCGTCTGCGGGACAGAGTCCCCCGAGCTAGACGCGAGGAAGCTGCTGCCACCGCTCCAGCTTTTGGGTAACGTGTATGTCACTCTCTGTGACGGTAGCCAAGGGTTCCTGCCCTCCACGCGGAGCGCCGCCGAGGACTTCCCGGTGGGCACGCGACTCCTCGGTTGGCTCTTTCTTCCGAACTGCTTCAAGTTAGATGTCAGACGGTCCTTCACCGAGCTGGGCTTGTCATCGCGCGGAATCTTGGTGGTGGTTATCTTAACGGCCGACGGTGTCCCGCTAACGATCCTGCCTCTCCCGGAGACTGCTGGTACGGAAACCGAACGCTGGCGCGTGATAGATACAGGAGGAATAAACGGCATTTTTACGATGCAGAGAATCAGGTAGGACAGAAATTCGGTTTTGCTCGTGAATTGTAAGAAGAAAGAGAACGGCATATAGGGAGAGTTGTTACTGGACAGCATCAAATGATCCGCGGCATTGTCATCCATGCAGGGTCGTTCCTGACTTTGGAGCCCCTTGCACTAAAACTTCCATGATAACTGTGACGTTAGAAATCACGCGGAGCTTTGAAATGCCTTGGATTTAATCCTCAAACCGGAGGGGGCGTGGGGCTGCTCCCCGCTAAAACCCGCGCGTGGAAGTGAATGAAGTGCGTGTCTATTAGGCCTATTTCAAAGACCATTACGCACATGGTCTCAAATAGATGCGCGCGAATGTGGAGTGTGACAGGGATGACAGAGTGCGTGTGTGCGTGATGGGATTAACTGGAGATATTTCTGTACATCTTCAGCCTTTAATTAAATGCATTTCTCCACGTGAGAAACGTTTTATTTGAATGTGTCATGTAAAGAGTTCACGCGCAAGATGCAATATCATAGGCCCCACGCAATTATTAAACGTTATTTGTTTCTTTGCCTGGATCAGCTAACTGTGCCTGACAGATCTCACCATTAATTTCCTTAACCATTTCGGATGGTTGTTTTTTTGGAAACCCGTTATGGCTCAATTTCCCCCCTTTACCAAACCCCCCTACACTGCGTCTTTGAACGAAAGGATTGTGATTTCATTATTGCACTTGCCCTACTCTGCCACCAGAGGCAGGTGTCTGAACACAACACTACTGCACCGGGCAGTCGCTTGACATTCCAGTCTGAGTGTGTGTAACCTGCGAGCTCGCTAGCTGCATGCTAAGCTTACGGACGTAGCTACAGGTAGACGTTTTACCGTCAGCTCACCGCCGAAAGAGCCTCGTCGTCGTTTCCTGGTTTTCTTGACATCCCCCCGCCATTCCTGGACGAATTCGTGTCGACTGCCCAGAGTCCACGAATTCAAGTCCATTATTTAGCCTGCTGCACTAGACAAGCAGTCGATTCCACATTTAGACGGAGGAAAAGAAAAATCTTGACTTAGCTATCTGTCAAATCTAAGGTGAGTTAGCATAACGTATCTGGCAGTGCCTCTGGAGCCGGTGTAGGACCGTAGAGAAGTCGCAGGATGGAATTCCTCGATAAGGCCTGGATTTTACGGCGAACGAGAAAAAACATTATTTGGCATGTTTCGTCTCCAAATGTTTGTTTATTGGAGAAATGTTGTATCAGTTAACATTTGCAATATTTCCATTTTGGAAATGAAAAAAAAAACGCTATTTAAGATTTAATAGCTTTTAGGTAATTGCTTTGCCGGCGAAACATGTTAGCTAGCCAGACTAGCTAGGTCCTGCATAATTTACCGCAGTACCCATCTAGTTAGCTAGCGTTAGCCAGCTATCTGGCTAGTTGTAGCTACAAGTGTAGGTATTCGTTGTGGCAGATGCTAAAGCCAGCAAACTAATCTTTTGAGCTTCACCTACTGTAGCTGTTAACGTGTTTAGACTAAAGTGTCTCCCTTGTTGCAGAGACGCACTTAATGAATACATTTTATTGGCGAGCTTGACAACCGTATGTGTGTGAACCAGGATGCTAACCAGGGTAGCCAAGTGTTAGCGTTACGTTAGCTAGCCTCGTCATCCTAGCCAGCCAGTCAGTCATCAGGGTCTCTCTGTGTCTCGCCCCAGGGTAACTCGTCCGCCACCGGCCACACCCAACATGTCCCTGCAACAGTTCCTGCTCGAGCCCATAACATGTCACGCCTGGAACCGGGACCGCAGCCGTAAGACACGTTAATACCTCCCGGTAACACAGCCGCCGGTCAAACTAGTTGAACCGCGTCTGGTAAATTGTGTGGTGTTCATGGATGAATGAGAGTGCAGTTTCTTGTCTTAAATCCCTGCAGAATCTCTAGACTCGCCTACCCAGATGGTGTAATGGTATTGTAAGTTATATATTATAATAATATAAGTAACGTTAGTTATATTAAGCTGGTAGATGTGGATATTTTGCACCGTGCCTGTAAGTAGGCAACAGACCGTTTCTTGATTGATCACCAAAATAATGTTACAACTATTTGCTTGTGATCCTTGATTGTCTGTTGTCCTTTCTATATTTGGATAAAGCCTGTCTTTCGTCCTGTGTAGAACTAAAGTCTGTGTGTCCTCCTGTGTAGAAATCGCCATCAGTCCCAACAACCATGAGGTTCATATTTATAAGAAGGCTGGAAACCAGTGGGTGAAGAACCACGAGCTGAAGGAGCACAATGGCCACATCACAGGTACTGTGAGAGTGTGTCCTTCTGGGTGTGTGTGAGAGTGTCACTGTTTATGTGTGTGTCTTACTCTGTGACCAGCTACACACTGGCTGTTGTAAAGGTGTACATTAACCATGCATCCCTTTCTCCATCCTACCCTCTCTCTCCCTCCTCTTCACCCCTCTTACCCCCTCCCCCTCCTCCCTCTTACCCCCTCCTCCTCCTCCCTCTTACCCCCTCCTCCTCCTCCCTCTTACCCCCTCCTCCTCCCTCTTACCCCCTCCTCCTCCTCCCTCTTACCTCCTCCTCCCTCTTACCTCCTCCTCCCTCTTACCCCCTCCTCCTCCTCACTCTTACCCCCTCCTCCTCCTCCCTCTTACCCCCTCCTCCTCCTCCCTCTTACCCCCTCCTCCTCCTCCCTCTTACCCCCTCCTCCTCCTCCCTCTTGCCCCCTCCTCCTCCTCCCTCTTGCCCCCTCCTCCTCCTCCCTCTTGCCCCCTCCTCCTCCTCCCTCTTGCCCCCTCCTCCTCCTCCCTCTTGCCCCCTCCTCCTCCTCCCTTTTACCCCCTCCTCCTCCTCCCTCTTACCCCCTCCTCGTCCTCCCTCTTACCCCCTCCTCCTCCTCCCTCTTACCCCCTCCTCCTCCTCCCTCTTACCCCCTCCTCCTCCTCCCTCTTACCCCCTCCTCCTCCTCCCTCTTGCCCCCTCCTCCTCCTCCCTCTTGCCCCCTCCTCCTCCTCCCTCTTGCCCCCTCCTCCTCCTCCCTCTTGCCCCCTCCTCCTCCTCCCTCTTACCCCCTCCTCCTCCTCCCTCTTGCCCCCCACCCCCACCCCCAGGCATCGACTGGGCCCCCAAGAGCGATCGCATCGTGACATGCGGGGCGGACAGGAATGCCTATGTGTGGTCCCTGAAGGAGGGCGTGTGGAAGCCTACCCTGGTCATCCTCAGGATCAACAGGGCCGCCACCTTTGTCCGCTGGTCGCCCCTGGAGAACAAGTTTGCTGTGGGCAGCGGAGCCCGGCTCATCTCAGTCTGCTACTTTGAGTCTGAGAACGACTGGTGAGGGAGGAGGGGGGGGAGGGAGGACAGATGGATTGTTTGAAAAGAGAATGGATAGAAGGAGGGAGGGGTGGATGGATGGAGGGATAGATGAAAACAGGGATTACATTGTGCTGTGTTTCACCACAGTATGTTTACTTTGTGTGTGTCAGGTGGGTGAGCAAACACATCAAGAAGCCGATTCGCTCGACCATCCTCAGTCTGGACTGGCACCCCAACAATGTGCTGCTGGCTGCTGGATCCTGTGACTTCAAATGCAGGTAGAGAGAGGGGGGTGGTAGGGGAGGTAGGGGGAAGAAGGGTGTTGAGATTGTGAGTCATGAAACCTATTGGACTTGCTTATTTGGGAATGTTTATTGTTCCCTCCCTCCCTCCCTCCCTCCCTCCCTCCCTCCCTCCCTCCCTCCCTCCCTCCCTCCCTCCCTCCCTCCCTCCCTCCCTCCCTCCCTCCCTCCCTCCCTCCCTCCCTCCCTCCCTCCCTCCCTCCCTCCCTCCCTCCCTCCCTCCCTCCCTCCCTCCTCCCCCCCAGGGTGTTCTCAGCCTACATCAAGGAGGTGGAGGAGAAGCCAGGCCCCACCCCCTGGGGCAGTAAGATGCCGTTCGGGGCGGTGCTGGCGGAGTTCGGGGGTGCTGGGGGGGCCGGTGGGGGCGGGGGCTGGGTACACTCAGTGTCCTTCTCCTCCTCGGGGAACCGCCTGGCCTGGGTCAGTCACGACAGCACCCTCACCATGGTGGACAGCGCCAAGGGGGCCATGTGAGTGTGCATGGGGGGTCTACAGGTGTGGGGTGTGGAGGAGGGGGTCTACAGGTGTGGGGTGTGGAGGAGGGGGTCTACAGGTGTGGGGTGTGGAGGAGGGGGTCTACAGGTGTGGGGTGTGGAGGAGGGGGTCTACAGGTGTGGGGTGTGGAGGAGGGGGTCTACAGGTGTGGGGTGTGGAGGAGGGGGTCTACAGGTGTGGGGTGTGGAGGAGGGGGTTGGAGTCAGTACAGAATGGAGTTCAAGGTGATATGGAAGTCTAACTGTCTGTGTGTGTGTGTGTGTGTGAGACCAGACCCTCTCAGCTGAAGACTGAGTTCCTGCCTCTTCTCAGTGTGATCTTCGTGTCGGAGAACAGTGTTGTAGCAGCGGTAAGACCCCCACACACACACACACACACTGTCTCTCTCCATCTCTGTTTTCTCTATATAACCAGCTTACGCACCATGTCTTTCACTTTAAAATAAGCTACCGATGTATCATGTCTAACAGTGTGTGTGTGTGTGTGTGTGTGCGCAGGGTCACGACTGCTGCCCCATGCTGTTCCGCTGCGAGGCGGGGGGGGGGGCCGTGGTGCTGGTGTGCAGGCTGGACCAGCCAAAGCAGGCGGCCCAGAGGAACATCTCAGCCATGGAGCGCTTCAGGAACATGGACAAGAGAGCCTCGAGCGAGGAGCGCAACACCGCCCTGGACACCCTGCACCAGAACAGCATCACGTAAGACGCACACACACACCCTGCACCAGAACAGCATCACGTAAGACGCACACCACCCTGGACACCCTGCACCAGAACAGCATCACGTAGGACACACACACACACACCCTGCAGTTCAGAATTAGAAGTTGATTTGTGAGTGTCACTGGTTCTGTGTGTGCCCCCCTCAGCCAAGTGTCTATATATGAAGGAGATAAGAGAGACTGTCGTAAGTTCTGCACTACGGGCATAGATGGAGCCATGACCATCTGGGACTTCAAGGTACACACACTCCACACACAAATATATATACATATATATATATATATATATATATATATACACACACACTCCACACACCCCCATGCTAACTCCATGTTGTGTGTTTCTCTCTCCAGAGTCTAGAAGCTTCTATCCAGGGACTCCGCATCATGTGATCAACTAATGAAGGAACCACACTGCCTCCTCTCCCCTCCTCCCTAATGATGCGGCCAGTTTCACCATGCTAAAGTGTCTGCTAAAGCACTGACCACAACACACACACAGCCTACACACAGTACAAAGACACAGACACACTACACGCGTGCACTACATGCAAACACACCACATACAAACTAACCACACACACACACTCTCTCAACCTCTCAGAACTGACCAGCTGGGTGACATCACTGTTATTGTTTTGTTGTTTGTTTATAAATAAAAAAAATGAAGGGTCACAGGTTAACGAGCCCTCTGATGTTACTAACAACCTAACTCGGCCCCTCCCCCACCCACACACTTGTGCTGTGGTGTGTGTATGTGCGCCGGGGTGTGTGGTGAGGAACCAAAGCCCCACTGAGCGATTCTACCTGGTCTGTAAGCATGTCTGGTTGGAGACAGTTTGAAACTGCTCTTGAATGTTGAGACAGTTTGAAACTGTTCAATGACATTGAGACAGTTTGAAACTGTTCTAGAACATTGAGAGGGTTTGAAACTGTTCTAGAATGTTGAGACTGTTTGAAACTGTTCTAGAACATTGAGAGGGTTTGAAACTGTTTGAAAGAGTATTGGGACCTATTTTTGTTTGTTTTTCTAACCACTGATTAAAAGTGATTGAAGTTATGAATAAGAAATATTGTGGAGTCATAGTTTCCCAGACAAGATGTTGTCGTAGACGTGCTGACATGCTCAACCCAGGGAGTGTCATGGTGGGCCATCGCAGACTCAGGAGGGATCTCTGTCATGTACATGAAATACAAAATAAACCATTTACACTACAACACTGTCTCTGTGTGTGTGTGCGTGTGTGTGTGCGTGCGTGCGCACCTCTACACCAGGAAGTGATTACTGGCATCTAGTGGCACAGAAGAGACAGAAAAAAGAGACTTCTGTTTCTTCACCCACAGCTTTTTCTCTTTTTTTTCCACCTCCCCCTCAACCTACTTACCCTCCCCCTCAACCTACTTACCCTCCCCCTAAACCTACTTACCCTCCCCTGTTCCTCTTTTTGCTGCTCCCTCTTAAACCCTCGCTCCCTTGTTTTTTTCTTTCTTTTTTTCTTTTTCAGAACTGGCTGTTCCTCCCTCCACTCCTCCCTGTTTCTGCTGAAGTGAACCTTTTGGTCTCCTCCCTCGCTTCCTTATTTTGCGGAAGCAAACCTTCTCCCCCCTCTCTCTTCACTTCTTGTTTCTTTGCAGAAAAGTTTCAGCCCTATGTAGAAACCCCCTCCTCTCTCTCTTCCTCTCTGCTCATTCTGCTGTTGGCGTTCGCGTTGACTGGCCAGAGTCCGCGAGCTTAAACTTGTCTTCTCTTACCTAGTCTGGGGCTCTCCCATCCTTGCATCTTTCTCCACC
>NC_140381.1:1017500-1020000 GCF_054491055.1 Hypomesus nipponensis | reverse complement strand
TTACGTTTTTTGCTGAATGTTTGTTTTTGTGGTAGTCCTTGTTGTGACGTATGTGGCTCGTGATGTAGCTTTCTGGAATCTATTACCCTTCCGCCATCTGGCGCTTAGAATTGGAACTGGGGCAAAACTCGGTGGTTAAATATTCTGTAAATTGATTTTCTAATCGAATGAAAGTTTTCTTCTGTCTATTGCTGCAGAGTTGTTGCTGGAATGATTGTGATGGAAATGTAACTGTAATTTGGCGCTGACTCATGGCAGGCCTTATACATACTTTTGGGTGTCACAACTGGCGCGCAAGGGCAGATGTTGATCTTGGATCCGGTATTCCGGAATGCACAACACGCGAATGAACAACCGGTTATCTCAATCCCATTAGCGAGTCGTTAGCTCGCATGTAACCGACCCTCCGCCGGGAGACCCCCAAATCGTTCTAAGTGACGTTTCAGAATTCATAATGCGCTTGAGATATTACGCATTACGTTTCCCCCTGGAGACAGTTTCCATCGCCCACACTTCCGGATCTTCACCGCTGGATGTGGATGAACCGCGACACGTTTGTCGCTCGGTGAGATGAGATCCCAGCTGTCTTTCAACCGGGAACGATCATCCTGCGTCTGTAAATAAAGCTATCGCTTTTCTTCCGTCTTCCTTATTTTTTTTTAAAGTAAACTGACGTCGGTGTGGTCCTCACTGGGAGACGCGGACGGATCGTTGGCTGTTGAGCTATTTTTTTCCTCGCGCACCCAGACAAGATTCCCAACCATCGTCTTCGTCAACTGTTGCCTTAAATTCACTTTTAAATGAATCTTGTAAGGTGGGTGTTTTTGTTCTGATTACAACCGTTGGGAAGCGGCTGTCCTCCGGTGGTTGTACGTTCGAACCACCCAATTATTTGTCCTAAAGAATCTTGTTTTGATGAAGATGAAGATGATGATTATAGCGGTGCCATACGTACGGCCTCGCCTCATCCTGAAGGGAGAGATGCCTGGTTGACAATCCAGATAAACTAGTTAGATTCATGTAACAGTAACGTGATTCATAACTACGGTATATGTTAAAATATAGCTGTGTTTTTGACAGGAGAATTGTTAAGCCCTGGCGTCTGTCATCTTGGCGTTTGTCAGTTAGGGTGTGCGTGGTTTGTCAGTTAGGGTGTGTGTTGTGTGCATGTTCATGGTTTGTTATTGACAGCTTAGACATTTGGTAGGAGTAGATACCTGTACTGCTGTTCGTCTTCCTGGCTGTCTGGATGGAGAGAAGAGTCTAAACTGTGGACATGCTGGAACATATCAACACACACACACACACACACACACTCACACTCCCCAGAGGTGTAAGTATTGTGCTGCTGACATGCTGGAACTGATCCATGCACACACACCTCTCTATCTCTCTAACACACACACACACACACACCTCTCTCACACACCTCCCTCTCTCACACACACACACACACACCTCTCTTTCTATCACACACGCACACCCTCCAGAGGTAAGAGCCAGGCGCATGCAGACTGTTGGCAGTCCTGTCAATGACTTAATTGGGGTGTTCATAACACACCCACCCACACACACACCCACACACACCCACACACACACACACACACACCCACACACACACACACCCACACACACCCACACACACACACACACCCACACACACACACACACACACACCCACACACACACACCGCTCTCCAATCAAGTTAGTCTTCTCTAGCTGTGTGTGTGTGTGTGTGGGTGTGTGTGTGTGTGTGTGTGTGTGTGTGTGCACTGGGTCAGTATTAATAGATTGTGTGTCGGAGTCTAAATCTGCTGCTTCGTGCTGAGGGAGAGACGCTGAACCAATTTCATCACCAAACACACACACACACACACACACACTGAGGAGATTAGTACAGGTGTGCACACACACACACACACTGAGGTGTGCTCGTGAGTAACAGGAAAGTTACAGGAAAGTGAGTACACAAATTGTCAGAGGAATCCCTGAAAACACACACATCCATCATTTCTAGTTGAGCATGTGGTGTGTACATGGTGTGTGTGTATGTGGTGTGTGTGTGTATGTGGTGTGTGTATGTGGTGTGTGTGTTCTCTGGGTGTGTGTGTTCTCTCAGGGTCTCTGGCAGAGATAAGCAGTACCAACTCTAACTGGGTCTCTTATGAAACAAGACAAGATGGAACCAGAGGACAGGGCTGTGTGTGTTCCCATTTTCCTCTCATCCCCAGACAACATGTTAATTTAATCATTGATAAGAAAGAGAAGACAGGAAGGGAGGAGGGAAGGGGGAGGGTAAATAGGGAGGAAAAGAGAGGGGAGGGAGGAGATGAGGGAGGAGAGAGTTAGAGACATTGCGTTTTCAGTCAATTCTTGGTTACCAGCAGGTTGCCAGGCAACTGCTGTCGTGGCAACAGCCGGCAGTGTGATCTGCGTTAGCGAAAGGATGAAAAGAGAAGGAGAGAGGAGGGAAGAGGGAGGAAGAGAGGCATTCTGGAA
>NC_140381.1:962500-1012500 GCF_054491055.1 Hypomesus nipponensis | reverse complement strand
GGTCTATAGTGTTTCTATATAGTTTACACCTCAGTGTGGTGGTCTATAGTGTTTCTATATAGTTTACACCTTAGTGTCTAAGATTGCTCCTTAGTGTTGGGAATTCTTAGTGCGTCTAAGATGAATGTCATCAATACTCCATCAGTCAGTCGACGTGATTGATACTGTCACCTGTGTGTGTGTGTGTGTGTGTGTGACACCACACAATCACCCCCACTATGTCTCAGGTGTGTGTGTGTGTGTTCATGTTCAGAGTTCATATCCTGAAGTGATGATCCACTGCCTGGAAAGGTCGATGTTTACATGTGGACACTGATCATGTGTGGACACTGATCATGTGTGGACACTGATCATGTGTGGACACTGATCACAGCACATGTATGTAACTGTGGTTGTCTGATGCTAGTTTTTCTCTTCAGCATCTTTACAGACATGTCCACTGGGGGGCGGGCTCCAACTGTCTGAGCCGCGCACCGATAGGCTACTGTGAAACATCTTTGTTCTGATTGGTTGTACGCATTTCTGAAAATTTACAGTCAAACTCACTGGTGCCTAGGCAACGCAGTGAAACACACACAAACACCATCACACACACACATTGACACACACACACCATCACACACACACATTGACACACACACACCATCACACACACACATTGACACACACACCATCACACACACACATTGACACACACACCATCACACACACACACATTGACACACACACACCATCACACACACACATTGACACACACACCATCACACACACACATTGACACACACACACACCGTCACACACACACGTACGGTGTTGTGAGAACAGCTTTCCATGTCCTGACAGCATTGTGACATCACACCAAGTGTTTGTCGCTAACGTTTGTTGCCAGGGTGGTTAAAAGTGTTACACCATAGCTCCGCCCCTGAGGTGCTGCTTTGGGCAGCACAGAAGCTTAAAACAATCAAACCTGCCACAGAGAACATTTGTTTTCTCTGCCACCACCGCTCAGACACGGCACACCTGGGTGGGTTTTTTTAAAAGCAACTTCTAGGATTTTTCAAAGACTCCTGGTGCGCTTGATTTAACTGTCGGCCTCCAATGCTGCCACACTGCCTCACATCCTGCAGGTGGGCGGGGCTCGTTTCCTTCCAGAGGGTTCCTCTCAGTCAGGTGGAGGGGCAGGGGCAGCTGGAATGAGACTAGCCCTGCGCGTGTTTTCTGTGAGAGAGAAGCAGACTCCACCTGTCGCCGGCCCAACTGGGCCTCTTTTCTATCCCAGACTTAGTATTTGACCCTTTGACCTTTGTACGACCTTTGTGTGACCTCCGTGTGACCCTTCTCTCAGTGTTCTAACGTTCCGTGATGCTGTGAAGCTTTTCCTTTGCGTCGTCTTCAGAGATGTTTTATCCCTCGCTCTTCCCCCCTCTCCCTCTCCCTCCCACACCCCCTCGCTCCTCCCCCCTCTCCCTCTCCCTCCCACACCCCCTCGCTCCTCCCCCCTCTCCCTCTCCCTCCCACACCCCCTCGCTCCTCCCCCCTCTCCCTCTCTCTCCCACACCCCCTCGCTCCTCCCCCCTCTCCCTCTCCCTCCCACACCCCCTCGCTCCTCCCCCTCTCCCTCCCACACCCCCTCGCTCGTCCCCCTCTCCCTCCCACACCCCCTCGCTCCTCCCCCTCTCCCTCCCACACCCCCTCGCTCCTCCCCCTCTCCCTCCCACACCCCCTCGCTCCTCCCCCCTCTCCCTCTCCCTCCCACACCCCCTCGCTCCTCCCCCCTCTCCCTCTCCCTCCCACACCCCCTCGCTCCTCCCCCTCTCCCTCCCACACCCCCTCGCTCGTCCCCCTCTCCCTCCCACACCCCCTCGCTCCTCCCCCTCTCCCTCCCACACCCCCTCGCTCCTCCCCCCTCTCCCTCTCCCTCCCACACCCCCTCGCTCCTCCCCCTCTCCCCCCCCCCCCTCCATGAGGGTAGCTTGCTGACTATCTCAGATCGTGACTGGTGCTTAGTGATGGTACTGCTGACTGTGTCTGTATTTTATATATGTTGATGTTTTAATAAAAACACAACTTTTATAACCGATACGCTTGTTGCTGTTT
The DNA here is from genome assembly GCF_054491055.1 of Hypomesus nipponensis. Classification (NCBI taxonomy): domain Eukaryota; kingdom Metazoa; phylum Chordata; class Actinopteri; order Osmeriformes; family Osmeridae; genus Hypomesus; species Hypomesus nipponensis. Next base: position 1,010,403 of record NC_140381.1, on the reverse strand, counting down.
GTTTATCTGATTGTGTTGTCGTGACACCGTCAGGAACACCGGATCTGCGGCTGCAGTAACCGTAACCGGCCATCAGAGAGCGCTGTCGGCCATGTCCGGTCAATAGTGGAGACGGGATTGAACGCTCGGGTCAATCTCGTGTCTGTTCTGATTGGCAAATCACTCTCCTGTCTGTTGAAAGCGTTTTGTTTAACCGCCGGTGTCTTTTTTTACATTCTGTTCTTGGTGTAGATGATTGTGGGATCAGAAGAGGGTGGTGTACATTTGGGGGATCTTATTATTCTGCACGCCTTACCCAAAAAGGCGCAGGCGGCTCCACCTGCATAGTTAGCGTGCCGCGCGTGCCCGCCACGCGGAGTCTGTATCCACACTTTGCGCATCAGCAGGTGCACTCAGCCCTCACCGACAAGAACCGGCTGTGGTCCTCGTGTGTTTCCGTCACCAGTCGGTTCACCGTTGTGGATCGGAATGCAGTTGCCGGAGGCAGAGCAATCGGGAGGACTGTGAGTGGAGACGCGCATATAGAACAGGTTAATAAACACGTTTCACGGTAGCAGGGCTTGACAACGAAGTTCACGGGTGACTGAACGACGCCGGGACGCGGTAAACGGCTCTATAAGCAGGTGATATTACCGTTACTTATCCCGGGGGGTTCTCCAGACAGACGGCATCCCGGGTTTCCCAGAGCTATGGAGCCACGCACTGCAGACAGCGGGAGGAGAGAATCGGTAACGCGATAGCAGGTACTACACCTCCGACATAGCGCTGTCACTTGCACGAGCCCAACAATGACGTGAAATTTAAACTGCAGGTTTGTCTGTACAGACTGAGTACAGTGTGATAGAAGGTTGTGTTACATGGAGCCCTCTGGTAAACATTGTGGTTTTTGTCACATGTTGAAGATACGGGCGGCAACGCACGCTCACATCGGTGCAGTGATAACGTAGTATTCAGAAACGGAAAGGTTTTTTTTTCTGACTGAAGACGGTTCTCCAGACACGGACAGACTTCAGACTCCCCCGGGGGCTGGTCTCGAGCGGGGCTCGCGTGCACAGCCGTCTCATTAGCGGATTAATTCTTAAGGCTTTAGCTCGTGCCTTTTGTTGGTCTGGCGGTTGCTATTGGCGACCAAACTGCGCAAACTAGCCACAAGTAGCCGGTGATCTGAGATAGTTGTAAACATACGTTGAAAACGTACAGCATCTCGTCCTAACGGTACCGGTGTGTGTATTCTAACTGGGTGAAGCCTAATTCTGACCTTGAGTAGGCTAAATCTAAACGAGTACGTCTTTAAGCGTCTCTGAGGAGCCTCAAGACAAAGGCTCTGCGCGCTACATTTCTCCCTACCTAGGTCTCTCGAGACCAGAGGACAGTCCCGTTACCCGGTACAGAAACCTAACGTCCAGGTTGATGTCCCACGGGAGGGGCCCGTTAGAACGGGGTTCAGTAAACAGCCGCCAAATGGGTGATTAGGGATTAGCGGGTATTTAATATGGTCACGTGATCCCTGCTCAAGGAACTTACACACACAAATGAAGCAGCCAGTGTCAGCAAAGTCTGAATGTATGTGTGTGTGTCAGTGTAAGCAGAGACAGAGTGGCTATAGGAGGGTGTGACCTTCATCCCCCCTGCCCTGACCCCTGACCCCTGGACCCTGACGCATGCACGGGAAACCCTCCGCAGCACCCAGGTATCAACACACACACACACAAGCCTTATCATGTTAGTACATGTTTGTGACCTGTGTAGGCTAGAGATGTGTGTTACCGGTTCATGTGTTTTAACTCTGTGTGTGTGTGTGTTACTCTGTGTGTGTGTGTGTGTGTTACTCTGTGTGTGCGTGTTACTCTGTGTGTGTTACTCTGTGTGTGTTACTCTGTGTGTGTTACTCTGTGTGTGTGTGTGTTACTCTGTGTGTGTTACTCTGTGTGTGTGTGTTACTCTGTGTGTGTTACTCTGTGTGTGTTACTCTGTGTGTGTGTGTGTTACTCTGTGTGTGTTACTCTGTGTGTGCGTGTTACTCTGTGTGTGTTACTCTGTGTGTGTGTGTTACTCTGTGTGTGTTACTCTGTGTGTGTGTGTTACTCTGTGTGTGTGTGTTACTCTGTGTGTGTGTGTGTTACTCTGTGTGTGTTACTCTGTGTGTGTGTGTTACTCTGTGTGTGTTACTCTGTGTGTGTTACTCTGTGTGTGTGTGTTACTCTGTGTGTGTGTGTTACTCTGTGTGTGTGTGTGTTACTCTGTGTGTGTTACTCTGTGTGTGTGTGTTACTCTGTGTGTGTTACTCTGTGTGTGTGTGTTACTCTGTGTGTGTGTGTGTTACTCTGTGTGTGTTACTCTGTGTGTGTGTGTGTTACTCTGTGTGTGTTACTCTGTGTGTGCGTGTTACTCTGTGTGTGTTACTCTGTGTGTGTGTGTTACTCTGTGTGTGTTACTCTGTGTGTGTGTGTGTTACTCTGTGTGTGTGTGTTACTCTGTGTGTGTGTGTGTTACTCTGTGTGTGTTACTCTGTGTGTGTGTGTTACTCTGTGTGTGTTACTCTGTGTGTGTGTGTTACTCTGTGTGTGTGTGTTACTCTGTGTGTGTTACTCTGTGTGTGTGTGTGTTACTCTGTGTGTGTTACTCTGTGTGTGTGTGTTACTCTGTGTGTGTTACTCTGTGTGTGCGTGTTACTCTGTGTGTGTTACTCTGTGTGTGTGTGTTACTCTGTGTGTGTTACTCTGTGTGTGTGTGTTACTCTGTGTGTGTGTGTTACTCTGTGTGTGTGTGTGTTACTCTGTGTGTGTTACTCTGTGTGTGTGTGTTACTCTGTGTGTGTTACTCTGTGTGTGTGTGTTACTCTGTGTGTGTGTGTGTTACTCTGTGTGTGTTACTCTGTGTGTGTGTGTTACTCTGTGTGTGTTACTCTGTGTGTGTGTGTTACTCTGTGTGTGTGTGTGTTACTCTGTGTGTGTTACTCTGTGTGTGTGTGTGTTACTCTGTGTGTGTGTGTTACTCTGTGTGTGTTACTCTGTGTGTGTGTGTTACTCTGTGTGTGTGTGTTACTCTGTGTGTGTGTGTGTTACTCTGTGTGTGTTACTCTGTGTGTGTGTGTTACTCTGTGTGTGTTACTCTGTGTGTGTGTGTTACTCTGTGTGTGTGTGTGTTACTCTGTGTGTGTTACTCTGTGTGTGTGTGTTACTCTGTGTGTGTTACTCTGTGTGTGTGTGTTACTCTGTGTGTGTGTGTGTTACTCTGTGTGTGTTACTCTGTGTGTGTGTGTGTTACTCTGTGTGTGTGTGTTACTCTGTGTGTGTTACTCTGTGTGTGTGTGTGTTACTCTGTGTGTGTTACTCTGTGTGTGTGTGTTACTCTGTGTGTGTTACTCTGTGTGTGTGTGTGTTACTCTGTGTGTGTTACTCTGTGTGTGTGTGTTACTCTGTGTGTGTTACTCTGTGTGTGTGTGTTACTATGTGTGTGTGTGTTACTCTGTGTGTGTTACTCTGTGTGTGTGTGTGTTACTCTGTGTGTGTTACTCTGTGTGTGTTACTCTGTGTGTGTTACTCTGTGTGTGTGTGTGTTACTCTGTGTGTGTTACTCTGTGTGTGTGTGTTACTCTGTGTGTGTGTGTTACTCTGTGTGTGTGTGTTACTCTGTGTGTGTGTCAGGTCTCCTGTTAGCAGCATGTTCTACGGCTCCTCCTCCGGGGCCAGCATGTCCCTCCCCTCCAAGAGCCGCCTGAAACGGCAGAGCAGAACCTTCACCCAGGTACCCACACACACACACACACACACACACACAGAGCAGAACCTTCACCCAATTACCCACACACACACACAGAGCAGAACCTTCACCCAGGTACCCACACACACACACACACACACACACACAGAGCAGAACCTTCACCCAGGTACCCACACACACACACACACACAGAGCAGAACCTTCACCCAGGTACCCACACACACACACAGAGCAGAACCTTCACCCAGGTACCCACACACACACACACACACGCACACACACACACACACACACACACAGAGCAGACACACACTCTCACTCTCACTCACACACAGGTAACCCCTCCCCTCCCCCCAGGTTCTGTACCGGACGTTGAGTTACCGGGACCGCGCCCCAGTGGAGCATAGCTCCAGAGAGCGCCGCTCCGTCACTGAGCCCCCGGACCGCCCGGCCGACGACCCCTCAGAGCTGTCCACCCAGAGCTCCGCCCCCGGCGTGCTCAAGATCTTCGGGGACGCCGTCTGTCCCGGCGCCAACTACAAGTCTGTCCTGGCCACGCCCACCTCCAGCGCCCGTGAGCTGGTGAAGGAGGCGCTGGACCGCTACTCCCTCAACAAGGCCCACGCCCACGCCTACGTGCTCTGCGATGTGATTGGGCGTCTGGAGGGCGGGGCCGGGGAGGGGGAGACGGAGGGTCCAGGGTGGCGTGCAGAGTGCCTGCGGGCCCTGGGGGATACCGAGAAGCCCCTCCTGCTGCAGCAGCTGTGGAGGCCTCGCCAGGGACACGCCCGCAGGTTCGAGCTCAGGAGCCGGGCGGAGGTGGAGGAGCTCAACGCCAAGGACAAGGACACGGTCACCGCTGGTGAGCACACACACTGCAAACACACTGCAAACACACTGCAAACACACTGCACACACACTGAACACACACTGCACACACACTGAATACACACTGAATACACACTGCAAACACACTGCAAACACACTGCACACACACTGCACACACACTGAACACACACTGCACACACACTGCACACATACTGAATACACACTGCACACACACTGCACACACACTGAATACACACTGCACACACACTGCACACACACTGAATACACACTGCACACACACTGCACACACACTGAATACACACTGCACACACACTGCACACACACTGCACACACACTGAATACACACTGCACACACACTGCACACACACTGCACACACACTGAATACACACTGAACACACACTGCACACACACTGAATACACACTGCACACACACTGCACACACCACACACCGTACACACAGTATATACACACCCTCTGCATACACACACTACATACACTTACACACTAATTCACACTCAAACTCACACACACATAAAGCTGCTGGTCTATAATTCCTCTTCTTCCTTCACTTGTCAAACTCAGCAGAAACACACTCGTTAGTGGGGAGTGTGTGTGTGTGTGTGTTTGGAGTGTGTGTGTGTGTTTGGAGTGTGTGTGTGTGTGTGTTTGGAGTGTGTGTGTGAGTTAATAGTAGGATAGAACAGCTATAATCATTGTTACCTTCCACAGAAGTGTTTTGAGCTGACAGTGTTATATATCCTATAGCTGGGTTCTCTCTCTTTCTCCATCTCCCTCACCCTCTCCCTCTCCCTCTCTCTCTCCCTCTCTCTCTCCCTCTCTCTCTCTCTCTCTCTCTCTCTCTCTCTCTCTCTCTCTCTCTCTCTCTCTCTCTCTCTCTCTCTCTCTCTCTCTCTCCTCTGTGTCCCTACTTCATTCTTTCTCTCTGTCTCTTGTTCACATTTTGTAAGCACACACAGACACACGCAGACACACACAGACACACACAGACACACGCAGACACACACAGACACACACAGACACACACAGACACACGCAGACACACACAGACACACACAGACACACACAGACACACACAGACACACACAGACACACACACACACCTGTCTTCTTCATGTGTGTATCTGCTGAGCTCAGTGTTTCCTGTTGGGGGAGGGGGGCAGGGTCTTAAGTGCAGCAGAGACGCGTGGTTGGCCGGTCGATTGATTGATTGAAAGCTGAAGCCGGTGAGAGAGTCTGAGGATTTTATGAATGAAGGAGTGTTTAAGGGTCCTGGTCCTGGATTCTGTCTGACCAGAACCTTATATGATCCAGAACATGCCACTGTTGCCATGGTGATGAATGACTGACTGTCTCTCTCTCCTTGCTCTCTTCCTCTCTCTCTCCTCCCCCTCCAACACTCTTGCCCTCCATTTCTCTCCATCTCTCTCTCCATCTCTCTCTCTCCACCCATCTCTCTCTCTGTCTCTCTCTCTCTCTCTCTCTCTCTCTCTCTCTCTCTCTCTCTCTCTCTCTCTCTCCACCCATCTCTCTCTCTCTCTCTCTCTCTCTCTCTCTCTCTCTCTCTCTCTCTCTCTCTCTCTCTCTCTCTCAGTCTCCATCTGAGTCTGGTACAAATAGTTTTGTAGGCTTGACACCTGCATTGCAGCAGTGTGTAGGTGTGTGTAGATGTGTGTGTGTGTGTGTGTGTACTCAAGGGTGCTAAATTAGAATCATGGACTGACCTTTACATGGAATTAATGTTCTGATTGATGACAAGTGTGACATTTAGATACACACACACACAATAACCACACCACACACACTAACACGCGTACACAAACTGCACTAACACACATTAACGTCACTAACATGCACACACACTAACATCCCCCTCATCCTCATCCTAGCCCTCTCCTCAGTTTCACAGTGTTCAGAGAAATACTGTGTGTGTGTTTATTGTAAATGTGTGTGTGCGCGTGTATATGTGTGTGTATTGTACTTGTGTGTGTATTGTACTTGTGTGTGTGCGTGTTGTACTTGTGTGTGTGTGTGGTGCCTGCCCCCTCTGCCCCCCTGCTACAGTTGGGTCAAAGACCCCTCCCTTCCTGGCTGCTCTGATTGGTCGGTCCGGGCTGGGCAGGCTCCGTAGCTCTCCTCCTCGCTCCCGATTGGCTCAGACCCACTGTGGCTCCGCCTCTGCCACGCCCACCTCCAAAGGTAGGGGTGTCTGTCACCCTCCCATCGCCATGGAGACCACCTGTGCCCATCGCTATGGAGATCGCCTGTACCTGCCCCCCCTCCTTTCCAAGCCCATATCAATACCATGATGTGAGAGTCATACAATGTGTGTGTTTGGTGTGTATGTATGTTTGGTGTGTGTGTTTGGTGTGTGTGTTTGGTGTGTGTGTGTATGTATGTTGTGTGTGTGTGTGTTTGGTGTGTGTGTGTGGTGTGTGTGTGTGTGTTTGGTGTGTGTGTGGTGTGTGTGTGCGGCCCTCGTCGTCTTATGTGTCTCACGTCCATGCGTCCGGTCAGACAGCAGCTCAGCACGCTGGCTTGGAGTCGTTTGGTTTGCATGACTCACCTGACTCTGCTTGTCTTACTGTAACTAGACAATCCTGAATCAAATCAATCTGATTCAACTCTGACTAAGTTGTTTCATCTCACCGTGTCTTGTCCACCCCCTCCTCCCCTCCCCCTCCTCCTCCCCCCTCCCCCCCAGACATCAACGCCCAGGCCCGTAAGCTCCAGAGAAACAGGGCCAAGGGAACTCTGCCCCGCGCCGGCTCCTCTCTGGGCCGCAGCCTCAGCGAGACCAGCCTCAACCAGGTGGGGGCGCTGCCACGTTCTGCTAGTCCTGCCCCGCGGCCAGCAGCTGCAACCACAGAGCTAGCAGCCGCAGAGCTAGCAGCCGCAGAGCTAGCAGCCGCAGAGCTAGCAGCCGCAGAGCTAGCAGCCGCAGAGCTAGCAGCCGCAGAGCTAGCAGCCGCAGAGCTAGCAGCCGCAAAGCTAGCAGCCATAGAGCTAGCAACTAGCTTTAAGAATAGAAAAAGCAATGGAGATTCTGTTAGCCAGTAGCTAGCTAGAACATTAAAACAGCCATTGACAGCTACTGTAAAATCTGTTAGGCACATTAAGTCAAATTGAAGCCACCGTTCATGTACGATAACCTACTTCCTGCCTCTCTATGATTGGTCCAGCTGGGAACAGGGGAGGAGCCTAAGCGGTACTACTCCACCCTGCCCGGGCCCCTGAGGTCCCGCGGGGGGAGGGAGGGGGGGGTCCCTGCTCGGAAGAAGGAGGAGGGGAGTCAGGGGGGAGGAGGGGTGAGGCTCTCTCTCTACCAGTCCCCTCACCTGCTGCTGCTACAGGGCTTCAACAAGCAGGTGAGTGCTTAACGCTACTTCACGCCATATTTTACACGGCAGTATCATCAATAAATGATGTTAAAATTGTATAGTATTGAAAAAAATACATATTCCGTTGTTGGTGTAGCTACTGAACAGCTGCAACTATATATGTTGCTGTATAGTATGTATAAGCAGTATATATGAGTATATAGTGCTGTGTTGCAGGACTGCCTGGTGTACCTGCTGAACAGGGACCAGCATACTGTGGGGCAGGAGACTCCTTCAGCACGGCCTAACATCAGCCTGTCCTCCCCGGACATCCTGCCCCTGCACTGCCTCCTGCGCCGCATCCCCGCCCCGGCAACCTCCTCTGCCGCCTCCCGGCGCCGCGGCAACGCCTCCAGTCCGCCCCCCGTCTCCGAGGAGCGTTTCTGCGTGGCGGCGGAGCCCGTGCTGCAGGCTGCGGTGATGGTGAACTTCTCGCGGTGCGAGCGCTCCACGCCGCTGAGGCATGGGGACCTGCTGTCCTTCGGAGCGCACTACATCTTCCTGTATAAGGACCCTGCGGGGGCCAAGCCCCTCCCCGCCCAGACGCTGGCCCGCCTGCGCTCCCTGGGCCAGCTGTACGACACCGGGGGGGTGGGGGGCGAGGGGGCCGGAGAGGGGGGCGGGGATGGGGAGGTCTGTAGGATGTGCGGGTCTGTGTTGAAGGACAAGACTGCTGGCCCCGCCCCTCGACGCAGCTTCAAGCCCCACCTGGTGAAGGCCCGGGGGGCGGGGCCTGGTGGGGCAGGGGCGGGGCCTGGTGGGGCGGGGCCTGGTGGGGCGGGGCAGAAGAGGCGTCTGCAGCTGGAGTATGAGCAGGCTCATGAAGACGCTCTGCTGAGCAGGATCATGACCCTGATAGAACCTGGAGGTGAGGGATCTACTGGGATCTACTGGGGTCTACTGGGATCTACTGGGATCTACTGGGGTCTGCTGGGATCTACTGGGATCTACTGGGGTCTACTGGGGTCTGCTGGGATCTACTGGGATCTACTGGGATCTACTGGAGTCTGCTGGGATCTACTGGGATCTACTGGGATCTACTGGGATCTACTGGGGTCTGCTGGGATCTACTGGGGTCTACTGGGGTCTACTGGGATCTACTGGGATCTACTGGGGTCTGCTGGGGTCTACTGGGATCTACTGGGGTCTGCTGGGATCTACTGGGGTCTACTGGGGTCTACTTGGGTCTACTGGGATAATGTACTTTGTTGACTTTACCTGGTCTAACTTTTCCTCCTGCTCTATGTGTGTGTATATGTGTGTGTGTGTATGTGTGTGTATGTGTGTATGTGTGTGTGTGTGTGTGTGTGTCCAGGTGACGACCACAAGCTGACCCCAGCCTACCTGCTGTGTCTGGTCCTGCAACACTCTGCCTCCTCCTTCCCAGGGTGCTTTGGGAAGCTGCTACTGAAGATAGCACGGCGGGTCCAGACCGTTGCCTGGGTGGGTGTGTGGGTGGGGTGTGTGTGTGGGTGTCTGTGTGATAGTGTTCTGGAAGCTTCTGTTCAGGTTCTAGAATCACCTGTAGCTCCTCATGTTCCGTCTACTGAAGATGACATCACCAGGGTGGAAGTAGGTCAGATAGTGAGTGTGTGTATGTGTGTGTGTGTTAGTAGTATCTCTCTCTGATCTGTCTGGTGAGAGCCACTGGCGTTAAGATCTTCCTACGCACAACGTAAAAGTTTAATGAGCTTCTAATTCCACTGTGTGTGTGTGTGTGTGTGTCTTACAGGAGAAGACAAAGGAGCTGGCGCAGAAGCAAGCTCAGCAGTACGTATCACATTCCGCCTTGTAGCGTAGTGTGTTGATGTGTGTGTGTGTTGATGCGTGTGTGTGTTGATGTGTGTGTATTGATGTGTGTGTGTGTTGATGTGTGTGTGTTGATGTGTGTGTGTGTGTGTGTGTGTTGATGTGTGTGTGTGTTGATGTGTGTGTGTGTGTGTTGATGTGTGTGTGTTGATGTGTGTGTGTGTGTGTGTGTGTGTTGATGTGTGTGTGTGTTGATGTGTGTGTGTGTGTGTTGATGTGTGTGTGTGTTGATGTGTGTGTGTGTGTGTGTGTGTGTTGATGTGTGTGTGTGTGTGTGTGTTGATGTGTGTGTATTAATGTGTGTGTGTGTGTGTGTCCAGTCAGGACCCAGCCTCCCTAGCTCTGCTCTCCATCTCTGACCTGCTCCCAGACCTTCAGGTCATCTTCTTCTGGATGTCCAACTCCATTGAGCTGCTCTACTTCATCCAGCAGAGAGTCCCCACATACACACACACCATGGAGACCCCCACAGGTACACACACACACACACACACACCACACTCCTAATGATGAGTGCAGAGTTTTCTTGGTTGAAATGTCATTATTCACTGTGACAGAGAAGATATAATGCTGCAGTACTCTCTCTCTCTCTCTCTGTCTCTGTCTCTCTCTCTCTCGCCTCCTATCTGTCTCTCTCTCCCTCTTGCTCCCTCTTGCTCCCTTCCCCTCTCTCTCTCTCTGTCTCTCTGTCTCTGTCTCTCTGTCTCTGTCTCTCTCTGTATGGATGGATGTAGGTTTTAACGTAGTATGTCTTCCCCTCCAGGTTCCAAAGAGTCGTTGCTGTCAGCAACCATCTCAGCCAATGAGGAGGCCATGACGATCTTGGAAGAGGTGATCATGTACACCTTCCAGCAATGTGTGTACTACATCACCAAGGTAACTACACCATTCCAATGGCAACCTCCTAGCGCTGGAGCCTCATCTCTATGGAAACCTGTGTGTGTGTTAACTCATTATATGTTGCATAGTTACGTTGTCCAGTGTGTGTATATATGTGTGTATTTGAGTGTGTGTGTGTGTGTATATGTATAAATGTGTATGTGTATGTATGTGTGTGTGTGTGTGTATATTAGTGGTGGCCCGTTATCGGCGTTAACGTGAGACGTTAATCTATTCTCAAAGTTGGGTTGGGAGCTGGGTCTATACTACGCAAGCTATGATGACTTTCACCTTGATATTTTAGCGCGGATGTATACCTAACCAAATTGCACTGTAGGGGGCGAGAACGAGTCTTCGAACCTGTGTGTATGCCTTGTGTATGAAATTACCACATCAAACGTGACGTGCTAACATGGATGCAGCTATGAAGCCGTCTGGTTTGCTTCAGGGAAAATTTATTTTTAAGAAGCTTTCCAATGGAAACCTCGACAAGACTGAGGTTGTTTGCACCTTGTGCGATGCGGAGTTAGTTTGCTGTACGAGTTCTTCCGGTATCAAATACCACCTAAACGCAAAGCATCCCATCGCTAATGCAGAAGATGCCGGGCCAAGCACTGATGTAGCGCAGGGGAAGAGTTGTCGTCAAACTACTATGTTTGAGTGCAACCGAGGCAAGCCCGTCAGCACAGCTCTATCAGCCAAGATAACTAATCTCACCTGGTTTGAGAATCCGTTTTCAAAGTCATTATTTGGGTAGCACACATATTCTGAATGCCTTCGGTGGAATTTAAATGAGCCATTTTAATCTAGATTATTCTAGATTAATTCCAAGATTACTGTGAGATTAATCTAGATTTTAAAAAATCACCTATGCCCACCATTAGTGTGTATATATGTATATGTATATAATGTGTGTGTGTGTGTATATAATGTGTGTGTGTGTATATATGTATATGTATATAATGTGTGTGTGTGTATATATGTATATGTATATAATGTGTGTGTGTGTGTAGTCTCTCTACGTGGTCCTCCCAGGTCTGTTGGAGTGTAACCCGTTCCCAGACAGAAGCTCTGAGACCTGGAGAGGATCCAGCTGTCCTGAACCTGTCCAGCGAGTCCTGCAGGTACACACACACACTCACACACACTCACACACACACACTCACACACACACACACACACACTCACACACTCACTCACTCACTCACACACACACACACACTCCTATTCAGATCCCATAGCCCCCCCTCTGACCGTCTCCCCCTGTCCTGCACTCAGGTGTTCCAGTACTGTCAGGACCTGCTCCAGGGCTACCAGGTCCACCCTGAGATCCAGGCCCAGATGTTCTCATATCTCTTCTTCTTCTCCAACGTGTCGCTCTTCAACCAGCTGATGGACAAAGGTCACACACACACAGGGACACACACACACACACAGGGACACACACACACACAGGGACACACTCTCTATCCCATTAAACCTCCCCTGGGACAACACTGATGCACACCACTTTGTGTGTGTGTGTGATTTGCATCCTGTCAGCATTTTGCGGAGAGTGACTCGTGCCTCCCATTTGTCCTTGTTCTCTTCCATCTGGATGGATGGAGGGAGAGATGGAGGGGTGAAGGGATGGAGGGGTGAAGGGATGGAGGGGTGGAGGGGTGAAGGGATGGAGGGGTGGAGGGGTGAAGGGATGGAGGGGTGAAGGGATGGAGGGGTGAAGGGATGGAGGGGTGAAGGGATGGAGGGGTGAAGGGAAGAATGAAGGAGTGTGGATAGGTTTAGAATGACCCTCCTAATAGACCTATTTACCTGTAGGCAGGTATACAGGCAATATCTACAGCTCTTTCTGTAGCACACACACTCACACACACTCACGCACACACACACACACTCATCATACATGCACACTCACACACACACACACACATTCACACACACAGCCATATGTCTTCATTAGGCAGTTAGACAACAGATTTCTCCTGTCCTCTAGAGGTTATCTCTCCTCCTCTCCTCCTCTCTCCCCTCCTCCTCTCTTCCTCTCCCCCTCTCTTCCTCTTCCTCTCCTCCTCTCTCCCCTCTCCTCCTCTCCTCCTCTCCTCCTCTCCTCCTCTCTCCCCTCTCTTCCTCTCCTCCTCTCCTCCTCTCCTCCTCTCCTCCTCTCCTCCTCTCTCCCCTCCTCCTCTCCTCCTCTCTCCCTCTCCTCCCCTCTTCCTCTCCTCCTCTCCTCCTCTCCTCCTCTCTCCCCTCTCTTCCTCTTCCTCTCCTCCTCTCCTCCTCTCTTCCTCTTCCTCTCCTCCTCTCTTCCTCTCCTCCTCTCCTCCTCTCTCCCCTCCTCCTCTCTTCCTCTCTCCCCTCTCCTCCTCTCTCCCCTCTCCTCCCCTCTTCCTCTCCTCCTCTCCTCCTCTCCTCCTCTCTCCCCTCTCTTCCTCTTCCTCTTCCTCTCCTCCTCTCTTCCTCTCTCCCCTCTCCTCCTCTCTCCCCTCTCCTCCCCTCTTCCTTTCCTCCTCTCCTCCTCTCCTCCTCTCTCCCCTCTCTTCCTCTTCCTCTCCTCCTCTCCTCCTCTCTTCCTCTTCCTCTCCTCCTCTCTTCCTCTCCTCCTCTCCTCCTCTCCTCCTCTCCTCCTCTCCTCCTCTCTCCCCTCTCCTCCCCTCTCCTCCCCTCTCCTCCCCTCTTCCTCTCCTCCTCTCCTCCTCTCCTCCTCTCCTCCTCTCCTCTCTTCCTCTCCTCCTCTCCTCCTCTCCTCCCCTCTTCCTCTCCTCCTCTCCTCCCCTCTTCCTCTCCTCCTCTCCTCCTCTCCTCCTCTCTCCCCTCTCTTCCTCTCCTCCTCTCCTCCTCTCCTCCTCTCTCCCCTCCTCCTCTCCTCCTCTCCTCCTCTCTCCTCTCCTCCCCTCTCCTCCTCTCCTCCTCTCCTCCTCTCCTCCTCTACTCGACATCTTCAATATAGATCAACATAAAAAGAAAGCATAGAGAGAAAAAGAGAAATAAAAAAAGAACCATTTTCTCTGACTTCTCTCTCTCTTTCATCTCTCCTTCTCTCCTCTCTGTCTCTCTTTCATCTCTCCCTCTCATCTCTCTCTCCTCTCTCTCTCCCTTTCATCTCTCCTTCTCTCTCCTCTCTCTCTCTCTTTCATCTCTCCTTCTCTCTCCTCTCTGTCTCTCTTTCATCGCTCCCTCTCATCTCTCTCTCCTCTCTCTCTCTCTTTCATCTCTCCTTCTCTCTCCTCTCTCTCTCTCTTTCATCTCTCCCTCTCATCTCTCCTCACTCAAATCAAATCAAATCAAATGTATTTGTATAGCCCTTTTTACACGCAAGCATGTCACAGAAGGCTTCACATACGCCCATAGAACTGCCCCTCAACCAACCTAAACCCTCAAGGAGGGTCCCTCAAGGACCCTCACTCCCTCTCTCTATGTTTCTGTCTCTTACCTCTCTCTCTCTCCTAAATGGAGAGAGAGACAGAAGGCGAGAGAGAGATGCCAGTCAGTAGGACAGGTGGTGACATCACCACTAAGCAGATTAGAGTGGGGCCCTGTTTCTGCTGAAGACTTGCTTTAAGGTGTGTTTGGGTGGGAGGATCACACACACACACACAAGGACACACACACACACACACACAGACACACACACACACAGACACACACACACACACACAGACACACACACACAGGGACACACACACACAGGGAAACACACACACACTTTAAGATTTCGGAATGAGGTTTAACCCACTTTACCACAGGTTATGTGTGTGTGTGCATTATTGCACCTCTTTGAGGGGGTTAAGTACTGTCATGTTTGTCTATGCTGCACAAGATTACTGTTTTCCCAGACCTAATCCTATTAGTGTGTGTTTGTGTGCATTTATATCTATGTATATTTATATGTGTATGTATCTGTGTATTCATATCTATGTATGTGTGTGGGTTTTTGTGCATGTGTGTGTAAGTGCGTGTGTTTGTGTGTATTTGTGTGTGTGTATATGTGTGTGTGTGTGTGTGTAGGCCCCTCTCGAGGCTGGTTCCAGCGCTCCAGGGTTCTCCAGATCCAGGCGTGTGTGCGGATGGTTCTAGAATGGGCCAGGAAGGCAGGGCTGAGACATCTGGCTGAGAAGTTCTTCACCAAATTCAACAGTGCTGTCAGCATCCTGGCCACCCCCCCCCAGCAGCTCACACAGGTAACACACCTGGACACACACACCTGGACACACACACCTGGACACACACACCTGGACACACACACCTGGACACACACACCTGGACACACAATATATATTATGATTACGGCCTTGAACTCACTTAACTAACTCACTAAATGTGTGTGTGTGTGTGTGCGTGTGTTTGTGTGTGTGTGTGTGTGTGTGTGTAGCGGAGCTGGAGGACTCTGAGTGGAGAACACCCGTGTCTGAAGCCAGTGCAGCTTCAGAGAGTGCTGACTCAGTACCAGCAGGCAGCAGAAATACCAGGACCCATCCCAGCCTGGCAACCCTGCAGCGAACAAGAGGCCTGCCTCTACAGGACAGGTGAGGTCTGCCTCTACAGGACAGGTGAGGTCTGCCTCTACAGGACAGGTGAGGTCTGCCTCTACAGGACAGGTGAGGTCTGCCTCTACAGGACAGGTGAGGTCTGCCTCTATAGGACAGGTGAGGCCTGCCTCTACAGGACAGGTGAGGTCTGCCTCTATAGGACAGGTGAGGTCTGCCTCTACAGGACAGGTGAGGTCTGCCTCTATAGGACAGGTGAGGTCTGCCTCTACAGGACAGGTGAGGTCTGCCTCTATAGGACAGGTGAGGTCTGCCTCTATAGGACAGGTGAGGTCTGCCTCTACAGGACAGGTGAGGTCTGCCTCTACAGGACAGGTGAGGTCTGCCTCTACAGGACAGGTGAGGTCTGCTTCTATAGGACAGGTGAGGTCTGCCTCTATAGGACAGGTGAGGTCTGCCTCTATAGGACATATTTTCATGTCTTAACATAAAACAAGTATCTTTGTTCCCATCCCTGTGTGTGTGTGTGTGTAGTGGACCTGCTGGAGAGCTTTGAGAACCACCCCCCCATCATGCTGCCCAGTGGGGGCTTCAGGGTGGACCTGGACCAGCCCTCCATAGACGACAACATCTACCGCCAGCTGCTCTACGTCCGTCATTACCTCTGGGGGCTGCGCTCCAAGACACACACACACCCCGCCACGCACAACAACAACACACACAACAACACACACGTCAGCACACACACACACACTGGGAGCAGCTGCACCGCAGAGTGGCAGGAGGCACAGGTTAGTGACACACACACACACACACACATCTACAGATACTCACCCAAACACATCTACTTACACACGTCTACAAAAATGTACAGACACACACACATACAAATACACACAGTCATACCCACAGGTTGTGGTTGTAGACATGGTTAAACCAAGCTTAAGGAGATTAGTCTTCAGGTTCATTAGTGAGGACGGCTGGCAGGGTACTAATCCCTCTAGTGTTACTGCAGGGTGACACACACACATCCTCAAACACACACTCATACACACATACACCCCCCTCCCCCCCCCACACACACACAAACCCTTACCGGGGGGTGGTGGTGTCTAGCAGTCCAGAGTGTAACTCAGTCCCCCCCTGCCCCCCCCCCCAGTTGGACCCCCCTCACAGCAGCCCTCGGCCCGGGGGGGCAGGGGGGGAGGACAGACCGCCCGGCCAATCACACAACATACTGAGGAAGAACGGCCCTGCCCCCCAAATGAGACCGGCCAATCCCGACCCCTCCTGCCTGTTGACTCCGCCCAACACCCCACTGTACCCCGAGGGGGGCGGGCCTGGGCCTGGCCCCGCCCCCCAGACCAATGGCTGCTGCAGGGGTGTGAACTCTGACCCCTGCAAGACCAACGGCATGGTCCCCAATGGCTTGGAAGGTACGCAAACACCCCGCGTTACCATGGCAGCGCAACGGCACGTTTTACCATAGAAACCCCTTCTTGGTAACACCAACGTTCCGTGCTGAAGTTGTGAAATGTAGCTTAGAAAGTTTACAGATGAGGACCTTGTTGGATATTGTTACATCCCAGTTGGCTGTTCCCAGCATGCACTGTGCTGCCTCCTAGTGGCTGTGGCTGTTCCCAGCATGCACTGTGCTGCCTCCTAGTGGCTGTATCTGTTCCCAGCATGCACTGTATCTGTTCCCAGCATGCACTGTGCTGTGTGTCTGGTACTGCATGTGTTTACCTCAGCCTACCTCTAGAGTCTGTTATACGAAGCAGGGTTTGGGGTTAGTGAGGTCATTTCAGCTTTAGTTTACTGAAGCCAGCTAACGATATCCTGGGTATGTTGAACCTGCTTCGTAGTACAGGCCCCCGGTGTGTGAAGTTTGTTTGCCTGTGTGCATGTGTATAGCATTGTCATTAGAGAGGGTGTTTGTGTTAGTAACCCTGTAGCGAGACCTTGTGTGTGTGTGTGTGTGTTCCTCTCCAGGGAGTGTTAGTGGGTGTGAATTCCCCTCCCTCTCTGATGAAGGTGTGTGTGTGGTGTTTGTAGTGGAACTCAGCAAAGGACCTTTCGGCTTGGGCATGGGACTCATAGATGGACTGGTGAGAGCACACACACACATATCCTCTCCCCACATCCCTCTCCCCTCTCCTCCCTTCCCCACATCCCTCTCCCCTCTCCTCCCTTCCTCTCATCCCTCTCCCCTCTTCTCTCCTCCCCTCTTTCCTCTCCCCTCTTCTCCTCTCTCCTCTCCTCCTCCAGCACATCCTTCTCCCCTCTCATCCCTCTCCCCTCTTCCCCCCATCTCCTCCCTTCCTCTCATCCTTCTTCCCTCTCATCCCTCTCTCCTCTCCTCCTCCAGCACACCCCTCTCATCCCTCTTCTCTCCTCCCCACATCCCTATCCCCTCTCCTCCCTTCCTCTCATCCTTCTCCCCTCTCATCCCTCTCTCCTCTCCTCCTCCAGCACACCCCTCTGAATGCTCCTGGTATCTACATCAGGACGTTGATACCGGACGGGCCCGCTGCGTCTGACGGTAGACTCCGCATCGGGGACCGGATCCTGGCCGTTAATGGGACCAGCCTGATTGGAGCGGACTACCAAAGGTATGGCGCTGATGAAGATGATGATGTTGGTGGTGATGTGGATGCTGGTGGTGATGTTGGTGGTGATGTGGATGCTGGTGGTGATGTTGGTGGTGATGTGGATGCTGGTGGTGATGTTGGTGGTGATGTGGATGCTGGTGGTGATGTTGGTGGTGATGTGGATGCTGGTGGTGATGTTGGTGGTGATGTGGATGTTGGTGGTGATGTGGATGCTGGTGGTGATGTGGATGCTGGTGGTGATGTTGGTGGTGATGTGGATGTTGGTGGTGATGTTGGTGGTGATGTGGATGCTGGTGGTGATGCTGGTGGTGATGTGGATGCTGGTGGTGATGCTGGTGGTGATGTTGGTGGTGATGTTGGTGGTGATGTGGATGTTGGTGGTGATGTTGGTGGTGATGTGGATGCTGGTGGTGATGCTGGTGGTGATGTGGATGCTGGTGGTGATGCTGGTGGTGATGTTGGTGGTGATGTTGGTGGTGATGCTGGTGGTGATGCTGGTGGTGATGTTGGTGGTGATGCTGGTGGTGATGTTGGTGGTGATGTTGGTGGTGATGCTGGTGGTGATGCTGGTGGTGATGCTGGTGGTGATGTTGGTGGTGATGTTGGTGGTGATGTTGGTGGTGATGTTGGTGGTGATGCTGGTGGTGATGTTGGTGGTGATGCTGGTGGTGATGTTGGTGGTGATGCTGGTGGTGATGTTGGTGGTGATGCTGGTGGTGATGTTGGTGGTGATGCTGGTGGTGATGTTGGTGGTGATGCTGGTGGTGATGTTGGTGGTGATGCTGGTGGTGATGTTGGTGGTGATGTTGGTGGTGATGTTGGTGGTGATGCTGGTGGTGATGTTGGTGGTGATGCTGGTGGTGATGTTGGTGGTGATGCTGGTGGTGATGTTGGTGGTGATGCTGGTGGTGATGTTGGTGGTGATGCTGGTGGTGATGTTGGTGGTGATGCTGGTGGTGATGTTGGTGGTGATGTTGGTGGTGATGCTGGTGGTGATGTTGGTGGTGATGCTGGTGGTGATGTTGGTGGTGATGTTGGTGGTGATGCTGGTGGTGATGTTGGTGGTGATGCTGGTGGTGATGTTGGTGGTGATGCTGGTGGTGATGTTGGTGGTGATGCTGGTGGTGATGTTGGTGGTGATGCTGGTGGTGATGTTGGTGGTGATGCTGGTGGTGATGTTGGTGGTGATGTTGGTGGTGATGCTGGTGGTGATGCTGGTGGTGATGCTGGTGGTGATGTTGGTGGTGATGTTGGTGGTGATGTTGGTGGTGATGTGGATGTTGGTGGTGATGCTGGTGGTGATGTTGGTGGTGATGTTGGTGGTGATGTTGGTGGTGATGTTGGTGGTGATGCTGGTGGTGATGCTGGTGGTGATGCTGGTGGTGATGTTGGTGGTGATGTTGGTGGTGATGTTGGTGGTGATGTTGGTGGTGATGTGGATGTTGGTGGTGATGCTGGTGGTGATGCTGGTGGTGATGTTGGTGGTGATGCTGGTGGTGATGTTGGTGGTGATGCTGGTGGTGATGTTGGTGGTGATGCTGGTGGTGATGTTGGTGGTGATGCTGGTGGTGATGTTGGTGGTGATGCTGGTGGTGATGTTGGTGGTGATGTTGGTGGTGATGCTGGTGGTGATGTTGGTGGTTAATGCTGGTGGTGATGTTGGTGGTGATGTTGGTGGTGATGCTGGTGGTGATGTTGGTGGTGATGCTGGTGGTGATGTTGGTGGTGATGCTGGTGGTGATGTTGGTGGTGATGCTGGTGGTGATGTTGGTGGTGATGCTGGTGGTGATGTTGGTGGTGATGCTGGTGGTGATGTTGGTGGTGATGTTGGTGGTGATGCTGGTGGTGATGCTGGTGGTGATGCTGGTGGTGATGTTGGTGGTGATGTTGGTGGTGATGTTGGTGGTGATGTTGGTGGTGATGTTGGTGGTGATCTGTTGTCAGCCCTCAGGAAGTCTCTCCACTGCTGACCTCTTAATGCCTCCTCTCTCTCTCTCTCTCTCTCTCTCTCTCTCTCTCTCTCTGTCTCTCTCTCTCTCTCTCTCTCTCTCTCTCTCTCTCTCTCTCTCTCTCCTCTTCCTGCCTCCCCTCCCCCAGTGCCGTGGATCTGATTCGTCTGGGTGGAGGTCGTCTGAGGTTCCTGGTGGCCAAATCAGACCTGGAGGTGTCTGAGAAGATCAGCGCTTCCTCCTGCTAATACCACTGCTCGTCCTCCTCCACCTAATCCTGCTCCTCCACCTAATACTGCTCCTTCTCCTCCTTCTCCTCCTCCACCTAATACTGCTCCTTCTCCTCCTTCTCCTCCTCCACCTAATACTGCTCCTTCTCCTCCTTCTCCTCCTCCACCTAATACTGCTCCTTCTCCACCTAATCCTGCTCCTCCACCTAATACTGCTCCTTCTCCACCTAATCCTGCTCCTCCACCTCCTTCTCCTCCACCTAATACTGCTCCTCCTCCTCCTTCTTGTCCTCCTCGGGGAGGAACATAAAGATCTCCACCCCTGATGCCCTCCAGGAGAGGATGTGAAGATGGAGGAAGGACAGAGTTGTGAAACCAGGAGGGGGGAGGGAAGGAAGGACACAGAAAGATCAGGAAGGATGGAGGAAGAAGGTGGAGGTCATGACCGTGGTCCCGGTAGTAAAGCACAGTAGATGTCGTTTCCTCTGGGCTCTCTCTCTCTCTCTGTTTGGCCCCCCTCATCAACATGGAGAGGGGGCTGGCCCCCCTCATCAACATGGAGAGGGGACTGGCCCCCCTCATGAACGTGGAGAGGGGGCTGTGGCCCCCTCATCAACATGGAGAGGGGGCTGTGGCCTTCCTCATCAACATGGAGAGGGGGCTGGCCCCCCTCATCAACATGGAGAGGGGGCTGGCCCCCCTCATCAACATGGAGAGGGGACTGGCCCCCCTCATGAACGTGGAGAGGGGGCTGTGGCCCCCTCATCAACATGGAGAGGGGGCTGTGGCCTTCCTCATCAACATGGAGAGGGGGCTGGCCCCCCTCATCAACATGGAGAGGGGGCTGGCCCCCCTCATCAACATGGAGAGGGGACTGGCCCCCCTCATGAACGTGGAGAGGGGGCTGTGGCCCCCCTCATCAACATGGAGAGGGGGCTGTGGCCTTCCTCATGAACATGGAGAGGGGGTCCCAAGGAGATGAGGAGACCAGGGTAGATCGTAGGGAACTAGCACACAGTCTGTCTCAGGTTGGCTGGTGTATGACCCCAGTATGACCTCTGTGTATATTCATTTGTACATATAACTGATTTACACTTTGGCATAATGTATGTATATATGTGGTCGGAGGACTCCAAAAAATCCCCCAAATCGGTGAACGTTATTATGCCAGAGTGTGTGATGACTTGTGATTGGTGGATTGTTCCATGTTTGACTTGTGATTGGTGGATTGTTTCATGTTTGTTAAAAGTTCTGAGAAATAAAGACTTGAGGAAACCATGGCAACTGTCTGTCTCTATCTGATCCCCGTCATAAGATCAAATATATTTATTTATTACACATATAACATCATTTCAAATAACTAACTATATTATTTATTACACATATAACATCATATCAAATAACTAATTATATTATTTATTACACATATAACGTCACATCAAAATAACGATTATTTATTACACATATAACGTCACATCAAAATAACTAACTATATTATTTATTACACATATAATATATCAAATAACTAACTATATTATTTATTGCACATAAAAGGTCAGATCAAAATAACTAACTATATCATTTATTACACATATTATGTCACATCAAAATAACTATTATTTAGGAGAAAATATCATTAGTAAATAAGTTAATATTTTACATTGAACAGATGTATAACATGTAAAAAAGCGTGTATACTTACATTATATAAATACACAATATGACATGAATATGTAATAAATGATTTACATAATATAAGATAATCTTCTATTACTGAGTTATTACATGTCTTCGCCATTGTATTACCAATATTTGTCAAAATACTAATGTACTACACATGTAGTGTATTGTGTCTCATATTGCAAACTGTATGAAAATAATAAAGCAGTCTGTTTATACACATACATACATTATGCCTATACCCAGACATGGAAAGTACGATACTTTGTTACTGTCCATTAGGAGATCAGTACTTTACTATTAACTTTTACTTTCTACTTCTTACATTTTCAAACCAAGTTTGTTACTTAAATTTGTATCTGTATGTGCTGGCATGATTAATATTATTTATTGTCATTGTGTGCCTTTAAAAAAAATCTTAAAGTTAACATTTCGAAAAAAGTTTTTTTTAAACATGACTATCTGTACTTTTACTTGAGTGAAGGATGTGAGTACTTTCCAAAATCAAAATTGCATTGCAAGGAGACAAAATAGGTGGTTAATTTCAGACTAATAATCTTCATAAATAATGAAACCAAGACAAAGGCAGTCAATGAGGAAATTTAATTTGTGCTACACATTTTTCTTAACAAATCACAAAAAACAAGAACATTTAAAAATACATATATTTATACTTCTCTATTTCCAAAAGTTAACTGTTTGATAACTGTTGTTGGATAGCAAAATACTCTGTTTTTTTTAATAACTTTTCTTCGCTAAAACAAAACAAAATACCATCCTGGTTTAAATGCTCTTGTTACTCTGACACAGGAGCAGCCACAAGCATCTTTATTTTTCTTCCTTTTCTGTTTTTGTAAATGTGCAACAATCATTCTTTTTGTATAAAGTATTGATCAGCTGAGAAATAGGAACCCTGTAGATGCTGCGTTCAGGAACATCTAGGCGTTAGAGAGAGGTCATGAAGTGTTGCTCCATCATCTCTTGATTATGTAGGGTGGAATAAGAGAGACTGAGGGATTCAGAAAGGAATACAGGGAGAGATAGAGGGAGGGAGATGGAGAGAGGGAGGGAGGGAGATGGAGAGGGAGGGAGATGGGAGGGAGATGGAGAGAGGGAGGGAGATGGAGAGAGGGAGGGAGATGGAGAGAGGGAGATGGAGAGAGGGAGGGAGATGGAGAGAGGGAGGGAGATGGAGAGATGGGTAACACACAGGGATGGGAACAGACACACGTATTGTATGAGATTTATGAGATAAAGGGATGGAAGGAGAAAGAAACAGAAGAAATAAAGCAGAAGAAAAGGCCAACCCGGGTGAGGAAGTGAGAAGGAGAGATAGATCATTCATGAGTTGGTCCCACCCCTTCCCCCGATAGAAGCCACGCCCCCAGACTGCAGGGGTCAGAAGAGGCGGGGTCAGAAAGGGCAGAGTCAGAAGGAGTTTCGGAACATTCAGACGGAACACGTAAAAAAGCAACATTATAGAACCAGAAGGAGTTGGAAAGGTATGTTCTAGCGTGTGTGAGATTGTGTGTGTTTGCGTCTTGTCTGCGACAACGCCTGTTGCCCGCGCTTGGCGAGTCTTTAAACCATCATCATGATTGGAATCATTGTCATCGTGGTGTTAACAAGGTAGACCGTGTTGTGTGTCAAAGCGCTTGGTTTGGAGTACAATGTAAAGCTGTCTATTGGTTAAAACATACAGGAACTAAACAGCAAAGATTCAACTGAAACAGTTAAGATCAATTATAATAAAAATAACACCAATAATGCTTAATCAGTTAGCTAGAATCTGTACACACACACTCTCTCTATCTCTCTCTCACACACGCACGCACACAACACGGTACTCATGGAAACAAAAAAGAAAAATACAAAAACACAATCAGTTTGTCTACATTAGTTTTTCTCCGCTGACTTCTCCATCTCTTCTGTCTCTCCTTTCATCTCCCCTCTCCTCCATCTCTCTCCTTCCATTTCCCCCCTCCTCCATCTCTCTCCTTTCATCTCCCCTCTCCTTCCATCTCCCCTCTCCTCCATCTCTCTCCTTCCATTTCCCCCCTCCTCCATCTCTCTCCTTCCATCTCCCCTCTCCTCCATCTCTCTCCTTCCATCTCCCCCCTCCTCCATCTCTCTCCTTCCATCTCTCTCCTTCCATCTCCCCTCTCCTCCATCTATCCCCTAATCTCTCCATCTCTCTATCCTCTCCTCCTCCAATCTCTCTCCTCCATATATCTATATTTCTTTTTCCTTGATCTCCTCTCTCCTTCTTCCATCACTCCTAACCTCATCCACTCGTTAAGTAAATATTCTTCCTTCCTTGTCCCTCTCCCATCTCTCTATCAGTCTCTGTCTGTCTGTCTCTGTCTGTCTCTGTCTGTCTCTGTCTGTCTCTGTCTGTCTCTGTCTCTCTCACTCTGTAAGCCGCCCTGACCAATGATATTGATGACTTATCAGCTGTATTGACCAATGGGGGAGCATGATCTGTTCAGAGATTTACGTCTTGTCTACTACTTCCTGTCCTACTCTTCTTTTATGGTTACGCTAGGATGAACTTTAGTTTAATTCAGTCAATTTAGTATTGATACAGGCTCCGCCCCTAACCAAGACTTTCTTCCTAACCTCATCGACTCCTTTCCTCGTCTCCTTTCCTAGCCCTCCCCCCCAACCTCCTTGGCCCTATCTGCACCTCCCAAACCAACATCAGTGAAAACTCTTTGGCCAATCAGAGAGGCTGACTGTTTGATTGATTGGTGTGTTGACCAATAGGGACACAACAAGTGGTGTGTGGACAGATGATGGGTCAGCTGACAGATTAAAACATTTCAGCATCACACACCTGCTCTCCTGTCCACCCTCTCCAGAATAAGAATCTCAATCAAAAAATTTAACAACTTCAAGTTGTTAACGACAGCTGTTTCCTTCCTGGGGGGAACTTTGACTCCTCCCATTTCTTTGGAGTGGGAGGGGTCAGAGGTCAGAGGTGGGTTGGAGCTGCTGCTTCTTCAGGCACCAGGTCAGGAGTCACAGCTGGAGGTTTCACTTCCTGGGGTCGTGGGACTGGGAGCTCATGGCCACGATGACAGGCTGCTGGGAGGCTGGGGCCAGAGAGGGGCTCTCCTCCCCCTCCACCCTGGGCCTCTTAGCCTGGGGCTCGCCTGGCTGATCTGCCCGAGGATCAGGCCCCGAGCTGGGCTGCCTGCTCACCAACACTGGGGGAGAACTGGAGGCCTGGGCGGCCAGGATCTGGAGAGGACTGCTGAGAGCTGGGACGAGGAAGAGAGGAGGTGATGAAAAACAGGCAGAGGAGAGCAGAATTTAGACATTCAACTCTCCATCACAAAAGAATAAGTTGTTGTTGTTGTGAAGCTAAGTTGTTAACACGTACCGTAGGCGTTGGTCGTCACCGCGACGGCAGCATGCTTTCCATTCTGAGTGACAGGTCGGACAGGAAGCTGGTGTATGCCCAGGGACAAGCCCCGCCCCTCGCCACTTAGCCCCACCCCCTCCAGGGACTGGATTACACGCTCTCTCCCTTGCTGAGACTCTGAACACATCAACGTGAGGAAGTAAATACACATATATTAACAGTCCATTCACATATGTATTAACATAATACGACACATATTACACTTTTGTACAAATATAAGGGTTATGTGATGTTATACTACTAATTCTCCCTCCTTCTCCTCCTCCTCACCCCTGAGATCGCTGGCTCCGCCCACAGGCGCCCCCAGGGGCGGGGCGGTGCTTAGCAGGTATCCGTTGGGGGGGGCGGCAGAAGTGACCACCCTCAGCATGGTGACGGTGGGGGGGGCCTGCAGGAGCCCCTTCCCCCCCCCTGTCCCCCCTGGGAGGAACGCTAGGGGGTTCCCCAGCCCCGCGGGCAGGGGCAGGGGGTGGTGAGGGGGGGCTGCCATAATGACGGGCTGGGCGCTGACAGGTGAACCTGGGGGAGGAGAGGGGAGGAAGAGAGGGGAGGAGAGGGGAGGAAGAGAGGGGAGGAGAGGGGAGGAAGAGAGGGGAGGAGAGGGGAGGAAGAGAGGGGAGGAGAGGGGAGGAAGAGAGGGGAGGAGAGGGGAGGAAGAGAGGGGAGGAGAGGGGAGGAAGAGAGGGGAGGAGACAGGAGGAAGAGAGGGGAGGAGAGGGGAGGAAGAGAGGGGAGGAGAGGGGAGGAAGAGAGGGGAGGAGAGGGGAGGAAGAGAGGGGAGGAAGAGAGGGGAAGAGAGGGGAGGAAGAGAGGGGAGGAAGAGAGGGAAGGAAGAGAGGGGCATTTCATTGCAAATAACTGGTTTAGAACTTCTATGTGTGTGAGTGTCTCTAGCATGTGTGTGTGTCTCTAGCGTGTGTGAGTGTCTCTAGTGTGTGTGTGTGTCTCTAGTGTGTGTGTGTGTGTGTGTGTCTCTAGCGTGTGTGTGTGTGTGTGTGTCTCTAGCGTGTGTGTGTGTCTCTAGCATGTGTGTGTGTCTCTAGCGTGTGTGTGTCTAGTGTGTGTGTGTCTAGTGTGTGTGTGTGTGTCTAGTGTGTGTGTGTGTCTAGTGTGTGTGTCTCACCGGGTGCGCTCTGGGTGTAGCGGTACTCAGGGACGGAGGACAGCTTGTGGCCCAGGTGCTCGTGGGGCAGCGGGGAGCCCTCCCTGCTGAGGCTCTCCGGGGTCTGGAGCCCACTGCTTGGGGGGGACAGCAGGCCCTGGTGGGTGGGGGAGGCTGGGGCACTCCTGGGAGGGGGGGAGGGAGGCAGTGCTTAGTCTACCATGTTGTTTGTCTTTCTACCCCAAAGATTCTCTTTCAAACACACACACAGGCACACACACAGGCACACACACAGGCACACACACAAACACACAGGCACACACACAGGCACACACACAAACACACACAGGCACACACACAGGCACACACACAGGCACACACACAAACACACACACAGGCACACACACAGGCACACACACACAGGCACACACACTCTCTTTCTCAGCAGCTGGATTGATGCCTGAGAAGAGACTTACTTTGTTCTGTCCAATCAGATGAGAGCGACAGGGAGAGGCACAAGGAAGGAGGGTTAGACAGAAAGTGTGTGTGCATGTGTTTCTGCCTGTGTGTGAGAGTGTCCTACAGTCCTAGAGGTCAGAGGTCGTCCCACCTGGAGGACAGCGGTCCGAAGGGCGTGCGGAAGCAGGCCACGCCCCTCTGCCTGCGCTTCCTGAACGCCTGCTCCACCAGCTTCCCCTCTGACGCAGAATCCACGCGCCAGAAACTGCCCTTCCCAGGCTCCTCCTGAGAGCGGGCCACCTTCAGGAAGTAGCGGTTCAGAGACAGGTTGTGTCTGATGGAGTTCTGGAGGGGGGGGGGGAGAAGGTGCATGAAGTAGGGAGGTGGATGGAGGGAGAAAAGAAAGAGAGGAAATGAGAGACAGACATACAGACAAACAAATCAATTTCAGGTACACAAAAAACATCTAAAATCTTACAGGTGTCCTCACCAGTGTTGGGGGAAGTTACACAAGTTATTATTAGTTATTATTTATTATTGTTCAGTAAGAGTAGTGTGATTAAGTTACATTATTACTTTACAAAGTAATATTTTACTTATTATATTACTTTTACTATTACTTGTAATAGTAGCGAGTTTAACTTTGTAAAAAATTTGCAAGAACATAGGCTACAGATGCAAACTAGTGTTTCTTAAAAAATAACATTTATTTCAAACAATCTTAAACATCAAAAAGGCTTATAAATTCAAAAATAATAATATATTTGTGTGAATACATTATACTATGTTAGCAGCCACTTGTAGAAACGGATCGCCATCTCTCTTAAGGTTTAAAGTGGATTTTTCGCTCGTTTCCAGCTTTGTTTCTGTGGACACTTTCAAGGTGTTTTTTTTTAAAAGCGAAATAGTGTGAATATTTCCACACCGAAAACTTGACACGTTCTGCGGCCATGATTGCCGTTGTGTTTGCCTGCAGTGTGAATCAAAGGCAAACTATCAGGCTACTGCGCCCAGGAAGTGACCCTAGGCAACAATCTGTATTTATCAGGCTATTTTAGTCCTTTGTTGATTTCATACAGTAACTTGGACTATTAACACAAGTTACTTAAATAAGTAACTGTAATAATATTAATCAATGTCAAAAACTAATGCACTATATTACTTTGTTACTCACTTGATATTATGTAACATGTTATATTGTGTACATTATGTTATATAATGTTGGGGGTAACACTCGCATTCCCCCCAACACTGGTCCTCACACACACACACACACACACCTGCCAGCCCTTATCAGCGGTGCGGTAGTATGGGTAGTGTTTGGTGATGTGAGAGTAGATGCCAGACAGGGTGAGCTGTCGGTCAGGAGCTGAAGAGATGGCCTGCACTATCAGCTGGGCGTAGGAGTACGGAGGCTTGGACTCATCCTGTACACACACACACAGCACACACACACACAGCACAAACACACACACACACAGCATACACACACACACAGCACAAACACATACACACACACACACACAGGTGAAAACAAAGGTTATTACATATTATTAGACAAACTAGATAAAACAAAAACACAAAAAGATCCAGGACTGTCTGCATCGAGAAAGTTTTATTGAAGAAAAAAAAAAACGCCAACTCGCCCTGGGGCTGTCTCCTCCTGCCGACTCGCCCCGTTGCTCGGCAACCCCTCCCCGTTGCTCGGCAACCCCTCCACGTTGCTCGGCAACCCCTCCACGTTGCTCTGAGACGGCTTTCGCGGCGAACTCTGCAGCCAGCTGGAGGTCAGAGGTCACGTTGCGTCCATAGCGATATCCTGACGACCCCGCCCCCCGCGGGCTGGCGGGGCATGAGTTAGGAACACTGGAGGGAGCGACACAAAAAATAAGGAGTACCTTTCAATAGGTCCATTAACCCAAACACACACACAGATCATTAACTAGCGACTATTACCCTTGTGTTGACAGAAACAGTGGCTTATTATGTAACAACAGGGAAGATACACACACACGTGCACACACACCGACACACACTTTATCCCTCCTTCTGACGGTAAACAACGTTAAGTAAACAGTGAGTTTATGTTTATATTATTGTGTATGTCGTTGCTTTCCTTCCTACACACACTTCCTCACAGCACACACCCCTTCTGGCCCCCTCACCCCTGACCTCTCTCTCTCTCACACACACACTCTCTCTCTCACACACACACTCTCTCTCACACACACACTCTCAAACTCACACACACACTCTCTCTTTTACACACAGAGTAAACTTGTCTAACTAGATGAGTAGGTCTGAGCACCATGTGTTTGGAAGTTGTGTGTGTATACATGTGTATGTCTAAGTGTGTGTGTATATGTTTGTGTGTGTTCAGAAAGGAAACCAGCGGAGGAGGAAAGGCCCCAAGCAAAACAATCCTTCTCTCAACCAATAGGATGCCTGCAAGCTGCAGTCACACCATATATGGGGAGTGTAAACACGCACACACACACACACACACGTGGTGCTCTGACCACCAGGGGGCACACACACCATGTCTATCTGCTTTTAAAAACAAATAGCAGCACTGTCACACTCTGTTTGTCTCTCTCTCTCTCCCTCACTTCCTCCCTCCCTCTCTCTGTCTGTCTCTCTGTCTGTCTCTCTGTCTGTCCCTCTGTCTGTCCCTCTGTCTGTCCCTCTGTCTGTCCCTCTGTCTCTCCCTCTGTCTCTCCCTCTGTCTCTCCCTCTGTCTCTCCCTCTGTCTCTCCCTCAGTCTCTCCCTCTGTCTCTCCCTCTGTCTCTCCCTCTGTCTCTCCCTCTGTCTCTCCCTCTGTCTCTCTCTCCATCTCCCTCCCTCTCTTTATCAATCCTCTCAATAAGAACTGGGTACACACACACGTGTCTTCAAGTGGGCATGTATGTGTGTATTCATATGACTGTGATATGTGCGTGTGTGCATGCGTGTGTAGGTAGAGCTAGGCAATATGGGTAAAAAATTATAACGACAGATATTTATATTTCCATTCGATAACGATAATTAAGACAATAGAACAGATCACCAGGAAAATAAGTCTCTTCTTCAACTTTTTCCCTACACTCAGCATAAAGTTTAGGCAGCGCGGTGTGAGAGAAATGTTTGCGGCCAGGGAGCACGTACCTGGGGTCAAGTAACTTAAGCTTTTTAAAACCTTGCTTTTTATCAATACCTTAACGCAAACTCACACTTTCTGCAAGTTCCAATGAGTGATTTTGCTTCAGGTGGTAAAAAAAAAGAAGGTTTGTGGTATTACCAGACTTGGTAGCCACCTGTTTGACACAATTTGCACCGAACATTGTTCTGTTCTTTGTCGGATTTCAAAAAGCCAAACCACTTCCAAATAACTGAAGAAGACAAACCCTTTTTATCAATAGTTTCTTCATTTGAAGTTGCTCCCTCACCATGGCTATCGCTGCCACCGTTTTTGGCAATAAGACTCATTTTCCACGGTTAACATTAGCTACTCGAGGTGCTCAGTTTATTTTAGTGAGCGTAGGCTACCATTTCTCCGCAACTTCCTGCTGCATCACAGAAATTAAATGGACTGCTGTTCCTAATTAATCTCTATCGACATCATTGAAACTGAATTCATGTCACAATAATTTTATTGAGGGAAGTCATTACATCCATAATATTTTGGGGCAATTTATTGTCCAGCCCTATGTGTGTAGTGTGTAGGTGTGTGTAGTGTGTAAGTGTGTGAGTGTGTGAGTGTGAGTGTGTAAGTGTGTGAGTGTGTGTGTGTGTGTGTACCTGATGGTGCCAGTGGGTGAGGGCAGTGGGGAGCTGAAGGCGTGCAGGTCATCATGGTGCATGATGGGAATCTGGATCTTGAGAGGGGAGATGTGGGGGAGGAGGGGCCTGGGGGGTGGAGACTGCTCCTCCCTAAGCTCCTCCCCCAACAGCAGAGACAGGAACTGGATCTTGATCACCGTGCTGGGGAAACGCAGCACACACCTAAGGAGGGAGGCAGACAGATTAAAGAATGTTCTTCATCTCAAGAACAACTTCAGGTTCATACTTGTACAGGATGAAGGCTGATAAACACTGAACTATAGACTAGTCTGAACTATAGACTAGTCTGAACTATAGACTAGTCTGAACTATAGACTAGTCTGCCGTCAGCCCCCATTTCCCCCCCCCCCGCTACCTCCCATCCCCCCCTCCCCCTCTCCCCCCTTTTCCATTTGGAACTGACATCAGGATCTACTTCCTGGCTGGACAGACCACACCCCCAAACACACAGCTCAGCCAACCAGAAGACAGCAGAGCTCTGGCCCCTCTGAAGGGTTTACAGAGGCATGTGCACACACACACACACACACACACACGTGTGTATACACACACAGCAAACAGTGACAGAGGAAAGATTATAGTCATGCTTGGTTTACTTTAGTGTGTGTGAGCGTGTGAGAGAGAGAGAGATTACCAAAACAATGCAATTGGTAGTTTCAAATAGCTACTATGGATACGGTTATGTTGTGGTCGAATTAAAGGTGTAGCAAGACACAGCCACATGCCTAAATCAGGTCAAACACTCTCTCACACACACACACAAACAAAACACGTCATTGCTTTGTTTTCACATTAAACACTGCATGTTCGCCTGCGCGGCGGTAGCTATGGAGGCAAGAAGGCTTGATCAAACACGGCGCTACAGTCATGCACGCACCAACGAGTTTGTTTACATTTCGTGTTTACGCGACGCGCAAAGTCGCACAGGACAGGCCCTGGAAACGGCGCTAGCGAGCTAACGTTAGCTCGCTACTGTCCTGAAACTACCAACATATTACAGTTACTCTACTTATTAAGGTAGCAGTTGCAAGTTAACTTTTAGAAAGCGTTGTTTGCAAAATAATTCATGTGTCATACGAAATCTGATACAGAGTGCTCAACAAATATGTGACCCAAAACTGTTGATGTTTACAATGGATTAAATAGGTAACTTATTCAAACAAGTTGAGTGCTGCCTAGCTGCTGCCCTTGGGAAACTAGTGCTAACCAGGCTAGTGCTACTAAACCACAACACAACTACACCACCGTTGACGTAGTAGGCTTGCTGGCTAACTTAGCTGACCCTTGTATGCTTCGGGTAGCAACAGGCTATCCGTATGTTCCAAAGCTAACTACTTCCAGTACTGCTCCAACAGTTAGCTGGCTAGCTAGCAAAGTTAGCTCATACTTACTCCCGGGGAAGTTGCAGAGGCGGCGCGCCTCTCCGCTGAAACACCCCGTCCACGAACACCCCATTTTTGCCCAGGCAACGCAACGAAAAGCTGTACGGTTCTTCGTAGTTGATCTGCAGGTGTCTTCTTGATATGAAGCTGGAGTGGCCCATGTTGATGTCCACAGACCCATGGGACGAGTTCCGGCCTACCGTCACTGTCCTCTGGCGCATCACAAACTCAAAGTCCCGGCCCTCCAGTCTGGCCAGGGCCCGAGGCGGCGAAGCGAGGCGCACGGGAGGTAGTCCTCCACGGCTCAGTACCGAGGAGGTACCGGAGAGGACGAGGGAGGACGGGTACGCGTGCGAGGACACCCCGACGCGCACGGGGCTGCACGGGGCGGACTGCAGAGCCAGGAGGGCTCGCGCTCCGGTGTCTTCCCGATAATCTGCCATCTTTCTTTCGGGTGAACACACACTTCTCACACACACACACAGGGCGCAGCAACGTGAGGTTTTCGGCCAGGGCACTCGCTCCGCGTTGCAGTCAGAAGAACATGGGACCGAGCTGTTGCTAAAGTACGGGGAGGATCCGGAGTTCCGGGAATGGATCTCTCCGGTCCCCCGCGGCTCTTCCCTTCGTCACTTTTAGAAATGCCTTTAATAAGAAAAACCTCTTACTTATTATACCAGAGCTTCCGTTTAATCAGACAGATTGATCGCCCGCTAAACTAGTTTCTCTAAGCACAAATGTTGTGTTATTACATTTAACAGATTATACAAGCACTAATAAAAACGATTTAATACCAAACGGTCGCCGTTCATTAGGTTCTGTTGACCAGAGACTTGTGCGTGGGCTTGCGGTAGCTTACAAAGGGTTAATCAGTAGTTCCTGGAACCGGACGACACGTGCGTGGCATGTGGCACAGGTTCCGGGCCAGATTGGGACAAGATTCGCGTCTTGAATTGATAACGCGCTCTGGCGGTTCTGTGAACGATTCTTTGGGGTGACATTCGAGTTTCGACGGTTACTTTGTGGAGTTTGAAACTAGATCAACTGGACGACCGAGGTGCTTAGCTCACTGTTTATAAACATGAAAAGTACAAGATGGCCGCAAAATCCGGATCCCGGATTAACGGTTAAAATCGGATTTGGTGAAAACCTGTGGCGGTTGGGACGGCCACCGGAGGGCGATGTTAGGGACGGCCACCGGAGGGCGATGTTAGGGACGGCCACCGGAGGGCGATGTTAGCTCAGTTCCAGGGGATCCTGTTATTACATTGTGACCAGACAAGGATGAAGCCAGGAGACTATAGGGGGGGATATAAAGTAATATCTCAATATTCAATCAACTATACTTTGCATAAATCAAATCAAACTTTCTTTACTCTTGTTACTCTTACTCTTTGGCACAGTGAAAAATAAATAAACACAATATTTATGTAAATTCTTGGGCGACTAAGTCTTCTAGGTACTGAAATGTGGGCATCAGTAAAGCTCTCTAAAGAGGCTGAAGTCTGACTACATCTGATATGCACTTCATGTATGTCTCTGCATTAAGGCCATTTGCTATATGAATACAATGTCTAGAATATGAGTGTGAACATGTTTTATATTCTATTGATTTATTTTGTATTTAATAAACAGAAGATTCAGACATAATGTTTTAATGCGATTATTGTAATTGATGACATTTACGTAACTGTGAGAAGAGAGGAAAGAGGAAATAGTAATAAAATGAATTCCAGATTCACAAAGTGTAAGCCAGACTCCAGCAGTGGGCTACATCATAATTCATTCTCATAACAATGTAAAACATTTATCAGTTCATCGTGTTTCTAATTCTGTTAAAACATCACAATGTTATATAATTGACATGTAACAGGCTCAGCATAGTAGCCAGGTTACACAGGGTGTGAGTGTGTGTGTGAGTATAAGGGTGTGTGCAAGTGTGTGTGTGTTCGTCACAGGTAAGTATTGATCCTGTTGTTGTTGGGCTCTTGTTAGCAGGGGGCGGGCCTAGGCTCCAGCCGTAGTTTGATTGGTCGTTTGGGCATAAGCAGGCCCTGAATGTCCATCTCAAAGGGGACCTGGGGACGAATCACAGACCGGGGGGGGGAGGGGGGGTCAAAGTCAAAGTCATGGCAACAGTCGTCACGGCAGTGGAGGCTGGAGAGTCAGCTCTGACCTGCTGTGTCAGCAGTTGGAGTTTGGACAAACTGGAGTAGGCAGTGTTATCTGATCCACACACACATCTCTCCTCACCCCCTCTCTCCTCACCCCCTCTCTCCTCACCCCCTCTCTCCTCACCCCCCCTCTCCTCTCACCTCTGTCTCCTTGCCGACGGTGAAGCTGTATTTTTGTAGAATCTCCACCAGGGCCAGCTTCATCATGACCAGAGCAAACCTATTCCCTATACAGTTCCTGGGCCCCGCCCCGAACGGCATGTAGGTGTAATTGTCGATGCTCTCCTTGTTCTCCTTACTGAACCTGGAGGACGAGAGGAACCAAAGCCCCATGTATGGTCGTGTGTTTGTATGATTCATAGATGGGGTGTGGTTGTTATATGTTGTGCTTTGTTGTGGTCATGTTGTGGTGGTCTTGTGGTGGTGTTGAGGTCGTGCTGAGGTCTTGTTGAGGTTGTGTGTGGTCGTGTTGAGGTTGTGTTGTGGTAATGTTGTGGTCATGTTGTGGTTGTGTTGTGGTCATGTTGTGGTTGTGTTGAGGTTGTATTGTGGTCATGTTGTGGTCATGTTGAGGTTGTGATGTGGTCGTGTTGAGGTCTTGTTGAGGTTGTGTTGTGGTCATGTTGTGGTCATGTTGTGGTCATGTTGTGGTCATGTTGTGGTTGTGATGTGGTCATGTTGTGGTCATGTTGTGGTCGTATTGAGGTTGTACTCCAGTACCTCTCTGGTCTGAACTGGAGCGGTTCAGGCCACAGCTCAGGGTCGCGGTGAAGACACCAGATGGGAACCATGACAACCATGTCCTTGGGGATGGTAAAACCGTTGATCTCCACGGTTGTCTTGGCGACCCTCTCCAGTCGTGGGGCGATGGGATACAGTCTGAGAGACTCACTGATCACAGAGTCCAGATACTCCATCTGCATCAGGGCCTCATACTGCACATCTGCCTGGGAGCCCACACACACATTAACACACACATTAACACACACACACATTAACACACACATTAACACACACACACACATTAACACACACACACACATTAACACACGCACACACATTAACACACGCACACACACATTAACACACACATTAACACACACATTAACACACACACACACATTAACACACACATTAACACACACATTAACACACACACACACATTAACACACACACACACACATTAACACACGCACACACATTAACACACACACACACACACATTAACACACACACACACATTAACACACACATTAACACACACACACACATTAACACACACACACACATTAACACACGCACACACATTAACACACACACACACACACACACATTAACACACACACACACATTAACAGACACACACACATTAACACACACATTAACACACACATTAATACACACACACAGTTGTTCCTACCTGGCTGGGGAAGGTTGCGTCCACCTCGCCCTGAAGGCGTGCCTGGACATCAGGGTGGGTGGCCAGGTTGTAGGCCAGGAAGGTGAGGGAGCTGCTGGTGGTCTCGTAGCCCGCGAAGATGAAGATCATGGCCTGAGACAGGATCTCATGATCAGTAAGACCTGGGGAGGCACAGGGATATATTCTACATCAAAGATGCGTTTAAGTGTGTGTGTGTATAAGTGTGTATGTGTGTGCGTAAGTGTTGGGTGTAACACGTTAATTTAGTCTTTTAGTAGCGAGCCCTCAGCATGTAGCTAAAAGTCTAGGAAAGTTGAAGCTACTTTTCGCTAGGTACCTACGAAAACGTCTTAATCTGCTAGACAGGTGGGTTCGTTCTTTTTTTCTTTTGGTGAGCAGTCTCACAAGCCCAATTTACCCGGCGTCATGGTCGGAGCCGACCAGTTAAATAGTTATTTAAGACTTGCATGTACAGGCCTACGTAATGTTACATTAAATAATGTATTTAACTCAAGCTTGTGTGATGTGTTGCTGTATCGTGGTTTCGGTTTAGGGTTATATTACAGTAAGTAAAATAGTCTGGTTCAGTACATAGGCGAACAACATTTTGCTACCATATACCTAGCTATAGCTTAGCTTTGTTTTGCTCTTAGATTCAAACCTAATCTTGGTAAATTGTTGAGCTAACTAACTACTAGACTTCTGCCTGACATTGTACAACATTATTTATTAATTAAAGAGTTTCTTGATTCAAGAACTCCATGCAAATATTGCTTTTCAGTATGGTGGATTATTACCTTGATCCGTCTTGCTGTACAATGAGGATTGATCATGTTATATGCGAGTGACACTGAATATTCAGTACAATATGTGCTATTGCTGAGGTCAACCATTAAATGTGCCTTCTGGGCATAAGAGTGACTAAGGTGAATTGTCTTAGAAATAAGACTTTTCCTAATGTAATGCTAAAGTACTCTATATAGTTACTAGTTCTAGTTACTCTCTATAGCAAGTAACTAAGTAGCGTAACTAGTTACTTTACAAGGAATGTAATTGTAATTAGTTAATTTCAAAAGCAACGTTACCCAACGCTGGTGTGCGTATATGTACCTTTGTGTTGTTTCTCCTCCTTTGAGTCGCCTTTCTGAGAGTCAATCATCAACTGCAGGAAATCCACCCTGCCCTATGATCACACACACACACACACACAGACAGACGTGTATATATATATACAGATACATACATGCATACACACCAGATCAGATCCAGGAGATCAACTAGATCTGCTTTGTATATATTTGACCAGGACCAGGACCAGACCAGGACCAGGACCAGGACCAGGACCAGGACCAGGACCAGGACCAGGACCAGGACCAGGACCAGGACCAGACCCAGACCAGGACCAGACCAGACCAGGACCAGGACCAGGACCAGGACCAGGACCAGGACCAGGACCAGGACCAGACCAGACCAGACCCAGACCCAGACCCAGACCAGGACCAGACCCAGACCAGGACCAGACCAGACCAGACCAGACCAGGACCAGGACCAGGAGAGTACCTGTCTTCCAGTGCTCGCTTGTCTGCTGGACTTGATCTTCTGCAGCGAGGCGTAGAAGAAGTCGGTGACGGAGGTGGGGAAGAAGGAGAACTCCATTTTCTCCAGCAGGGGGCTTGTGAAGGGGAAGAACGCTGGAGGCAGACAGGAAGTGTCAGTGTGACAAACAGGAAACAGGAAGTGTCAGTGTGACAAACAGGAAACAGGACGTGACATCCTGACAAACAGGAAACAGGAAGTGACAGCGTCCTGTATAAGTGATGGTCTTACCTACGAGGAGGAACAGAGGGTTGAAGAAGTCGAACTTCAGCATCTTCTTGATGTTGGTGACGAAGGGATCGCTGGGGTTGTTTAGGGAGTCGAGGTCTACGCTGAACGCTGTGCTGGTCACCACATCCATGCTGTACGGCCCAAAGAACCTGCAACACAACCAACACCACACACCATCACACAACCAACACCACACACCATCACACAACAACACCACACACTACCACACAACCAACACCACACACCACCACACAACCAACACCACACACCATCACACAACCAACACCACACACCATCACACAACAACACCACACACCATCACACAACCAACACCACACACCATCACACAACCAACACCACACACCATCACACAACCAACACCACACACCATCACACAACCAACACCACACACCATCACACAACAACACCACACACCATCACACAACCAACACCACACACCATCACACAACAACACCACACACTACCACACAACCAACACCACACACCATCACACAACCAACACCACACACCATCACACAACCAACACCACACACCATCACACAACAACACCACACACTACCACACAACCAACACCACACACCATCACACAACCAACACCACACACCATCACACAACCAACACCACACACCATCACACAACAACACCACACACTACCACACAACCAACACCACACACCACCACACAACCAACACCACACACCATCACACAACCAACACCACACACCATCACACAACCAACACCACACACCATCACACAACCAACACCACACACCATCACACAACCAACACCACACACCATCACACAACCAACACCACACACCATCACACAACCAACACCACACACCATCACACAACCAACACCACACACCATCACACAACCAACACCA
The DNA here is from genome assembly GCF_054491055.1 of Hypomesus nipponensis. Lineage (NCBI taxonomy): Eukaryota > Metazoa > Chordata > Actinopteri > Osmeriformes > Osmeridae > Hypomesus > Hypomesus nipponensis. The sequence continues at coordinate 972,270 of NC_140381.1, read as the reverse complement.
CACACCATCACACAACCAACACCACACACCATCACACAACCAACACCACACACCATCACACAACCAACACCACACACCATCACACAACCAACACCACACACCATCACACAACCAACACCACACACCATCACACATGACAGAGGAGGAGGAGACTCACTCTTTAAGCTCGACAGCTTCGTCTTTGTCTACCTTCCTCTTCATGCTGTTGACCAGGTTAGCAGAGTGCTGCTTCATGATCCCAAACATCTGGAGGAACAAGGGGGGGGGGGGGGGGGGGGAGGAGGGGGGGAGGGAGGAGGGGGGGGGAGGAGGGGGGAGGAGGGGGGAGGGGGGGGAGGGAGGGGGGAGGAGGGGGGGGGAGGAGGAGGGGGGATGGGGGGAAGGAGGGAGGGGGGAGGGGGAAGGAGGGAGGGGGGAGGAGGGGGGATGGGGGGAGGGAGTAGGGGGGAGGGAAGGAGGAGGGGGGAGGGAGGGAGGAGGGGGGAGGGAGGAGGGGGGAGGAGGGGAAGCGAGGAGGGGGGAGGAGGAGGGGGGAAGGAGGGAGGGGGGAGGGGGAAGGAGGGAGGGGGGAGGGAGGAGGGGGGAGGAGGAGGGGGGATGGGGGGGAAGGAGGGAGGGGGGAGGGGGAAGGAGGGAGGGGGGGGGGGAGGGGGGATGGGGGGAGGGAGTAGGGGGGAGGGAAGGAGTAGGGGGGAGGGAAGGAGGAGGGGGGAGGGAAGGAGGAGGGGGGAGGGAGGGGCGAGGGAGAGACACATGGAGGGATGAAGAAATGGAGAAAGAAAGTGAGAGAAAGATGGAGAGGGCTGCTTCATAATTCAAAACATCTAAAGGAGGAGCAGGAGGAGTAGGAGGAGCAGGAGCAGGAGGAGCAGGAGGAGCAGGAGGAGCAGGAAGAGTGTGTACCTCCTTCAGCCGGCCGCTGGTGAAGGAGGGCGACAGCACGCTGCGTATCCTCTTCCACTGGTCGTCCTCGGCGATGGAGACGGCATCGTACAGGGCCCCGTTCAGATGGAAGTTCTAGAACACAGAACATGCACCACGGTTCTAGGGAGAACCCATGGTGCATGTGTGTGGGTGTCTGTGTGTGTGTATGGGTGTGTGTGTGTGTGTGTGTACCCGTCTATTAGTGAAGTGAGAGTAGCACTCCTTGATCAGGATGGTCTTGACCATGGCAGTGTCCATGATGCACATCACTGCCTGCCGTCCGTCAAAGATGCTGCACACACACACCAACACACACTGTCAACCAGGGGGCTAAATTAACACCCGCCAACCCGCCAAATGGGGGTTAAAATTCATTTTGGCGGGTGTTAATAAAAACTCACTAGCCAGTGTGGCCGGTGATACATGAGGCATTACATGAATGAAACATAAGGCTCTGTTCTCGGCATGGTTCTCTGTCATTTATCCCCCTGGCAGTACTTCCTGAGTTTCCTATGAACACTGTGCCGTAATGCTACATGATAACGTTTTATACGCCCATTGGCTGCGTAAAAAACGTTGCTGTAAATGCATGGGCAGGAGTCAATCTCATGACGCGAATGAACGTTTTAGCCATACACACTCCTGCTCCTATAATAAATCGTGTCCTTACCTAGTCACGTGTTGGTGATTTCACGTACCCTTGCATCATACTTCTGTGCTTCATTTTATGTGTTTTTCATGCCAACAATATTAATAAAATGATCAAATGCATTAAGTGAAACTCATAATTGTTATTATTTTCGACTGAAAGAATTTGGCTAGTGGACATTCTGATTGCCTGATTGGCTGGTGAACCCTGATGTCAACAACAACTGCATTAGAAAGAATACAAGAGAGAGAGAGGGAGAGAGAGAGAGAGCGAGCGAGAGAGAGAGAGAGAGCGAGAGAGAGAGAGAGAGAGAGAGAGAGAGAGAGAGGGTCATAAAGAAGAAGAATTGACAGAAAAGAGAGAATCTTACCCCCACACTTTGCCATACTTCTTGAAGCACTCTTCATCAAAGTTTGTGAATCCCTGGGAAGACGGGATTGAGGAGAAGGGGGGGAAAGAGGAGGAGAGGTTAGCATTTTAGGGAATGACTGTGTGTGTGTGGTGTGTGTGTTGTGTGTGTGTTGTGTGTGTACAGGGTGTTTCAGTCACACCTTCTTATACGCCAGCATGGTGCCTAAGAACGGCAGGGGTCTGGGACCAGGGATCCCCAACTTCTTAAACACCCCATATGGCCAGTAGGCATACCTGCCCCACACACACACAGGCGCATGCATGCAATCACGCACACAGAGAGAGCAAAATAAAATATTTTATAAATATTCCGATATTCTGACGGTCTTAACTAAATTTGGAACTGCGCTCATGTTAATGTTAAACCATTACACCAACATCCGAAATCATTTAGTTTAAATACGACACTCCGTCTTAAAAGTGGTCTTACACTATGAAGAGCGTGATGAACGCGACCAGAAGGGTCCACGTCTCGGTAGACAGGTACAGCAAGTAGCCCATGTCTCGGTTGACCGGTACGTCAGAAATCACTACTCCGGTTTGAACTTCTCTTCTTTCTCTTCTTCCTCTGCCTGTTTTGCGTTTAACCAGCTAGTACCGTCCAGTGGGGGTGTAGTGGGATCTTTTATTCCGGTGGAAGGAGGGAGGGAGCGTGGTGTGTGACGGCGTAGAAGTGTTTCAGAGGTTAAGTGCTGATTCACCGGCGTGCAAAAAACGCTCGCACGCAACAAAGGCACCTTCTGAAGCAGTTCTACCGCTCCTCTGACAGCAGAATAAAGATCATATACGAACTAGAAGTCATTACAAAAGTAACACGAGATTATAGTTCACCTAGGAACAGGACCGCCCATAAGGGGGGAAAGGGGGGAAAGCTTTCAGGGGCCCAGCCGTGGTGGGGCCCAGCCGCGATGCGAGCAGCAATAATCATGTTCTCCTAAAAATGGTATGAGTCGTTTTTTGTTCAGCGATGTCATTTATTGATCTAAGGTTAAGCAAATACTAATATCAGAGTAGAGTACATTTGGTTGCTATGACAGGACCTGTTCAGAAATCGGGATATCAGAAAAGAAAAGACTAAAAGGAGAGAGCTAGCAAGGGCATTACCCCCAAATAAAAGTAATTTAAAAATAATTCCAGTCAACTTCGAAAGATGCTCCCAGCCAGGCTGCAGAGACGAGCAGCAGTAGCCACGATGCTAGCCATGAGGAAGCTAACTGTGGCAGGAGGAGAAAGGTCTTTCAGTAAACTCAAAATCATAAAAAATGACTTGCGCTCCACAATGAGCCAGGAGAGGCTCAATCACAATACTTGCCATTGAGTGTGAATTGGCTAAACAAATTGACTTCAAATACATTATAAAAGACTTTGCATCCAGAAAGACAAGGAAGATAGCTGTATAATAGGCAAAGATGAAGACAGGTAAATTGCATTTTATACTAGAAAATGTGGTGTGAGTGTAGCAGATCTCGGTGTGTCAAATTGTTATTTTTATGTGTGTGTGTGTGTCTGGCCCGGCGCCACACAAGTTGTTAAGGCCTCTCAGTTATATTTGTTAAACTTTATGTTTAAGTTTTATGTATAAAGATGTATTTGTTTTGCTATAATGTAGCTCCCATCACTGAGTAAGAGAGAGAGAGAGTACACACGTGCATGCGTTAACATAAGTAAAGACCTATTAAGGGGGGCCCATTCACTGGACCTTTTCAGGGGCCCAGCCATTTCTATGGGCGGCCTTGCCTCGGAAGTTTATCCAGTTGGGAAAAACAAGTGGACTGGTTACGTAACACCCACACACACACGTGCCTCAGACAAACAATGTGCCAAGAGAGAGAGGTGGGGGTGGGGGTGAACTTTACCTTAATGAGAGGGCGTTGCCCCTGGTAACGAGGTGTGTGAGTCAACCGACAATGTCACCTGTCCTCATGCATTGCCAGTTCTTTATTTCATCATAAATTGTGTTGCAAGAGAAGGAAACAACAGCAAGCTCCCTTTTTGGATTTCTAGCTGACTGGTTAAAGGCTAGCTAAGGTTGCTAGCTGACTGGTTAAAGGCTAGCTAAGGTTGCTAGCTGACTGGTAGCTAAGGCACTAAACTTGTTTCAGGCATGTAGAGCAAGCAAAGTGGTTTACAGCTCTTTATTAGAATCAGAAGTTTTTTTATTGCCATGTAAGTTAACACAAACACAGCATGTATTGTGGCAGGAAGGTACAAACAATAAACATATATGGATCTTGATTAAAAAGAAACAGGTAGAATGTATTAATACAATTTTAAAAAGTCTAATACTAAAGAGCTAATACAACTTACTATACAACTATACAACAGATGGCAATAACACCATCTTTATCAGGGCTGCACACAGGTACACACGGCTGGACGTTGACCTTTGAGTAGGAGAGATGTTGGCTATACCACTATTAAGATCAGGGGTTAATGTAATTCACTTATCTGGTAGTAAAAAGCAGGTGAAGTCTGTCAGACCTTCAGAATACAGGCTTTGCAATGTTCATCCACCAACCCAAACATGTCATCTGTCTCCCCAAACTCGTCTCGTTTAGCAGACCACTAAAAGGCAATCTCACTAAAGAAATATATCCAGCAGGTATCTAAGGGTTCATTTCCAAGAATAATACAAAACTGATTTCAAAAGTTCTCTGGGCGACACCCAGAGGAAGTCTGTCAGAGGTAGAACGAGGCCCGAAAGTCTCTCTCCCAGGTCCTCTCTCTCTCCTCTCTCCTCTGGTTCTCCTCCTTCCTCCTCCCCCCCTCCCCCATCCTCCTCTCTGCCTCCCTGGGTGGGTGTCTGACAGCCCGGGTGTCCTGGGACAGGAAGTGAGTGACGCGGGGGCGTTTCGGGGGTCCAAAGCCCAAACCCTTCTGGTCTCTCTTCAGCACGGTGCCAACAGGCTGCGTGGCCCCGCCCCCCTCGGGACCTAGACCCGCCCCCGGAGTCCAGCCGCTCCGCAGCATCATTCTGAGGGGGGGGGGGGGGGTGGGTAGAAGAGAGGGTGACAGTTTGTTAAAAGCCACCAACAGACCCCCTCTCCACATGATGAGGTGAGCGCCGTGGCGTGGCCTACCTGTAGGGGGTGCTGGAGGGGGGCAGGCAGTAGTGGGGGCGCGGGGGGGGCCGGCGGAGGCTGAACTGGTGCAGGGTGGAGGACAGGTGGGCTTCAGGGGGACAGCTGTACTGGGAACCACAAACACCACACCACTGGGCCTGGGCCTGGGCCGGTCTGGGTGGAGTAGATCAGAGTACAGCAGAATAGAGTATCTATTCATCATCATCAGCATCATCATCCTGTCCACAGTTCTAGACCAATATCACGAAGCGGAAGCTGAGCCAAAAAGGAGAGCCTCCTGGTGTCATCACTTACACTACAGGCCCTCCAACCCTCTCCTTTCCCTCACCTGCTAGCTCCTCCTCCCTCCTCCTCTTCCTCCGTCCGTCTCCCGTGTGTCTCCAACTCCTCCACCACGCCCGCGTGCCCCGCCCTCTCTGCCAGCTCCCTGGCGTCCCGCCCCTGCGTGTCGACCACGCCCACCCACGCCGCCCCTCGCCGCAGGAGCAGCTTAACCGCGGCGCGCTGCCCCGCCCCGCTGGCGCACATCAGGGCTGTCCAGAAGAAGGAATCCTGGAAGTTAACGTCCACGCCGCCGTCTAGCAGCGCCCGCAGCCCGGAGAGGTTGCCTTCCTGGGCGTGCCGGAGCAGCTGGAATCCCTGGAGCTCCGTGGGCGCGGACGCTTGGATTCTTGCTCCTCTCCTCTCGCTTTCTCGTCTATCCCCCTCTCTCCTCCTCCTCCTCCGCTCTCTGGCTCCATCGCCCCTCCGCTGCTCCCCTCCTCCTGACCTCGCTCCTTCTTCTCTCCTCTCCTCTTCTCCATTCCTTTCTTCAATCATTGTCTGGTAGAAGCGGCGAGCTTCGTCTCCGTTCAGCGCGTGGCTGGGTTTTGACCGTCTCGTCTCCTCGTGACTCCAGCGGTGCTCCTCTTCGCGAGCCGGGGTGAAGTAATCTAACGCACTCATGGTTGGGACAGGACAGTTTCCCCGGCAACACCGATTGTCTGTTCCAACCTAGACAGCGCACATTACACTACGCTGAATTACACGGATAATTATTAAAGAGAAGACCTTGTGCCGCTACACTGTTCCATGTTATCCTCAAAATCAATCCTCATACCCTTTAGCTTAGCATAGCAGGAAATTCCACTAAGGGTGGAAAGTATTACCACTTTATCTTCGGAGCGATTATTTGAAAATTATTCAACAGTTAAACTTAAAATATCGAATTTAGTAGCAAAGAGTTCATTTCCAGTTATAAAACAACCATCAATTACAAATTCGGACGTGTTGAGACGGCTTTGTTGACGTTCGAGCTTACCGTCCCCTAATGATGACGTCGAATAGAATATTCGACTACACACTGCCATCTGGTGGTTGCGTGGTACTACTGTCAACACACAGCAAAATGTAGATTTTTATAGTTTACTATTTGTAATTGTAGCTAATTGTCCTTAACTAATTATCACCAGGAAAAGACAGTGTCTCAACCTTATATAACCCACATCTGCACACATATAATGTAACCAGTAAGAAACCACACATTCAATCTTAAGAAACGTTGGGTTCAACAAGGATCATTTAATCTGAATCACACAAGGCATATGGAACTCACACGAGAGAGAGGAGAGAGAGAGAGAGAGAGAGAGAGAGAGAGAGAGAGAGAGAGAGAGAGAGAGAGAGAGAGAGAGGAGAGAGAGAGAGAGAGAGAGAGAGAGAGAGAGAGAGAGAGAGAGAGAGAGAGAGAGAGAGAGAGAGAGAGAGAGAGAGAGAGAGAGAGAGAGAGAGAGAGAGAGAGAGAGAGAGAGAGAGAGAGAGAGAGAGAGAGAGAGAGAGAGAGAGAGAGAGGGAGAGGGATTGGGTCTGTGAGTGAGTGAGAGTTCAGTCCCTCTCTTTCTCCCTGCATCTCTCCTTCTCCTCTCTGAGTTTGTGTAAAGGGTAGAATGTGTTCATGTTGAGGAGTGTGTATTGTGTAGAGGTTGTGTGTACACAGAGGTGAGTGAGATTTACTATCTACTGTAACAGCACAGACAGGACTAAACAGCAGTAGAAAGTGTCTGTACAAAATCCATCCAAAAAATATACACTTACAGCCAGCGACACACAGCATCATGGGACTGAACCAGGTGCCTTACACACACACACACACACACACACTCATCATTCTGCATACAAACTCAAAAACGTCCCCGTGTTAGTAAACACATTTTCTTTTTCCCTGTCAAGCAAACATACAACATCATCTAAGTGCTCATGAGCTTCCCTCCAGCCCAAACCTCTGATGATTGTTCATCTTCCTTCTTCAGTGTGTTCTCTACAGCTGGTCAGATCAGTGTGTGTGTGTGTGTGTGAGCACAGTGACATCACAATTGTTTTAGGAGGTTCACACCAGTTGGCACAGCGAGAAACAAAGTGATTGTGTCAAGAGAAAAGGGAAAGGGGTCATAAGTTCATTTAAATGTTCATCTTTTCTTGTCTTCTTTGACTCCCTTTCTCCTCGTCCTCGTTCAGCATAATGTCTTGTCACAGTAGCTCCTTCTGCCCTCTATCCTCCATGCTGGTGTGTCTGTGTGCAGATGACCGTGTGTGTTCACTTCCAAAGGAAGGGTGTGTGTTGACGAAACGTGTCTGCATAATAGCGTGTGTGTGTCAGACGAAAGAGGAGAACCCTGTGACGGCAGTGCGTGAGCCGGGCGGGGGGTTGTTGACGGGGTGTGTGTGTGCGGGCTGCCCCCCTGGGGTGTAGGACCCCCCGCTGGGGTGCTGGGTGACCACGGTGGGGTAGTCCTGCTCCAGCTGGGGCCCCTGCTGCCCCCGCGCACGCTTCCACGAGTTGAAGTAGGTGGGGTCGCTCATGTAGTGGTTCACAAACGAGTGTTTAGGAGGGTCGTCCTCGTAGTCACTGTCTGAGAGCTGGGGGGGGGGGGGGGAGAGGGTGAGTAGAGGTGTGTATGTGTGTGTGTGTGTGTGTATGTGTATGTGTGTGTGTGTGTGTGTACCTCAGAGCCAGACAGCTCAGCAGCCTTCTCCGTCAGCATGGTGTTCTCTGTGAGCACAGCTCCGTTATAGGTCACGTCTTCATCTGAGTAGTGGAGCCCTCCAGGGCTGGGTCTGGGGGGGGACCTAACACACACACACACAGCTTTAGTACATGCTCCATCCCTCATCTCCCCTCCCATTCCCTCCCCTCTTCTACCTGGTTCCGTTCTTCTTCAGGAAGGAGTTCTTGGTGTTCAGACTGCGGCTGTTCAGTTCCAGGGAGGTGAAGCCTCCGTTGTCGAGGGTTACCGACTCCTCAGCCGTCTGGATGTGCTTTCCTGCTGGGGGGCAGAGGAGGGGGGAGCAGGGTGGAGGGGGGGGGGGGGGGCAGGGGAGGAGGAGGGAGGGAGGGTGGAGGAGGAGGGGGGTGGAGGGGGAGGAGGGGGAAGACAAGGAGCAGTCAGAGAGCACCTCTTTTCTATGGTTTAACGTTTCATAGATTTGGCAGGGTGATGAATGATGAGTTGGCTATTGACTTTGGCAGAGATCTCCCACACACACAGTGATGGGCAAACTACTTGATATGTGTAGTGAGCTAAGCTACTAGCTAGCTACTTGATATGTGTAGTGAGCTAAGCTACTAGCTAGCTACTCAACAGTAAATTCTGCTTCACTACACAAAAGCCACTACTCTTAAAAATGTAGCAAGCTAAGTTACAAAAATCTGTCAAAAGTAGCTTGATACATTAGTAGCTAGTTTCAGTAAAAAAACTGCATGCCAAGTCAATGTGATTTTAGTGATCAACGCAATTGTCAGCCAGATAAAGGCTAAAATATGTTTAGATGTATTTATTGAACAATAGCCTAATCCAAAATGCTAATACACAATTGCTGTTATCTAGTCAGACTGGCCGCGCAGGCAGTGTGAGTGGAGATGAGACGATCATAGCCCTCGCTGTACTCAGCTCTCGTGAGATCAGTCGGAACGTGAACTGCAGAACGGGATGTGTGAGATGCTTTTTCCGTGCTTTGCTTTTCAGATGTGTCCAGGAGAAATGAGCTTTCGAGGACGCTACTGCGCTACTTGATCAATACAAGAGCTTAGCTACTGAAAAGTTACTTGGTTTTGTAAATAGCGACGTTACAGCCAAGCTACTGACAAATTTATTAAGCTAGTAGCGTCGCTACAAGTAGCAAAGCTCCTGCCCATCACCCCACACACAGATGTACCCCCCCCCCCCCACACACAGATGTACCCCCCCCCACACACACACAGATGTACCCCCCCCCCCACACACAGATGTACCCCCCCCCCCCACACACACAGATGTACCCCCCCCCCCACACACAGATGTACCCCCCCCCCACACACAGATGTACCCCCCCCCCACACACACAGATGTACCCCCCCCCCACACACACACCGTTGGTGGAGCAGGATCTGTACTTGTGACTGTGTCCGTGCAGCAGCAGGGTGCAGACCAGCAGCAGCACCAGGATGAGGCCCACCAGGGCCAGCACCAGCAGGAACCACCACTGCTCATAGAAGGGCCGCTCCGCCAGGGCTGAACAGGGGGCGGGCGGGCGGGGGGGGGAGACATACTTTAACATGTTGGATGGGGAAAACTACGTTTAGGAAAAAAGGTTAGAAAAGTAAAAAACTTTCTAAACTTTTGATCTTCAATGTTTCTAAACTTATTGTTTCAAAAATATGTTTCTTGTTGCCATCTGCCTTGATCAATGGT
>NC_140381.1:955000-957500 GCF_054491055.1 Hypomesus nipponensis | reverse complement strand
ACACACACTTACTCACGTGCGCACACACACAGAGGGTTAGGAGGCAGAAAGAGAGAGAGGGTCTTGTCACTAGGAGAGAGATGCAGACCCTGCTAGTTGTAATACCTGAATGTGTAGCTGTGTGTGGCACAGCACAGGGAGGGTCAGGTGTGTGTGTGTGTCAGGTGTGTGTGTGTGTGTCTGGTGTGTGTGTGTCAGGTGTGTGTGTGTGTCAGGTGTGTGTGTGTGTGTCAGGTGTGTGTGTGTGTGTCAGGTGTGTGTGTGTCAGGTGTGTGTGTGTGTGTCAGGTGTGTGTGTGTGTCAGGTGTGTGTGTGTGTGTCTGGTGTGTGCGTGTGTCAGGTGTGTGTGTGTGTCAGGTGTGTGTGTGTGTGTCTGGTGTGTGTGTGTCAGGTGTGTGTGTGTGTCAGGTGTGTGTGTGTGTCTGGTGTGTGTGTGTGTCAGGTGTGTGTGTGTGTCAGGTGTGTGTGTGTGTCTGGTGTGTGTGTGTGTCTGGTGTGTGTGTGTGTCAGGTGTGTGTGTGTGTCAGGTGTGTGTGTGTGTGTCAGGTGTGTGTGTGTGTCTGGTGTGTGTGTGTGTCTGGTGTGTGTGTGTGTCAGGTGTGTGTGTGTGTGTCTGGTGTGTGTGTGTCAGGTGTGTGTGTGTGTGTCAGGTGTGTGTGTGTGTCAGGTGTGTGTGTGTGTGTCTGGTGTGTGTGTGTCAGGTGTGTGTGTGTGTCAGGTGTGTGTGTGTGTCTGGTGTGTGTGTGTGTCAGGTGTGTGTGTGTGTGTCTGGTGTGTGTGTGTGTCTGGTGTGTGTGTGTGTCAGGTGTGTGTGTGTGTGTCAGGTGTGTGTGTGTGTCAGGTGTGTGTGTGTATCAGGTGTGTGTGTGTGTCTGGTGTGTGTGTGTGTCAGGTGTGTGTGTGTATCAGGTGTGTGTGTGTATCAGGTGTGTGTGTGTGTCAGGTGTGTGTGTGTGTGTCAGGTGTGTGTGTGTGTCTGGTGTGTGTGTGTGTGTGTGTGTGTCAGGTGTGTGTGTGTGTCTGGTGTGTGTGTGTGTCAGGTGTGTGTGTGTGTCTGGTGTGTGTGTGTGTCAGGTGTGTGTGTGTGTCTGGTGTGTGTGTGTGTGTCTGGTGTGTGTGTGTGTCTGGTGTGTGTGTGTGTCAGGTGTGTGTGTGTGTCTGGTGTGTGTGTGTGTCAGGTGTGTGTGTGTGTGTCAGGTGTGTGTGTGTGTCTGGTGTGTGTGTGTGTGTCAGGTGTGTGTGTGTGTCTGGTGTGTGTGTGTGTCTGGTGTGTGTGTGTGTCTGGTGTGTGTGTGTGTCAGGTGTGTGTGTGTGTCTGGTGTGTGTGTGTGTCAGGTGTGTGTGTGTGTGTCAGGTGTGTGTGTGTGTCTGGTGTGTGTGTGTGTGTCAGGTGTGTGTGTGTGTATCAGGTGTGTGTGTGTGTCAGGTGTGTGTGTGTGTCTGGTGTGTGTGTGTGTGTCAGGTGTGTGTGTGTGTATCAGGTGTGTGTGTGTGTCTGGTGTGTGTGTGTGTATCAGGTGTGTGTGTGTGTCTGGTGTGTGTGTGTGTGTCAGGTGTGTGTGTGTGTCTGGTGTGTGTGTGTGTGTCAAGGATATATTTGCGCTCTCGTCTGTCTAATGGATTCGGGGCTCGACTCTCCAGTGAGGGGAGGAAGAGAGAGAGAGAGAGAGAGAGAGAGAGAGAGAGAGAGAGAGAGAGAGACAGAGAGAGAGAGAGAGAGAGAGAGAGAGAGAGAGAGAGAGAGAGAGAGAGAGAGAGAGAGAGAGAGAGAGAGAGAGAGAGAGAGAGAGAGGAGGTAAACAAGGTTGGGCCGTCACCACAAAATAGATGACCTCTCAGTGTTCCTGACACACACGCACACACATACACAAACACTGCCTATTAAGGAACGCCGGTCAGGCTTTCAAAGGCAATGTCGTTCTGGGGGACAGGAGAGACAAGAAGTAAAGAGAGATGGAGAGAGAGAGAGAGAGAGAGAGAGAGAGAGAGAGAGAGAGAGAGAGAGAGAGAAAGAGAGACAGAGACAGCGGGAGAGATGGAGAGAGAGGGACAGAGAGAGAGAAATAAAGATAAATAGAATTAAAGAAGGGGGGGTGGTAGAATGAGAAGACAGGGAGAGAGAGAGTACAATTTGAAAAGAGAATGAATGATGGAATGATAGAAGGAGAGCCGTCCTTCATCACCCAGCCACACATACGGATGAGGCGAATCCTCAAGAGCTACATGGACCAATAGAAATCATGAAGCTTTGACAGACAGACTCAGCATGCGAGCAGAGGGCACCCTCAGTCAGCTCCTACCTGCTTCTCCAACCAGAACCTCCACTGGAGCCGAGGGCGGGCTCTCACCCGCCATGTTGTAGGTTGTCATGGCGATCTGGTAGCGCCTGAACTTCTTGAGTTCTGGAAGAGGAGGAGGAAGAGTATAGTCAGAGAGTTAAGTGTGGGTTCATAGCTGGTAGTTCATTCTGGTGTGTTTCCTCTAACACTGATAGTAGAGA
>NC_140381.1:945000-950000 GCF_054491055.1 Hypomesus nipponensis | reverse complement strand
CTGTCTCTTTCTCTGTCTCTAACTCTCTCTATCTCTCTCTTTGTCTCTCTCTCTGTCTCTAACTCTCTCTCTCTCTGACTCTGTCTCTGTCTATAACTCTCTCTCTCTCTGTCTCTCTCTCTGTCTCTAACTCTCTCTCTCTCTCTGTCTCTCTCTCTGTCTCTCTCTCTGTCTCTCTCTCCCTCTCTCTCTGTCTTTCTCTCTGTCTCTAACTCTCTCTCTCTCTCTCCCTCTCTCTCTCTGTCTCTCTCTCTCTCTCTCTCTCTCTCTCTCTCTCTCTCTCACTCTCTCTCTGACAGGAGAAAAGGTTAGAAGAGGTCCTCTATTGTTCATCCATTCATTAAGCTGTCATAATCAACTCCCACACTCACCATGTTACCAATCCAGATCAAGATCCTTAGATGATCGGACAGACAGGGGACCCCTACTTTGCTCCAAAGTGTAGTAAACACTGTGTGTGTGTGTGTGTTACCTCTGTGCTCCGTGGTGAGCACCAGGGCCTCCTGCTCGGGGCCCCAGCCCGGGGCGGTGCGGGCGGACAGCCTGAACAGGTAGGTCTGCTGGGCTTGAAGCCCTGTCACAGTGAACTGCCGTGCGCTGGAGCCCACCTCCACCACGGTGAAGCTGGGGGGGCCTGCCTGCAGCCGGTATGCTACCTGATACCCTGCAGGGGGCAGATAGAGAGGGAGGGTGAAAGGGTGTGTGTGGGTGGGTGTCAGTGTGTGAGCCCTTACCCCTAACCCTTACCCCTAACCCTTACCCCTAGCCCTTACCCCTAACCCTTACCCCTAGCCCTTACCCCTAGCCCTTACCCCTAGCCCTTACCCCTAACCCTTACCCCTAGCCCTTACCCCTAGCCCTTACCACTAGCCCTTAGTTTACCCCTAGCCCTTACCCCTACCTCTTACCCCTAGCCCTTACCCCTAGCCCTTACCACTAGCCCTTACCACTAGCCCTTAGTTTACCCCTAGCCCTTACCCCTACCTCTTACCCCTAGCCCTTACCCCTAGCCCTAACAATGGCGGACAGATCATCTTGTTTTGTGCTGTACACAGTCCTGTACATATGTATTTGCAACTATGTTCTTTATTTTTAAAACGTTTTAACAAATGTCTAGTCTGCTGCGCTGACGTTACAGTGCTGTGAGCACAACAGTCCTGCATCTCTCTGATCAGCCTTGAATGGACTCAACATTTCTACAGCTTTAACTAGAATCCATTAGCAACCAAAGAGAAGGTGTGTGTGTGTGTGTCTTACCCAGGATGATGCCGTTGGGCTGGGTGGGGGGCAGCCAGACCACCCTAACTGAGGTGAGCTGCACCTCTGGAAACATTAACCTGATAGGAGGGCCTGGGACTGGGGGAGGAGGAGGGGGGTGGAGGAGGAGGAGGGGAGGAGGAAGGAGGAGGAGGAGGAATAGGAGGAGGAGGAGGAGGGGGGAAGAGAGAGGGGGAGGAGGAGGAGGAGGGGGAAGAGGGGGGAGGAGGAGGAGGAGGAGGGGGGAGGAAGGAGGAGGAGGGGGGAGGAGGAGGAATAGGAGGAGGAGGAGGAGGAACGGAGGAGGAAGGAGGAGGAGGGGGGAGGAGGAGGAGGAGGGGAGGAGGAGTAGGAGGAGTAGGAGGAGGAGGAGGGGGGGGAGAGGGTGGGAGGAGGAGGAGGAGGAGGAGGAGGAGGAGGAGGAGGAGGAGGAGGAGGGGAGGAGGAGGAGGAGGAGGAGGAGGAGGAGGAGGAGGAGGAGGAGGGGGGAAGAGGGGGGGAGGAGGAGGAGGAGGAGGAGGAGGAGGAGGAGGAGGAGGAGGAGGAGGAGGAGGAGGAGGAGAAGAGGAAGAGGGGAGGAGGATGGGGGGAAGAGGGGGGGGAGGAGGAGGAGGAGGAGGAGGAGAAAGAGAAAGAGGAGGGGAGAAGAGGGGGGAGGAGGAGGAGGAGGGGGGGGGAGGAGGAGGAGGGAGGAGGGGCAAACCGCAGGAAAGAAGAGAAAAGACAGAGAGAAATTGTAAAACTGATGTTTAGTTAAGGTTAACTACCAACGGTTAACTAAGGCTAACCAATTAAAGTTATCTAACTCAGGTTAACTAACTCAGGATAACTATGGATGACTAAGACAAACACAATTATGTGAACTAAAGTTAAACTGAGGTTAACTAACTCAGGTTATGTCAACTTGAGTAATACAAATGTGATCACAAGACTCAATATCTTGAGCAATATGAAGAACTCTACACACACACGTACACATCCCATACAAACACAAACAAGTTACAGTACTTTACACATCTTGCTTGTTTATGAAAAAAGAACTTTTTGAGACTATAAAAAATGTAACTGTTCTGAGATAAAAAAAAAGCATGTTCCACATGACTACACTGGCATCAGCTAGTGTGCGTGTGTGCGTGTTTGTGTGTGCGTGTGTGTGAGAGAGACAGACTGAAGGTTCATTATATGCTATCAGGAATACACTTCTCTTTTCCTGTTTCATCCTGAAATGAGAAAAACTTGTCAGACGTGACACTGTTTGATGGAGTGAAAGTGAATGTAGGACTGTTTGTAACTGTGTGTGTGTGAGAGAGTCTGAGCAGATGTAGCATCAGTGATACAGTGATACAGCAACAGTGTTGATGAATAATACAGCGCACACACACACAGATACACTCACACACACACACACTCTCTATGCATGGTTGAATGGTCAGAGGGCCAGACTGAGGAGCAGTGAGGCGCGTGTGTGTGTATATCTGTGTGTGTGTATACGTGTGTGTGTGTATACGTGTGTGTATATCTGTGTGTGTGTATACGTGTGTGTGTGTATACGTGTGTGTATACGTGTGTGTGTGTATACGTGTGTGTATATCTGTGTGTGTGTATGCGTGTGTGTATCTGTATGTGTGTGTATACGTGTGTGTGTATACGTGTGTGTATATGTGTGTGTGTGTATACGTGTGTGTATCTGTATGTGTGTATATCTGTGTGTGTGTATACGTGTGTGTGTGTATACGTGTGTGTATATGTGTGTGTGTGTATACGTGTGTGTATCTGTATGTGTGTGTATATCTGTGTGTGTGTATACGTGTGTGTGTGTATACGTGTGTGTATATCTGTGTGTGTGTATACGTGTGTGTATCTGTATGTGTGTGTATATGTGTGTGTGTATACGTGTGTGTGTGTATACGTGTGTGTATCTGTATGTGTGTGTATATCTGTGTGTGTGTATACGTGTGTGTATATCTGTGTGTGTGTATACGTGTGTGTATCTGTATGTGTGTGTATATGTGTGTGTGTATGCGTGTGTCACCATCGTCCCTGGTCCTGTTGGAGATGGGGGAGCTGGGGGGGCCATCCCCCATCTGGGTGAAGGCCAGGGTCTGGACCTGGTACAGGGTGTACCTCTGAAGGCCCCCCAGCAGCACCGCCCCCCCGGACCCCCCGGCCCCCTCCACACGCTGCTCCGAGGGGGGGGCAGGGGACGCCTGCTCACGGTACAGCACCTGGAACACACACACACACAGATCAGTACACACACACACACACAGATCAGTACACACACACACACAGATCAGAACACACACACACACACAGATCAGTACACACACACACACACACACAGATCAGTACACACACACACACACACAGATCAGTACACACACATGCACAGATCAGTACACACACACACACACACACAGATCAGTACACACACACACAGATCAGTACACACACACACACACACATAGATCAGTACACACACACAAACACACACACACACACACACACAGATCAGTACACACACACACAGATCAGTACACAGGTCTCTCCTTCTCTCAGTATAATCCTGATCCTCATGGTGTGGTCGTCCTCTCTGCCTTACGCAACAGAATTAAACATTCATTCACTTGTAGAGAGGCAAATGTTACAGACACACACAGACGAATACACACACATATAGACACACAGATCAGTACACACACAAAACCCCAAACTAAGCAGAAAATAGGCAAAGTGAGCATGTTTTAAAGCTGGTCTATCACTGTGGGAAAGACAAACAGGAGATCTTACAGGATGTTACATCACACTGGCCTATCTTTGCTTCCTGTGGGGAGAGTGCTTGTGTGCGCAGGGCGGTGAGGGTTTGGGTTGGAAAACAGAGAGTGTAAGTAGGAGAGGGAGAATGTGTGTGTGTAAGAGTGTGTGTGTATATATGTATATATGTCTGTGTGTGTACATGTGTGTGTATGAGCAAGAGAGAGAGAGAGAGAGAGAGAGAGAGAGAGAGAGAGAGAGAGAGAGAGAGAGAGAGAGAGAGAGAGAGAGAGAGAGAGAGAGAGAGAGAGAGAGAGAGAGAGAGAGACAGAGAGAGAGAGAGAGAGAGAGAGAGAGAGAGAGAGAGAGAGAGAGAGAGAGAGAGAGAGAGAGAGAGAGAGAGTACCTTATACCCCAGGATGACTCCGTTCCTCAGGGTGGGGGCGACAGGAGACCATGTGACCAGGATGCTGGTGGAGCTCACAGCCTCGGCACTCACACTGAGGGGGGAACCTGAAGGGGCTGGAGCACACAAGGTCCCCACAAGGGAGGCAAACAAGACCACACACACACACACATTAACATGCTGCTTCAAACTTCGCATTTTGTTGAAACTGACATGAGAGGAGAGGAGATGAATAATGTTTTCTGTCTCATGTCACAGCATCTACCCTGGACAGCTGCTTCCTATAACTGCCTGAATCACACTGCTGTCAGTGTACCTGTGTGTGTAGTGTGTATGTGTGTAGTGTATGTGTTGTGTGTGTGCTGTGTGTAGAGTGTGTGTGTTGTGTGTGTAGTGTGTGTAGTGTGTGTGTAGAGTGTGTGTGGTGTGTGTAGTGTGTGTAGAGTGTGTGTGGTGTGTGTAGTGTGTGTAGAGTGTGTGTGTGCTGTGTGTAGAGTGTGTGTGTTGTGTGTGTAGTGTGTGTAGTGTGTGTGTAGAGTGTGTGTGGTGTGTGTAGTGTGTGTAGAGTGTGTGTGGTGTGTGT
>NC_140381.1:920000-937500 GCF_054491055.1 Hypomesus nipponensis | reverse complement strand
GTATGTAACACAAGTACATTACAAGTAACTGTAATTAAATTACCTAAAAATGAACAGTAATCCCTTACTTTACTTTTTCGGTGGATAAGTAATTTAAATACAGTAACACGTTACACCCAACACTGCACACAACCCACACACACATATTTACGTACGTAGGCAAACACACACACACACGTACACACAAACACACCCACAGAAGAACAGGGATGCAGAAGGTGACTGCATCCTCACATCCACAGACACACACACCCCTCTTGTGTGTGGGACAGAGGCTGTGTCTCTGGGTGTGTGTGTGTGTGTGTCAGTGTGTGTGTGTGTCAGTGTGTGTGTGTGAGAAGCTCTGTCTCATCTGTTGCCACAGCTCTCCAGGTGCATGATGGGAGTGATTCTTCAAGGTGACTTTCACTACATGGACATTCTGCACACAACACTTATGAGTGTGTGTCTGGGAGTGTGTGTCTGGGAGTGTGTGTCTGGGAGTGTGTGTCTATAAGTGTGTGTCTGGGAGTGTGTGTCTGGGAGTGTGTGTCTATGAGTGTGTGTCTATAAGTGTGTGTCTGGGAGTGTGTGTAAGAGTTTGTACAGTGTGGGTATGTTCAGTGATATTACAGCCTGAGTTGGTGAGATAGTCTTGTTGTGACGTATGTCATATAAATGGGTTACACACACACATTACATGTATGCATTTAGCAGACGCTTTTATCCAAAGCGACTTCCAAAAATAGCTTTACAAAGGTGCATAGGTCACACACACACACAGACAGACAAGGAGAGTACTGGGCATGTTGAAGTTTAGAGGAGAGAGGAGAGGGGGAGAGGAGAGGAAGGAAGAGGGAGAGAGGAGAGGGGGAGAGGAGGGGGGAGAGGAGGGGGGGAGAGGGAGAGGAGGGGGGAGAGGAAGGGGGGAGAGAGGAGAGGGGGAGAGGAGAGGAAGGGGGGAGAGGAGGAGAGGGGGAGAGGAGGGGGGGAGAGGAGGGGGGAGAGGGAGAGGAGGGGGGGAGAGGAAGGGGGGAGAGAGGAGAGGGGGAGAGGGAGAGGAGGGGGGGAGGAGGGGGGAGAGGGAAGGAGGGAGAGGAGGGGGGGGAGAGGAAGGGGGGAGAGAGGGAGAGAGGGGAGAGGGAGAGGAGGGGGGGAGAGGAGAGAGGGGGGAGAGGGAGAGGAGGGGGGGAGAGGAAGGGGGGAGGAGGGGGAGAGAGGAGAGGGGGAGAGGGAGAGGAGGGGGGAGAGGAAGGGAGGAGAGGAGGGAGGGAGAGAGGAGAGGGGGAGAGGGAGAGGAGGGGGAGAGGAAGGGGGGAGAGGAGGAGGGGAGAGAGAAGAGGGGGAGAGGGAGAGGAGGGGGGAGAGGAAGGGAGGAGAGGAGGGAGGGAGAGAGGAGAGGGGGAGAGGGAGAGGAGGGGGAGAGGAAGGGGGGAGAGGAGGGGGGAGAGGGAGAGGAGGAGGGGGGAGAGGAAGGGGGGAGAGGAGGGGGAGAGAGGGAGAGGAGGGGGGAGAGGAAGGGGGGGAGGAGGGGGGGGAGAGAGGAGAGGGGGAGAGGGAGAGGAGGGGGGAGAGGAAGGGGGGAGAGGAGGGGGGGAGAGAGGAGAGGGGGAGAGGGAGAGGAGGGGGGAGAGGAAGGGGGGAGAGGAAGGGGGGAGAGGGAGGGGGAGAGAGGAGAGGGGGAGAGGGAGAGGAGGGGGAGAGGAAGGGGGGAGGAGGGGGAGAGGAGTGTTTGAGAACCACTGTTCTAGTGTCTGACCTGTGATGATGCCGTTCCTGTCACTAGGCTCCGCCCAGCTCACCAGGACTGATGTGTCCAGGATCTCCGAGAAACTCAGCTGGAGCACTGGACCAGGAGCTACACACACACACACACACAGTCACACACACAGTCACACACACACACACAGTCATACACACACACAGTCATACACAAACACAGTCATACAGACACACACACGGACAAAGAAAAAGAGAATTATTTATAGAGTTATTTATTCCATGAGGTTGAGTAGAGTTGAAAGTGACTGATCTGCCTCAAAGCTTCTCTCTGGGGCTCCAACACACACAGACTAACACAGACTAACACACACACACACACACACACACAGACTAACACACACACACACACACACACAGACTAACACACACACAGACTAAGCACACACACACACACACACACACAGACACACACACACAGACTAACACACACACAGACTAACACACACACACAGACACACACACACAGACTAACACACACACAGACTAACACACACACACACACAGACACACACACACAGACTAACACACACACAGACTAACACACACACACAGACAGTCTAACAGACACACACCAACACACACACACACAAAGACTAACATGCACACACCAACACACACACACACACACACAGACTAACACAGACTAACATGCACACACCAACACACACACACACACAGACTAACACAGACTAACATGCACACACCAACACACACACACACACACAGACTAACACACACACACACACACCAACACACACACAGACTAACACACACACACACATAACAACCCTGTAGAGATGCATTCCCTCCAGGCCTCCCTTCTCTCTCCCTATAGACTCAGTTATTATCTGACACATTCAATGACACACACACACACACACACCACACACGCTGACACACACACCACACACGTTGACACACACACACACACCACACACACGCTGACAAACACACACAGCATGATCATCAAACAAGAATTACACCCACTGTTAACCCCTCCACACCCAATCAATAGCTGTCCTCTGTGTGTGTGTGTTCCCTCTAATATCCCACTCAATAATCACAGGTTGGTTGATTGCTTGTCTCTCTGCCTAGGGGCTTTTGTGTTCAATTGTGTGAGCGTGTGAGTGTGTGTTGGTGTAAATGTGTGTCTTACTGTCAGCGTGGGTCTGCAGCAGCTGGGCGGGGCTAGGTGGGCCATCACCGGGCGTGGTGAAGCAGAGGGCGGAGCCTAGGTACCAGGTGAACTTCCTGAGACCGCTGACCAATCCTGTGTGGCGAGACCCAGGGAAGTCAGGGGTGATAGTTACCACGGTGATGTCGTCAGGGGCGAATTCGGGCCAGACCAGTAACTATAAGAAGAGGAGAGGAGGGGAGGAGGAGAGGGGGGGAGGAGGAGAGGAGGAGGAGAGGGGAGAAGGGGAGGAGAGGAGGAGGAGAGGAGGAGGAGAGGGGAGGAGGGGAGGAGGAGAAAAGACCAGGAGTTAATAACTTCGTACAGTCTGTCTATGCACGTACTCTATAATGGGGAGTGTGTGTGTGTGTGTGTTCCCACTGAAGGAATTATTTGACTCTCAATCTTGTCTTTTGATCTAAAACATGGGGGTGACACGCATGCTCTCTCAGAGACGCCGGTTCTTTGTGATGGTAATAAGAGCCTGTGGGTTCAGAGAAGAGACCCACACTCCTCCTCTCTCTCTCTCCCTCCTCCTCTCTCACTCTCCTTCCTCCTCTCTCTCTCTCTCTCTCTTTTTCTCTCTTTCTCTGTCTCTCTCCCTTCTCCTCTCTCATTCTCTCTCACTCTCTCTTTCTGTCTTTCTCTCTGTCTCTCTCTCCCTCCTCCTCTCCATCCTCCTCTCTCTCTGTCTCTCTCTCTCTCCCCCTCCTCTCTCTTTCTCTCTTCTGTGCTGTCCTGTTCTGTCCATCCTACTAGACAGACTAAAGTCTGGGTCGGACTCTTGAAGGACCGACAATACTTACATTTACATGTATTCATTTAGCAGTCGCTTTTATCCAAAGTGACTTCCAAGAGAGAGCTTTACAAAGTGCATAGGTCACTGATCAGAACAACGAGCACCAAAACATTGCGGGCAGCCAAACATGAAGCACATTGTGAACAACAAAATAAGTGCCAATGGGAAAAACCATAAGAGCATTTGGTTTTCACAATGTATGCTTCATGTTTTGGCTGCTTGCAATGTCTTGTTTTTATTATCAGTGACAAATGCACTTGTGTAAAGCTCTCTCTTGGAAGTCGCTCTGGATGAAAGCGTCTGCTAAATGAATACATGTAAATGTAGACTAGTAACAATTAAACAACACAATACTTAGTGTCTGTCGCTAATTCCAGATCAGAGCTGAGAGGATGTCGTGTGGTGTTCCCCAAGGTTCAATACTGGGGCCTCTTCTGTTCAACATCTACATGCTTCCACTGGCTTACCTCTGGCACCTTCCCCTCTGCCTTCAAACAGGCCAGAGTTACCCCTCTACTCAAAAAACCCTCCCTTAACCCTGTCATCCTCCAGAACTACACACCGGTATCACTGCTACCCTTCTTCTCTAAAACAATTGAACGTGCTGTATCTAACCAACTGTCTACCTTTCTTTCTCAGAACAACCTGCTTGACCCCAACCAATCGGGCTTCAAGACCAGCCACCCCACAGAGACTGCCCTCCTTTCAGTCACCACTGCCCTCCAGTCTGCCAGAGCGGCTTCGAGGTCATCCGTCATCATTCTGCTGGACCTTTCTGCAGCGTTTGATATGGTTAACCACTAGATCCTGCTGTCCAGACTTTCTGAGATGGGCATCACTGGCATTGCACTCCAGTGGATCTCATCCTACCTGTCGGGAAGATCCTACCAGGTCCACATTGCTGCGGTCTCCCGGTCGTGTAGATTCACCCTCTACAACACTGCTTTGGGGTTATCTTGTTGTTATTGTCAGTGACCTATGCAATTTGTAAAGCTCTGTTTTGGAAGTCGCTTTGGATAAAAGCGTCTGCTAAATTAATAAATGTAAATGTAATGTAAATGGCTCAGATTAGGAAAAACAACAGTGTGGTATCATAATTATGCTGACGACACACCAAACTACACAACTTTATCACTTGGGGACTATAATCCCATACAAGGGCTAGGTAAATGCATTGACAAAATCAACAACTGGATGTGCCTGAATTTTCTTCACTTAAATAAAGATAAGGCCCCTAGGACGAACGATTGAAAGTCAGCGCTCAGCTTCAATCACTGATGTCAAAAACCACAAACCAAGCCAGACATCTACGTGTAGTTATGGATTCAGACCTTAACCTGAACGGCCATATCAAGACAATTACAAAATCAGCCTGAAGAATGTATCAAGGGTTAGAGCAGTGGTTCTCTATGAATGGGTTTGAATTTGAATCCTGATTCAAATGAATGGGTCGTTATCCAGCTCTGCAGAAGCCTGTTAATGACCATTCATTTGAATCAGGTGTGTCATAATTGTTTTTAAATCTTGTTTTCTTCTGCTCTCTGTTTTGATGCTTTTAATGGTTTTATGTGAAGCACTTTGAATTGCCTTGTTGTTGAAATGTGCTATACAAATAAACTTGCCTTACTTCTTTTTACCTCTCTCCTGCTCTCTCTCTTTCTATTTCCCCCATTACTCCCTCCCCTCTCCACCCCTCCCCCCTTCCCCCCCCCCTCCCCTCCCCTCTCCCCTCCCCCACCTCCCCTCCCCTCTCCCCTCCCCTCTCCCCTCCCCCCCCCCCTTCCCTCCCAGGTGTGCAGGTTTCCAAGGTAACAGACGAAGGGCTTGGTGAGGTCATCTCTAAATGGAAGTGAAGCAGTGCATCCTGGGAGCTGACCCCCAGACTAAACAGGGTTGGGGACTGACGAGCACACACACACACAGACAGACCTTGTAGCCCTGGTTGATGCCGTTGATGAACTGCTGAGGTGGGGGTTTCCATGAGAACCTGAGAGAGGAGGAGCTCTCCGCCTGGATCTGGACATCCTGGGGGGGCGCTGTGGGGACTGGGAGGAGAACAGCATCACAACAATGGGAATATGAGGATTAAAAACCCCCTCCCTCCCTCCCTCCCTCCCAGCCCTCCCTCCCTCCCTCCAGCCCTCCCTCCCTCCCTCCAGCCCTCTCTCCCTCCCTCCCTCCAGCCCTCTTTCCCTCCCTCCAGCCCTCCCTCCCTCCCTCCAGCCCTCCCTCCCTCCCTCCAGCCCTCCCTCCCTCCCTCCAGCCCTCTTTCCCTCCCTCCCTCCCTCCCTCCCTCCCTCTAGCCCTCCCTCCCTCCAGCCCTCCCTCCCCTCCCTCCAAGCCCTCCCTCCCCTCCCTCCAGCCTTCCCTCCCTCCAGCCCTCCCTCCCTCCCCCCTCCTTCTTCTCTCCCTGCTCTGGAGGGAGGGGACACATAAACATGATCAGAGACTGGTACACACTGCTGTGAGTGTGTGTGTGTGTGGTCATGGTGATTAGAGTGTAAGAGGTTTATGCTGATGTTGGCATGGTGATAACACACTGCAGTATTATGGGATGCTCTTTACATCCCCTGCTTTAGCCAAGAGAGAGAGGGGAAGAGAGAGAGGGGGAGAGAGGAAGAGAGAGAGAGGGAGAGAGAGGAGGAGAGGGAAAGGAAGAGAGAGAGAGGGAGAGAGGAGGAGAGAGAGAGAGAGAGAGAGAGGAAGAGAGAGGAGGAGAGGGAAAGGAAGAGAGAGAGAGGGGGAGAGGGGGAGAGAGAGGGGAAGGAGGAGTGTGTGTATATTTAAATGTGAGTGTGTGAGTGTGTGTGAGTGTGTGTGTCCTACCTCCCTGCAGGGTGTACTCAGTGACAGGAGAGCTGAACAGGCCCAGGCCAGCGCCGGTGTAAGCAGCTAGCTGGATCTGATACTGGGTCCAGATGATCAGCTCCTTCAGCAGACAGTGGCTGCTCTCTGGGCTGGGGAGCTGCTTCTCCTGGAAGTCTCCTGGAAGCCCTGCCAGGCGGTACCTACGCACACACACACACACAGACACACACACACACAGATACACAGACACGCCAGAATGGACACACACCAGATAAGGAGTATTTTCAAATGTGATTTTGTCCAGAAGCTGTGAGAATGTGTGCAGACACAGCCAGACCTGAGGACGTAGCCCTTCAGGACCCCGTTGAGCTGAGCCTCAGGCGGAGGCTGCCACTGCACCATGATGGACTGGTTGGTCCGTCCACTGGCCACGATGTTCTTAGGAGGAGCGCTAGGAGCCTCCTCTCTGAGCATGAGCCTGACCACACACACACACCACACACCACACACACGCATACACCACACACGCATACACCACACACGCACACACACAACATATTGATAAAGAACCATCCTTGAACATAGAATCGTTGTTGTGGCTGTAGTCAAAGATATGTAAAAGGGTCCCCTCTCTCCTCTCCTCCCCTCCCTCCTCCTCTCCTCCCTCCCCTCTCTTCTCTTCTCTTCTCCTCCTCTCCTCTCCTCCCCTCCACTCTCCTCCGCTCCCCTCCCCTCCCCTCTCTCCTCCTCCTCTCCCCTCCCCTCCCCTCCCCTCTCTCCTCCCGTTTCTCCTCCTCCCCTTCCCTCCCCTCTCTCCTCACCTCTCTCCTCCTCCCCTCCACTCTCCTCCCCTCTCTCTTCCCCTCTCCTCTCACTTCCTCCTCTTCTCTCCCCTCCCCTCCCCTCCCCTCCCCTCCCCTCCCCTCCCCTCTCCTCTCTTCTCCTCTCCTCTCCTCTCCTCTCTTCCTCCTCTTCTCCCCTCCCCTCCCCTCCCCTCCCCCTCCCCTCTCCTCTCTTCTCCTCTCCTCTCCTCTCCTCTCTTCCTCCTCTTCTTCTCCCCTCCCCTCTCCTCTCCTCTCCTCTCCCTCCTCTCTACTACAGAGTACAGACAGTTAAATCACTATTAGAGGATTATGAGTACATCCCGCACTCTCTCCCTCTCTTTCTTTTTAGTTAGTTTGGACTGGTCGTCCAATAAGCTGCTCACAGCTGCATAATCATGACCATATGGACCCACACACACACACTCATTCAGCTTAAGAGAGACTTGTACATCTGATGGCCTTTTTGCTCCATGGATTACACTTACAGATGTATTACCTCCCTCCCTCCTCTCTCCCTCCTACATCTCTCCCTCTCTCCTCCCTCTGTCCTCTCTCTTCCATCTCTCCCTCCCTCTCCCCCCCTTCTCCCTCCTCCATCTCTCCTTCATCTCTCCTCTCTCCCTCCATCTCTCCCTCTCTCCTCTCTCCCTCTCTCCTTCATCTCTCCCTCTGTCCCCTCCCTCCTCTCTCCCTCCTCCATCTCTCCCTCCCCTCTCCTCCATCACTCCCTCCTCCCTCCTCTTTCCCTCCTCTCTCCCCCCTCTCCTCCATCTCTCCCTCCTCCCCCCTCTTTCCCTCTATCCTCCATCTCTCCCTCTCTCCTCACTCTTTATCTCTCTCCCGCTCTCTCTCTCACTTAGTATTTCTCTAAAAGCTATTTAGCATGGTCCTCTGAGCGTGCACTTGTGTGTGTGTGTAAGATAGTGGGTGTGATATTGGGTGTATGCGATGGTGTGTGTGAAAGTGTGTGTGTGAAAGTGTGTGATAATGTGCGGATGTGATACTGTGTGGATGCAAGTGTGTGACAGTGTGTGTGTGACAGTGTGTGTGTGTGTGACAGTGTGTGTGTGTGTGTGACAGTGTGTGTGTGTGTGAGTGGGGGAACAGCTCAGTAGATGCATGGCACAGGCCAGTGCCTTTACAGCTGCGCTCAACTTCCATTAGGTTACACACAGTCAGGAGATCAGGTGTCTCACACACACACAATGCATCAACACACACACACAAACACACACAGACACCCACACACACACCATTGTGTGCTTACCCCAACGTACTCACACAGCTAATGGGGCTTGTGTGAATGAGAAAGACAGTGTATGTGTGTGACAGTGTGTGTGTATGTGTGTGACAGTGTGTGTGTATGTGTGTGACAGTGTGTGTGTGTGTGTGTGACAGTGTGTGTGTATGTGTGTGACAGTGTGTGTGTATGTGTGTGACAGTGTGTGTGTATGTGTGTGACAGTGTATGTGTGTGTGTGTGCGTACAGTGTGTGTGTATGTGTGTGACAGTGTGTGTGTATGTGTGTGACAGTGTATGTGTGTGTGCGTACAGTGTGTGTGTATGTGTATGACAGTGTGTGTGTATGTGTGTGACAGTGTATGTGTGTGTGTGCGTACAGTGTGTGTGTATGTGTGTGACAGTGTGTGTGTATGTGTGTGACAGTGTATGTGTGTGTGTGTGTGCGTACAGTATTGCTTTCAACTATGGCTACACAGTTTGTAGTATGTAGGCAGTACTTTAACTGCAACTGATGGTGAACATTAGAACAGACATATATACTCTGTCACACACACACAATCCCATTACCAAGTATAGCAAAACTGGCAAATTGCTTCCATTTGTCTTTGAATCTCATAAAGCATCCCTTCAACATGAGGACACACACACACACTTGGTCCCCTGTAGGGCCACAGCTGAAATGTTTTCGATGAAATGTTCATTTTACTGGATATTTTTCTGGATTTAAAAATAAAACCACTTTAGCAACTGGTCATCTACTGTGACATAATTTTCTGTTCAATCCAAACTGACCCATAAGGACAAGAGAGGGCTACCTGTGTTCCTGTGTTGTGTGTAGGTTGTGGTTGGTGTGTGTGTTCCTGGTGGTTGTTAGTGTGTGTGTGTGTTCCTGGTGGTGGTTAGTGTATGTGTGTGTGTGCATTGAGGTTCTGAGAGAAATGGATGAGAGAGTGAGTTGAAAGCAAAGAGTTATCTAACAGATGCTGTGAGAAACGGAATGGGTAGTTTCTAAGTTCCTCAGAGATACTATCATGTCATTTAGGAACTCTCTCTCCTTCCTCTCTCTTTGCCATTGTAACGTGTGTGTGTGGCTAGTGTATAATTGGCACTTCAAGACATTTCTTCATTTGGAGGTAATCATCTCCAGCTTTGATCAGTATAGCATTCACCTTCACCCTCTCTCTCTCTCTTTCTCTCTCTCAATCTCAAAGAGATTGTTGATCTACGATCTCTCATTCTCTTCATCTCTTAATTAACTTCAAATACATTTCAATTTAATTTAATTCAAAATCGTTCCTTAGTGCCACTTGTTTCCAGATCCATTAAAGACAGAGCATTTCACTAGAAGGTGCCATCAGCCACGCCCTCTTTATCACCCCAGCCACGCCCTCTTTATCACCCCAGCCACGCCCTCTTTATCACCCCAGCCACACCCTCCTTTATCCCCCCAGCCACGCCCTCCTTTATCACCCCAGCCACGCCCTCCTTTATCACCTCAGCCACGCCCTCTTTATCACCTCCACACCTGTTGTTCAGGTTAACATCAAACCTTACCTTCAGACTTGGAGAAAGAAGATTCATGGGGTGTACTTCCAGTCCCACAGTACTGTATCTTCAATGTAGTATGTAAGTATGTATATTTATTACTGATAAAGACTGAC
The DNA here is from genome assembly GCF_054491055.1 of Hypomesus nipponensis. Taxonomy (NCBI): domain Eukaryota; kingdom Metazoa; phylum Chordata; class Actinopteri; order Osmeriformes; family Osmeridae; genus Hypomesus; species Hypomesus nipponensis. Next base: position 927,231 of record NC_140381.1, on the reverse strand, counting down.
ATCTCCTTCTCTTTACCTCTCTCTCTCTTCTCTACCTATCTCTCTCTCTACCTCTCTCTCTCTCCTCTCTACCTCTCTCTCTCTCTCTCTCTTCCTTCTGCCTCGCTCTCTCTGCTCTCTACCTCTCTCCTCTACCTCTCTCTCTCTATCCCCTCTGCCTCTCTCTCTACCTCTCTCTCTTTTCTACCTCTTCCTTCTGCCTCTCTCTCTCTCTCTGCTCTCTACCTCTCTCCTCTACCTCTCTTTCTCTATCCCCTCTACCTCTATCTCTCTCTCTCTTCCCACCTCTCTCACAGATGGTTTTCTCCACAATGTGTGTGTGTGTACTTAGAGTGGAACACACATATTTATGTGTGTTTGTATCCTGTGACAGATTGGCCTTGGTTTGAGCAAATGAAATAGTGTGAGCAAGGCCTTTGGCAATCCAATGTTTATATCAACGTGTGTGTGTGTGTCTGTGAGAGAGAGTGTACGTTCTGTGTGTGCATGTGTGAGTGTGTGTGTGTGTGTTAGTGTGTGTGTGTGTGTGAGTGAGTGTATGGTAAGATAGCAGGTGGGCACTGAAAGATCAAAGTGACTGAAGAGTCCCTACACCTCTCTCCCCCAACCATCTCCCTCTCTCTCCCCCAACCATCTCCCTCTCTCTCCCCCAACCATCTCCCTCTCTCTCCCCCAACCATCTCCCTCTCTCTCTCCCAACCATCTCCCTCTCTCTCTCCCTCTTTCTCTCCCTCTCTTCCTCTCTCTCCCCCAACCATCTCCCTCTCTCTCCCCCAACCATCTCCCTCTCACTCCCCCAACCATCTCCCTCTCTCTCTCCCTCTTTCTCTCCCTCTCTTCCTCTCTCTCCCCCAACCATCTCCCTCTCTTCCTCTCTCTCCCCCAACCATCTCCCTCTCTCTCTCCCTCTCTTCCTCTCTCTCCCCCAACCATCTCCCTCTCTTCCTCTCTCTCCCCCTCTTCCTCTCTCCCCCCCAACCATCTCCCTCTCTCTCTCCCTCTCTTCCTCTCTCTCCCCCAACCATCTCCCTCTCTTCCTCTCTCTCCCCCAACCATCTCCCTCTCTCTCTCTCCCTCTCTTCCTCTCTCTCCCCCTCTTCCTCTCTCTCCCCCAACCATCTCCCTCTCTCTCTCCCCCTCTTCCTCTCTCTCCCCCAACCATCTCCCTCTCTTCCTCTCTCTCCCCCAACCATCTCCCTCTCTTCCTCTCTCTCCCCCAACCATCTCCCTCTCTCTCTCCCTCTCTTCCTCTCTCTCCCCCAACCATCTCCCTCTCTTCCTCTCTCTCCCCAACCATCTCCCTCTCTCTCCCCCAACCATCTCCCTTTCTCTCTCCCTCTCTTCCTCTCTCTCTCCCCAACCATCTCCCTCTCTCTCTCCCTGTCTTCCTCTCTCTCTCCCCAACCATCTCTCACTACCTCCATCTCTCTCTTTTTTTATCTCCTCTTTTCTCTTAAATCCATTTCCTGCTCTATTACTGAGACATCATAATTACCACTATTAGTAACACACACACACACACACACACACAGTATTACTCCTACACCTGCTGTTTGTTTCTGCAGACACAGAAACAGTAAGTGCCCTCACTGAGGCGTGCTTGACTAAGGGCCCTATGAATAGAGGATTCAGAAAAGAAACACACACATACACCGACACACACACATGCCTACAGTATAGTTCTGATGAATATAAATTGCTCATTTCAGAGTAAATGAATCCTATACAAAAGAGTTTCATTCTGTCAAAGGAACCCCCTTGAATAGACACCAACAATGCCACACACAAACACACACACTCCACTACACAACAAATTTCCCACACACACTCCACTAGACACAAACAGCTTTCACATTGGCACACTGCAACGTACACATCATCCACCCTATTCATTCTTTACATGGGTGTGTGTGTACGTGTGTGTGTGTACGTGTGTGTGTGTACGTGTGTGTGTGTGTGTTTAGTCGTGTTGGGTAAATGTATGCGTGTGTTTTGCTCCCTCACCTCTGTGTCTCAGCACTGTATTGACCGCGGCCTACTTGATTGACAGCGCAAAGTCTGAACTGATAGGTCCTGGCAGGCGTGAGGCCGCCCACTGACACGTGCGTCACCACCGGGTCCACATCTGGCAGGTACACCTTCCAGGGGGAGTCTGGAACACACCACAGCATCTTAGAAGGTTCTAGGTGATTTGTCAGGGACAATGCAGCGCACATTATTACGTACATCATTATCTCAGTCAAAGCCATAACAATATGTGTTGGTGTGTTGCATAAAAGGTTTCTAGCCAATAGGCTAATTTGCAATGCACCACATTAGGTTAGAATTTTCTAGAACGCACCACATTAGGTTAGACTGTTCTAGAACGCACCACATTAGGTTAGAATGTTCTAGAACGCACCACATAAGATTAGACTGTTCTAGAACGCACCACATTAGGTTAGAATGTTCTAGAACGCACCACATTAGGTTAGACTGTTCTAGAATGCACCACATTAGGTTAGAAGGGTTTAGAGCACATCTCATATTGAATAAGAATATAGAATATAATATAGGTTGTACGTGTTCTACGTTCTAACACGTAACAATTACAAAAGACAAGTCCCTCTCTCTCTCACTCCTTCTCTCTTCCTCCCTCTCTCTTCTCTCTCTCTCACCCTCCTCCCTCTCTTCTCTCACCCTCCTCCCTCTCTTTTCTCTTCTCTCACCCTCATCCTTCTCTTCTCCCTTTCACCCTCCTCGCTCTCTCTTCTCTCTCTCTCACTCTCCTCCCTCTCTCTCATGGATGGAGCTAGAATAGCAGCAATAGTCTTTATGATAGACTCACTAGACTCACTGTGTACAGCTGCAGTGTGTGTGTGTGTGTGTGTGTGTACAATTTGAACCAGGCAGAGGAGTGCATTCAGTTTAGTGCCAGGGATGATAGCACACTGCATTAATACAAGCCCACTCTCTACCAAACACAGCCCCAACATCTACTCTATCACACACACACACAACCACACACACACACATACACAAACAATTACACACATTGACTTACAAACACATACCCACATACCCACACACGCACACACCCACTCACACACTCAGGTAATCAGTGTGCAGACACCCCTGGTTCATTCTTCAATGTCAGGTTGCAGTCTGCTCCTAAATCAATCAGACATTTAGCTGCTAACCCTAACCCACTTCTCTGTCTCTCTCCATCCCTGTCTTTCTCCCCTCCCACTGCTCTCCCTCTCTCTATACATCCCTTCCTTCTTCTCTCTAACTCTCTCTCCCTCAATTCTATTTAATTGAATTCAATTTCAATGAGCTTTATTGGCATGAAAGAACACAAGTTTAAATTACCAAGCAACACAACCAAGCAACACAAACAAGCAACAGTGGAATTACAGAAACATTTCTTATCTGTATCAGTCTTTGCATTCTCTATTTTTCTCTCAGTCCTTCCCTCTCTCCACCCCCCCCCCCCCCCCCCCCACATCCTCATGTGTATCTTCCTTGGTAAGAGCAGAAAATGTCTAATATGGGGAGAACAGTCACTCTTGGGAAACTTCTGGGTTCTGAACTGGTTGCAGTTCCACTTTGATTCCAAATGAGGGTGCTCACCAGTGAGTGCAGAATGAATGGAGGTCTATGGAGCCATACTCCTCAAAATCCACTTTTCTCAGGATAAAATTTTTTGTCTAATAATTAGAATGTTGCATTCGAAAGGGGAGGCAAAGACAATACATACTGCTGGGTATTTTTTTTATGTCGCCTTTCTGTTCTAAAAAGCCTTTGAAAATGTCATTGACGTCATACACATCGTACGACCAGAGCTACTGCTTTACGGCAAGCTCTGGTTACTTCCACTTTACTCTCGAGGCATCGACAACACAGCTAACAGGTTAGGCTCTCCCTGTCAATACACATGCTAGAAAGAGTTTTGGCTTGCTAATGTTGTTGCTAATGTTGCTAATGCTCCGACATTCTGATTCAGCTTCGGATGCCATCAAGCGGGAGCTCTGGTCGTATCAGTCCTTCACTAACCAATCAGCATTCATTAGCAGAATGCTAGCGTGTTATGGGCAACAACGACTCACCCTGTAAGAAATCAAAAGGACATAAGTACTCGTTCATTCAACTTTCGACCTATAATCCATGTTGAACATGCACAAACTAGATCTGAGATTTTTCAATAACAATCAGATGAAAGAGACAAATGTAGCCGTTTAGTTTAATAAACTCCCATTCATTTTGCACTGGACCGCGATCACCCCCAGTGGAACTCTGGTGGAACTGCAACAAAATACGGTACAGTGGAGTTGAATAGGGAGTGGACAGGCCCTCTGTAGACGACTGGTAGGAGTCAGTCATCCCAGCTCTGAGTCAGGGACAAAACTATGATTTCATTTCCTGTTGAATAACACATTTCCTGTTGATGTTTTCAGTTAGACACAAACACTCCCCCCCACCCATACACATACTCTTACATACACACACCCATACACACACACACTCTTACACACACACCCCCCACACACACACACACATAATCATACGGTACTTAGGAATGGTTTGCTTGACCCAATGTTAGTTTCCTCAAGGATCACAATGACTCTTGCTTAAAGACTTGTTGATCTTGTGGTTAGTGGTAACTGATTTACATTTTTGTACTCGCTGTGATATGTTTTTATTGTTGCTTGTTTTTCTACAGGTACACTTGCACTTAAAGCGGTTCATGTTGTGTAATTGTAACTTGTTTAACTACATGCTTTTATGGTTATTTTCATTGGCACTTATTTTGGTTGTTCAATATGTGCTTCATGTTTTGGCTTTCAATGTTTTTGGGGCTATCTTGTTGTTATTATCAGTGACCTATGCACTTTCTAAAGCTCTCTCTTGGAAGTCGCTTTGGATAAAAGTGTCTGCTAAATGCATAACTGTAAAATGTAAATAAACATGGTCTTACTGTTCTCGGAGAGCTCCAGGACGTAGTGCAGCAGGGGGGAGTTGCCGTCGAAGGGGCGGATCCAGGACAGGAGGGCGGAGCGACTGTCACTGTCGTTCAGAGATGACTGGAGAGACCTGGGGGAGTGGGGCAGCTCACTGCAGGAGGAGGAGGAGGACATGGTTACTGCTGTGGAGAGACCTGGGGGAGTGGGGCAGCTCATGGAGAGACCTGGGGGAGTGGGGCAGCTCATGGAGAGACCTGGGGGAGTGGGGCAGCTCATGGAGAGACCTGGGGAGTGAGGCAGCTCATGGAGAGACCTGGGGGAGTGGGGCAGCTCACTGCAGGAGGAGGACATGGTTACGTCTTCATAGCAGCAGTCCTACCAGTATCCTGCCCTGCTCTTTGTGTTTCAGTGTGTGTGTGTGTGTGTGTGTCTGTGTGTGTGTGTGTGTGTCTGTGTGTGTGTGTCTGTGTGTGTCAGTGTGTGTGTGTCTGTGTTTGTGTGGATGTGTGTGTCTGTGTGTGTGTGTCTGTGTGTGTGTGTCTGTGTGTGTGTGTCTGTGTTGTCTGTGTGTGTGTGTCTGTGTGTGTCTCTCTCTCTCTCAGCAGCATTAGATCCAGTTACCTGCTGGTAATTACTCACTCAGAAACTAGCTGCTCATCACACACTTAGCCTGTCTGACCCTAACACACACACACACATCAAGCGCGTAGCCAGTAATTGTTCAGGGCGGCTTTGGCCCGCCCAAATTACTCCTGGCCCGCCCACATCACTCACTGGCCCGCCCACATCACTCACTGGCCCGCCCACATGACTCACTGGCCCGCCCACATCACTCACTGGCCCGCCCACATTACTCACTGGCCCACCCAGGCAAGTTTAGATTTTTGTTAATTTTTATTATTCAAATGTATTTGAGAAAATATATTTATATAAACCTGATTTATTGTTGACTGGTGTGTGTGTTTAATTTGTTTTCCGAATAAAATTGAACTGTTGAAGCATGTTGTAGGAAGCCGTAATTGGTTGCTATGGTTGCTCGGGGTTCCAACAGGAAGACTCTCTGGGCAGCCTTTAGCCAGCTAACTGCTAGCTGCTTTCTGGCCAATGTTTTAACATCACTAATCAAACTATAGGCCCATTCACTTCAGCACTGGCCCACACGGACACACACTCATCAGGTCCTCTCCAATGCTATGTACTTGAGTGTGTCTGTGTGTATCTGTGCCTGTGTGCCTTTGTGTGTCTATGTGTCTAGGTGTGTTGATGTCTGTGTGTGTGTGTGTGTGTCTATGTGTGTGTGTGTGTCTATGTGTGTGTTTGACACGTGTAACCTTCTATCTCTGTATAATTCAGGAGGAAATGAAATCATGGTCCAACAGTCATTGTATTAACAAATCATAACTGATACCCATTAATATATAATAGATCCACTATAAATATGTAATAGCACAACGTGAAGGATTCCCTCATATGCAGTTTAATGAGAGAGAGGGAGTGTGTGGTGGGCCTATTCACGTCTTAAGTGAACAGGGTCACACACACACACACACAATAATTTCTAATTCAATACTATTCTAATTGCAGAGGCATGCATTTGGTCAAAGATGATTTAACCTCAACAACTGAAGGAGAGGAGAGGAAGACAGGAGGAGAGGAGATCAGGAGAGGAGGAGATCAGGAGAGAGGAGAGGAGGGGAGGGGGGGAGATTAGGAGAGAGGAGGGGAGGGGAAGAGGAGAGGAGGGGAGAGGAGGACCGAGGAGGGGAGGAGAGAGGAGAGGAGGAGAGAGTACGTACATGACTTCCAGCCTAGCAGAGTGGGAAGTGTTCCCAGCAGCAGAGCTCACTGTGCAGCTGTAGTCTCCGATGTCACCTGACCAGGTGTGGCTGATGGTGAGAGAGCCCTCGCTCACAGACACACGCCCTCCAGAGGACGGCTGCAGAACTGCACCTCCACGCAGCCACTGGTAACTGGAGCACACACACACACCCGCATACAGCACACACACCATAAGTATAAAGTACTTATTCATTACCAGGCCCAAACGTAATATGCAGATTTTTTTCACATTTTTTGCGTCGGAATTTTGCTCCCGCGTATTCTGTTTGGGCCAGGTCATTCCTACTACCTGTTGGATCTCACATGATATTAATACTAGGGCTGTCAAGCGATACAAATATTTAATCGCGATTAATCACATTATTTCATATGATTAATTGCGATTAATTGCATATGTCATACGATTAATCGTGATTAATCGCAATTAATCGCAAAATTATTCAATCTAT
>NC_140381.1:907500-912500 GCF_054491055.1 Hypomesus nipponensis | reverse complement strand
GGGTTAGGTAGGGTTGGGTAGGGTTAGGCAGGGTTAGGCAGGGTTAGGTAGGGTTAGGTAGGGTTGGGTAGGGTTAGGTAGGGTTAGGCAGGGTTAGGTAGGGTTAGGTAGGGTTGGGTAGGGTTAGGTAGGGTTAGGCAGGGTTAGGTAGGGTTAGGTAGGGTTGGGTAGGGTTAGGTAGGGTTAGGCAGGGTTAGGCAGGGTTAGGCAGGGTTAGGTAGGGTTAGGTAGGGTTGGGTAGGGTTAGGTAGGGTTAGGCAGGGTTAGGTAGGGTTAGGTAGGGTTAGGCAGGGTTAGGTAGGGTTAGGTAGGGTTGGGTAGGGTTAGGTAGGGTTAGGCAGGGTTAGGTAGGGTTAGGTAGGGTTAGGCAGGGTTAGGTAGGGTTAGGTAAGGTTAGGCGGGGTTAGGTAGGGTTAGGTAAGGGTTAGGGTTAGGGTTAGGGGTAGGGACAGATATAAGAGATATAATGAAAGAGAAAGAAAGAAACAAAGAGAGGAAGAAGGATAGAAGAAGGAAAGAGACAGAAAGAGAGAGGGATAGACACAAAGGTTTTGGATTCGGCTGAATACTGGGCTTTTTGATGGGGTTTGGATTTGGCTGAATACTGGGCTTTTTGATGGGGTTTGGATTCGGCTGAATACTGGGCTTTTTGATGGGGTTTGGATTTGGCTGAATGTAAGATTTTTTTTTCACCAAATCCGAACCCTACGCTTGCACTACGCTGGTCGACATAATGACGCCGCCGTTGATTATGGGAAGGTTTTTACGTAGGTGGACGGTTCAATGCAGTAGGCTGAGACAAAGTGAAAATGGAACTGGTGAGCAGAAAGTGTTGTTTGGCTGTACATTCAGTCAAAAGAAGGCGATTCAGGTCGAGCTACATGTTCAATTTCCAATGCCAATTTGTCTCTTGGTGGCAAGGACCCTAAACAATACACAACATCTCCGCTGTTAAACATTTACGTATGAAACATCCGAAAGAAATTCAAGAAATCTAAAAGGCTAATATTTTACCCCAAAAATCTGGATTTGATGCATCTCTAGTTTAAATATGAATCTCTCCTTCAGTTGCCAGACTCGCTATAACTGTCATTAAGTCATCCAGGATGAGGAACGATGGAGGAAGAGATGGATGGAGGGAAGGAGAGAAAGGGAGGGTAAAGTAGAAAGAGGTAGAGGGGGAGAGGGAAATAGAGAGAGGGAGAGTGAAGGGGAGAAAATAACAGACAGAACATCTCACCAGTTGATCCACGATTCTTCTTGCCTGAGAGAGCACATGTATGGAGGGGCAGAAAGAGAGCAGCATCTGTTAGAGTACTGGAAGCAGCTGCCTCACACTATGAAGATCAGCAAGACACGGAGATGAAGACAGAGGCACAGGAGAGAGGTGATGAAGAGGTAGAGAGACAGAGGTAGAGACAGAGGAGAGAGGTGATGAAGAGGTAGAGAGACAGAGGTAGAAACAGAGGAGAGAGGTGATGAAGAGGTAGAGAGACAGAGGTAGAGACAGAGGAGAGAGGTGATGAAGAGGTAGAGAGACATAGGTAGAGACAGAGGAGAGAGAAAGAGAGGGAGGGAGGGGAGGAGGTAGATCAATAAAGAGGTGGGGAGAGAGAGAGATGTAGAGGGGAGAGAATAATAAAAAGGTGGAGAGAGACAGAGAGAGAGAGACACCCTTACTATCATGTGATTACTGCTCTCTCTCTCCCTCTATCTTACTGTCAATCTCTCCCTCTCTCTCTCTCTCTCTCTCTCTCTCTCTCTCTCTCTCTCTCTCTCCCTCTATCTTACTGTCAATCTCTCCCTCTCTCTCTCTCTCTCTCTCTCTCTCTCTCTTACTGTCAATCTCTCCCTCTCTCTCTCTCTCTCTCTCTCTCTCTCTCTCTCTCTCTCTCTCTCTCTCTCTCTCTCCCTCTATCTTACTGTCAATCTCTCTCTCCCTCTCTCTCTCTCTCTCTCTCTCTCTCTCCCTCTCTCTCTCTCTCTCTCTCTCTCCCTCTATCTTACTGTCAATCTCTCCCTCTCTCTCTCTCTCTCTCTCTCTCTCCCTCTCTCCCTCTCTCTCTCTCTCTCCCTCTCTCCTAATCTCTCTCTCTCTCTCTCTCTCTCTCTCTCTCTCTCTCTCTCTCTCTCTCTCTCTCTCTCCCTCTATCTTACTGTCAATCTCTCCCTCTCTCACTCCCTCTCTCTCCCACTCTCTCTCTCTCTCTCTCTCTCTCTCTCTCTCTCTCTCTCTCTCTCTCTCTCTCTCTCCCTCTATCTTACTGTCAATCTCTCCCTCTCTCTCCCTCTCTCTCTCTCTCTCTCTCTCTCTCTCTCTCTCTCTCTCTCTCCCTCTATCTTACTGTCAATCTCTCCCTCTCTCTCTCTCTCTCTCTCTCTCTCTCTCTCTCTCTCTCCCTCTATCTTACTGTCTATCTCTACCCCCCCCTTCCTCCCTTCCTCATCTATCCTCGCTCTCCTTTCACAGTTATCATTCCTTCTTAACCCTACTGAATATCAACCCGGTGTGTGTGTGTGTGTGTGTGTATGAGTTTTACTCTCCTAGTGAGAACCCGCAGCACATTAAGGACTCCTGCAGACTTAAGGGGGTTAGTGTTCCAGTTTGAATTACAGTACCAGTCAAACGTTTGGACACATAATGGGAAAATGTGTCCCAACTTGTGACTGGTACTGTACATTAAGAGTTAAGGTTAGGGTTAGGGGGGGCATGATTTTGAATTCAATGGGAGTGAATTGAAGGTCCTCATTAGGATAGTAAAACAAACATGTGTGTGTGTCTGTGTGTGCATGTGTTTGTCATCAGGGAATTTGTGTCAGGGCCTTAAATTAGACACTGACGTATCATATCAGCATCAACACAGGATTCAGCCCACGCCACACACACACACCACACACTTACACACACACACACACACTCACACATTCTATAAAATAGACAGAGGGATGTATTAATACACAGACATTCATACCAGGTTCAGAACACCATGAAGAGGAGGAGGGGTCTGACATGTGTCATATTTACTACCTGATGACACAGTGTGACTCACGTGTCCTGTTAACTAGCCTCCTGGTTAGTCAGCCAGTGGTGGTCAGACAAGAACACACACACACAAGACAAACAACAAACAGATAAATGCACTGCTGAGGGGGACATGTGTGTGTGTGTGTTTATTCAAATGATGTGTCAGGTTCCATCAGTCTCAGTCGACAGCAGAAAGAAGGGGATAAACAGGGAGGGAGCGAGGGAGGGGGGGAGGGAGGGGGGGGGAGGGAGGGGGGGGAGGGGGGGGGGGGAGGGAGGGGGGGGAATCAGATCTTGTCAGTAGCTTCCAGCACATGTCAGTTTGATGACATCACAGGTGACCAGGTTCATCCTGGAAGGGCACACACACGTATACACACACATACAGACATACATGCAGACATACAGATAGGTAGGAGTTCAATGTATCTGAGTAAGACAGACAGACAGACAGGCAGACAGACAGACAGGCAGGCAGAAAGACAGGCAGAAAGACAGACAGACAGACAGGCAGACAGACAGGCAGACAGACAGACAGACATGATTATTTTTTCCCTTCGCTCTCTTCTCCTGCCTGACAGAGAAACATGTATCCTCCACTCTCCTCCCCTCCTCTCCCTCCTCTCCTCTCCTCCTCTCCCCTCCTCTCCTCCCCTCATCTCCTCCCCTCCACTCCCTCCTCTCTCCTCTCCTCCTCTTCCTCCCCTCATCTCCTCCCCTCCACTCCCTCCTCTCCTCTCCTCCTCTCCCCTCCTCTCCCCGCTCTCCTCCCCTCCTCTCCCCTCCTCTCCCCGCTCTCCCTCCTCTCCCCACTCTCCTCCCCTCCTCTCCCCGCTCTCCTCCCCTCCCTTCCCCCTCCTCTCCCCTCCTCTCCTCCCCTCATCTCTTCCCCTCCACTCCCTCCTCTCCCCTCCTCTCCCCCACTCTCCTCTCCTCCTTTCCCCCGCTCCCCTCCTCTCCCCACTCTCCTCCCCTCCTCTCCCCACTCTCCTCCCCTCCTCTCCCCCTCCTCTCCCCACTCTCCTCCCCTCCTCTCCCCGCTCTCCTCCCCTCCTCTCTCCTCCTCTCCCCGCTCCCCTCCTCTCCCCACTCTCCTCCCCTCCTCTCTCCTCCTCTCCCCGCTCCCCTCCTCTCCCCACTCTCCTCCCCTCCTCTCCCCTCCTCTCCTCCCCTCATCTCCTCCCCTCCACTCCCTCCTCTCCTCTCCTCCTCTCCCCTCCTCTCCCCACTCTCCTCCCCTCCTCTCCCCGCTCTCCCTCCCCTCCTCTCTCCTCCTCCCCGCTCCCCTCCTCTCCCCACTCTCCTCCCCTCCTCTCCCCTCCTCTCCCCACTCTCCCCACTCTCCTCCCTCCTCTCCCCACTCTCCTCCCCCTCCTCTCCCCTCCTCTCCCCGCTCTCCTCCCCTCCTCTCCCCTCCTCTCCCCGCTCTCCTCCCCTCCTCTCCCCTCCTCTCCCCGCTCTCCTCCCCTCCTTTCCCCTCCTCTCCCCTCTCTCCTCCCCTCCTTTCCCCTCCTCTCCCTCTCTCCTCCCCTCCTCTCCCCTCCTCTCCCCGCTCTCCTCCCCTCCTCTCTCCTCCTCTCTCCTCCTCTCCCCGCTCTCCTCCCCTCCTTTCCCCTCCTCTCCCTCTCTCTCCTCCCCTCCTTTCCCCTCCTCTCCCCTCTCTCCTCCCCTCCTCTCCCCTCCTCTCCCCGCTCTCCTCCCCCTCCTCTCTCCTCTCTCCTCCTCTCTCCTCCTCTCCCCGCTCTCCTCCCCTTCTTTCCTGATCCCCTCTCAGTCACACAAACACACACACACATTCTGGACAGCCAGATGTTCAGAATGTAAGCAGTTTCATTTCCATTTCATACACTGGTAATGTTTTTTCTTCCTACTTTTATATTCATCCCTCTGTCTCTCCTCTCTCCCTCTCCCTCTCTCAGTGTTCCTCTCTCCCTCTCCCTCTCTCAGTGTTCCTCTCTCCCTCTCCCTCTCTCAG